>NW_024369929.1:7510421-7815621 GCF_014805655.1 Passer montanus
GAGAGCGCCGCGCGCGGCCGGGGGAGGGCGCGCGCGCCGAGGCTTTGTGCGTTGCCATGGCGACGCGGGGCCGGGCATGGCCGGCTGCGCCTCACGACAGCCGCCCTCGCTGAGGCGCTGAACCGCCCAACAGCAGAAACAACCCGGCTGGGAAAGACCCTGGGACCTTCAAATCCACCCTTTAATGTAGCACTGCTAAGTACAACACTAAGCCGAGTCCCCAAGTGGCACATCTTAGCGTCTTTCAAATCCCTCCTGCAATGGGGACTGCACCACTTCCCAGTGCAGCCTGTGCCAGTGATGGACAACCCGTTCCGTGAAGAAATTTTTCCTAATATCCAACCTAAACCTCCTCTGGCACAAGTTCAGGCCATTTCCTATCACCCTGTCACGTGTTTCACGGAAGAAGAGACCAGCTCCCACCTGGCTGCATCCTCCTTTCGGGCAGTCAGAAGCGATAATGTCCCTCCTGTTCTCCAGGCTAACACTCCCTCAGATGTTCCTCACAAGGCTTCTCTCCAGACCCTTGATCAGCTGCCCTTCTCTGGACACATTTCTGCACCTCAACGTCCCTCTTGCTGTGAAGGGCCCAAAACTGAACACAGGATTCATTGTGCAACCTCACAGTGAGAGTAGAGGGGAATGATCACTGCTATAGTCCTGCTGGCCACACCATTTCTCATTAAAAAATCTTGTGTGGTCTTTTCCCAAACATTTCAGTACTCTTCTACATTAATAAGTTCCCCCCCATTCATCGTGAACTGAAGGCTCCCAAATTCTGAAGGATTTGGACACAAAATCAACCCTTAACCTGTGATGAGACAGCTCAGACCAAATGTAGAATCATAGAATATGCTGAGTGGGAAGGGACTCACCAGGATCATCCAGTCCAACTCCTGGCCCTGCACAAAACACCCCAAGAGTCACAAGAGCATTGCCCAAACGCTTCTGGAACTCTCTCAAGCTTGGTGCTGTGACCACTTCCTGAGGAGGCTGCTCCAGTGCTCAGCCACCCTCTGGGTGAAAAACCTTCTCCTGACCTGACCTAAACCTCTCCTGACTCAGCTTCGTGCTGTTTCCTCGAGTCCTGTCGCTGGTCACCAGAGAGAAGAGACTGGTACCTGCCCTTCCCCTTGTGACAATGTCGAAGATCCCAATGAGGTCTCCCCTCTGTCTCGTCCAGGCTGACCAAGTGACCTCAGTCATAAGGCCCCAGACACTCCACCATCTTTGTTGCCTCCTTTGGACACTCTCTAATACGCAATATTTTTAAAAGAAGAAAAAAGCATTTGTCATGGGCAAAGTTTAATGATTTTACTAACCACAAGTACAAAAGCATTTCTAAAGGGGTAGCCAAATATTATATAAATATCTATTATATAAGGAAAGCCATTCACTCCTCTGCAATGAATTTAGATTGGTGGCTTCTGGTTGCTAATCCACAGGCCTGTATTAATGTGGCTTTTGGAAGTAAACTCCTTATGAGCTCCTGGGACTCTGTTTTTTCTGTCCTCATGATTGTCATAGCAGGTGTTGGCAACATGTGAGATTTTGGAGAAAGCACTCAAAGCAAAACACCCCAGTAACGTCCATTCCAGATGAAGGTAGAAAGGCATGTCCAGAGATCTGATAAGAGCTGCAATTCTGTTCACATATTAACCATAATTAGATAAATATCTTGGTATTTGTGATAATAATCACTGCTGGAATAGTTAATGTTTACTTGATATTGCTGTAATTACATTTTATAGCGCTCACTTCTTCAGGATGAAGGGGAGTAATTCCCATGTTCAGGAAACCAGACCCTCTGATTGTGCTTCGCACAGAGCATCTCAAGTGTTGGAATCCTCCCCTCCCTAAAGCACATTATGGCACCAAGCAGCTGACACTGAATTCCTGTCCTGATGGGCCTGTGGAGTTGCTGACTTTCTTACACACAGTTTGCCCACTTGTTCTGAATAACCCACTGGCTGTTTCAATTGCTGCCCCCCCATGTTTGTATGCCTTTTGGGCCCGTGGGTCTGGCTGAGGTGAAGTCAGTTTTCCCCAGAGCAGCCCTCAGTGCTGTAGCTGGAAAGGAGTTGGTAACACGTTGGTGTTTGCTGGGACAGCATCACAGCTGTGTCTCCAGCATTCCCCTCTCACCAGTGAGCTGAGGGTGGGCAAGATCTTGGGACAGGACATAGCCAGGACAGCTGACCCAAACTATCCAAAGGATATTCCACACCATATGACATCTGCACAGCAACAAAAGCCAAGAAAAAGGAGAGGCAAGGGCATTTGTTATGACATCTGTCTTGCAGAGCAACTGCTGTGTGTACTGCTTCCTGGGAAGTGGCCGGGCATTGCCTGCTGATGGGAAACAGAGAGTAAATCTGTTTTCCTTGGCTTCCATACACAGTCTTTGCTTTATTCAACTGCCTTGATGTTGATCCATGAGTTTTTTCCACCTTGTTCTCTGCCATCCCATCCTGCTGAAGAATGCTAGAGCAACCTGGTGGGCACCTGTTGGCCAGCCAGGATTGACCCACCACAGCCCAGTGCACACGGTTTTGTACCAGTAAACTCTGCTGTCACACAAAGGGTTTTGCAGTAAATACTCAGAACTGCACAATCCATACACAGCCAAAGATGAAAAGGTGTTTTTTTATTAAGGCTGCACTGGGGCACAGTCTGGCTAAAAGCCTGGAGAAGTTATGGTAGCTTTGCCCTGTCTTCTTCAGACCACAACGCCAATTTAGAGCATTCTGTTCAGCTCAGTTGCCTGTGTCAGGATTTTTATGGGAGTCTTGCTGCCTATTCTACAAGTCTCACACAAAATCACTCAGTAGTTCTGTCTTCAAAGAACAATAATAAAAATGGGAGAGTAATGCCACAAAGAGCTGTTAGGGACCTGACAGGGGTGAACTGAAATTTAAAAGTAGAATTTCTTTGGTCTACAAAACTGTGTTGAAAAATGTTTAAGTTTTTCCCTAGGAAGACGCTTGAGTATAAAATGATTGAAATATATATTTTTTTAAAAATCTACTTGCCATAGTTAAGTTAAAAAAAGGAAACCATTATCTTTCCATGCCATTTCCTGTGCTGAGAAAGTCTCCTTTGTTACACACCCCTGGTCCCTCCTGAGAATATTTTAAAATTATCTTTTGATATGCGGGCTTTCAACATCTCCTCTGCTTCTGTTCATGTTCTTACAGGAGACAGACAAGATTTCTGAGGAATGTTCCTATTAAAAGGGGATCCTTCATTTAGTACAACACTGTTACAAGCATTCTTGATCTCCTGTCCTAACAAATTCCTCTTGTCATTCCCTAATGTAAATAGTGTTTCACAGTTACAGGTAGGGTGTATGCCACAATGGCTGTACAGTCTTGGCAAGCACAGAGTTGACAGCAGTAACTTTTGGTAGCACTTTTACTGTTCCTACACGAAACAATTCACATTACCCCTCTTCCCCCAGACATTACTCTAGCTGCTGAATTACAAAGCAAAAACAGAGCAACCTGCTTTTTTGTTGGTCCTTCTTCCCCTGTCAGGCTGAGTGCCCCTAACATGCCCACCACCTCTGCCTTTCAAGTGAGGCAGCAAACACCTCCCTCCTGCAGCTCTAAAGGAACTCATCCTTCCCTCTGCCCTGTCCCCAGCTGGCCAGGGCTCGCCCCAGTGCCGGGGTGGAAGAGCTGGAGATGCACTGGGGCCATTTGCCTCCTCATGGACCAACTCTCCCGTCCCACCCACACAAGGTGGCACTGTTGGTTTTCACTGTATTCATGCACTTTTCCACCTTCCCCATCACTAACACCGACTGGACTTAAAGGGGGTGATTTTCAACCTTCTTCTGAATCCCTACACTTTTCCCAATTGAAGAGTGGGCCTAGTCAGACATTTAACAAGGGGAGACTGCTTTGTGGGACTTGTTTTCCAGCACCATTCCCAGCAGTCACCAAAGCAGTGCCCTACAGACCCACAGGGCTGTAGCCTCTATGTTGCTGGTAAAGTCAGAGTCTAGTAAAAGCACAGCCTTTGAACAAGCACAAATAGAGATTCAGATATTTTAAGACTATGTAAAAAACCATGGTAGAATAGAGATGTTTATTATTTTAAAAATGCTAAATACATTGAAATAAATTACATTAAATAATTCCAAGTTGTAACTGTGATCAATACATAAATTAATATATAATCCACATATATTATGTTTTTGCTGGGGGCCTCTACTACTACTTTTATCTCCCCTATATACTATTGCTTTCTGTTTATGCATATTCTCAAAAATCTTGCTTAAATTTGCTTGGGAGGGGAGTTTCAACTTGATGCGTTTCTTCTGTGTACAATATTTTTCCCTGACTGCCCACTTCAGCCCATTTAAAATTTCTATTGAAGGGAGAGTTTGCTTGCAAAGGAACACGCAAAGAGCTGTTTAAAGTTAAGCTGAAAAGCAAGTTACAAGGGAGTTAGTTATCCCTCAAAACAGTTACATTTTCTTGACACCTACACCACTCAAGTGATCCTTAAACTTCAAAAGTATTGACCAGCTAACAGCTCTAAGACTTCCACATTGCCTTTCACTCACTGGCACCCACTTAGCTTTAAGTCTTGCCCAACCTTAAATTAGGTTGAATTTGCCAACTCAACATAACAAATTACTAGATCATTATAAAATCTCTACTTGTGAGCAAGGGCTCTCCTTTGAGAAAACACAGCACTCCCTAAATAAGGATCAAATCAACACCAAATATGACTGAAGTCAGATGAAAGTGATAGTAACTGTCAGCTGAACACAAAAGATGGATCCTGATCAAGAAATTGAAAGCAAAGAGTAGCGAATGCTCCCTTTGTCCATATACCCAGAATGATTCACATCCACTGCTACCCATTTGCCTTACCAAAAAATCACTTCTCTCATGCAAAAGAAAAACTTGTGAATTTCAAGTGAAAAAGAAATGAAATGTAGAAAAAGATTGTTATTCCATCACTTTTCCACTTTAAAATATACCATCTTGAACAGAAAAACAGTGCTACTTGTCTGTTGACAACTGGTAGATGAAGAAGGAGACTCATTCCCTATTGCTGGCTGCCAGTTTCTTTTCCAGTTTCAATTCCAGAAAAGTGGATCTTAAATATATAAATTCAGAAGTCTTCAGAATAGAACATGAGTGTCAGATTCCTAGAAATAAACACACGATTTCAGCAACTTCTGCCATGCCAGAGTACAATAGGGACAATTATTTCAGTGTTAAAAAAAATAATTCTTTAAGTTCAATCCTCTAAGAACAACAAGACAAAAGGATCTATCTACAAGGAGTAATATCCCACAAGTAAACCTTTCCCAGGAAATTGGTAGACATTCATGCCTAAATTCTGTCAGAAGAGGCAAGAAGCACCCCCTCAGAATGTGTTTCTATTGTCAGTGCTGTCCCTCATTCCCAGCCACAGCAGTCAGAGTGGTCCTGGCTACTCCCCAGGTCATATTTCCAATAAGGTTCTCCAAGTACAGCAAAGCTCAGCAACTACTAGGAATCCCTGGATTTCTGTCACTCTCCCTTAACAATTACTCTAGGTTGAGGAGGCACTCTAAAATTCTGAGATCTTGTATGTGCTCCTCCCAAAACGTCAAACTACAGCTTTCAGTCTAGTGAGAGACCTTCATGGGGCCCCCAGGCAAATCAGGGACAGGGCTAAAAAAGAAAACTAGAGCTCCTTAGGAACAGTAGGGGCTCTATATACATATTCTGAAAGCACAGTCTTATACTATTTAAAACTATCTATTTATAAAGTCTTCATGGATCTTTAAATATGAGAGGCACTTCAAAAATTAGCTTGATTTACAGACATTTTTTATCACATGACTAATCACGCAGCATTAGAAAATCAAACCAATAACCATTAGCAAGTACATAGTTAACCATCAGTTTAACCATTAGTTTTAACAGCAGGAGAAAGCTGTATTTTGACTCAGTACTTGGAAGTTCACTGCAGTCACAGCAGAGGAATTGGGCATTAAAACGGCAGGCAAGGCAAAACCCTGTTTTGCTCCAGATCATTTCAAGAAGAAGATTTAACCTATTGTAGTGTTATTTCAGCAAGAAACATGAGGAGTTTTAAAATTATTTTCCATAGAGCAAAATCTGTTAGTAGGTCTACAGCAGTCTCATAAGTCTCATGATGCATGACAGCGTGATACAGTCCTGTTCCACTGACCCACGTGCATCCCTGCAGGGGTGTATTCACCCTGATGATTTATAAATATGGAATCCCTATCATTTGAAACAGATCTGTGATTTATTAATGCAATATATACAGATTCAGCTTTGGGAAAATGAATCTTCTTTCCTAATCCAACTTAAACACCTGCTGTTGTGGTAAATAGAAACCTCTCTAATATACAACCAGCATCAGCTAAACGCGGCTAATGAGAGGCTATAAAGCGAGGTCTAAGCTTTAATCGTTATTCCTATTAGAGCTGCTGGGAGGACACGAGCCACACTGCGGGCACAGCCTAAGAGGCTTTCGGCTCAGCGGAACCCTGCCACGGCCAGCAGGGCCCAGCGCGGCTCCACAGGTCCTGCTCGGCGCCGGAGGGATGCAGCCCCTCCTGCGGGTTCCGCAGCCCCGCTCTCCAGCACTGCAGAGACCACCCGGCCTCCGCGGCCCCGGTACCGGCCTGGGCGGCGGTGGCGGAGCGAGGAGGGACGGCTGCTCCCGCCGCGCTCCGCAGCGGCCCCGGCCCGGCCCTTACCGATGCACCGCACGTAGTGTTTTGCAGGAAGTTTCCACGCTCCCGGGTTTAATCCGCGAAAAGCGGGGCTGGAGAGGAGCGCGGCTGAATAGCGATGGAAAGGGGCGGGCGAAGAGGTGGAGGAGGAGGCGGTAGCAGCAGCGGCCGTGTTTAATTTTTTAATTAGGGCGGTTTGAGCATCTCCCGGCGGGGTCGCATCGCCGGGCGGCGAGGGGAGCCCGGGCGAGCTGCACCCGCCGCCCGGGACCACCCCGAGCCAGGAGCCGTCGGGACTCCAGCCCGGACTTCGCAGAGCCGGCGCGGCGGAGAGCTCCGCGCTCCGCCACCATGGGCAGCGCGGGCGCGGAGGACAAGGCTTCGGACAGGGCTTCGCACCGGGGTGCGTAGCGCGGGCGGCGCGGCGGGGCCGGCGGGCGGGGCGCGGGGCTGACCTTGGGCACCGCCCGGCCCGGCCCGGCCCGGCGGGGCACGGAGGGACGGGGGAGGCACCGGGGGAGCAGGGCAGGGGGAGCGCCGAAATCTGCCTTCCCCCGGGTAGCGCGGCCGCTGAAAGCGAAGGCTGGGCGCGCCATCCTACAGCAACAATTGCTTTGCAGGTGCTCGGTCTCTCTCAGCCTCCATCCCCTGGGAAGCAGGCAGCACTTTTCCACATTCCCAAGTTAAGGATGATGCTAGTAAACGTTTTATTTTCCTGCACTTCTATATTATCCAAATCTAGACCATGTATATGAATTCACAGCACAGAAGCTCTCATCCAATGAAGACGCCAGGTTCAGATACAGATATTTGCTACAGATAAAATCTTATTTTGCAATTCATTCCTTGTTGGAAGGCTGGAAGTGTCACAGCTCGGCTGCTGCTTCTTTGCAGGGGAATGCTGTTTATGTGGAAAAGTGTTGCTCGCACCCAGTTACCATGCTGCAAAAACACAGTGTGAGGCTCTCTTTGCAGAGCTGTAAGCCATGTCTTCATTTGCTGAGCATCCATGTCCTGGCCTTCCTACCTTCACCTCCCTGAATGCCTTAGAAGGACATACCATACCCTGAAGATACAGTGCTGTCCCCAGAAATTTAGAGAATACAGGCACGCAGTGAGCAGCACATGAGTATGACAAGTTGGCTGTGTGCTCACAGTGCTCCTTTTGCAGCATTTCTGGCCATGTGTTATTAACTCAGGTAGCTCAGACTCTTCAAAGAGCTCCATATTCATGCTTATTTCTATTTCTAATCTATTTTATAGGACTTCTCCATTGTTAATCTTTTCATCTTACCACCTTCTATGACCAACTTCTGTAATAGCATTTCTGGAATACAGTTTTGTTTCCCTGAACAGATAGTTAAGGGCAAATGAGGTGCTTCCAAAGCTCCCAGAGAATACCTGTTTATATGTCACTTCCCAAGTTAGGTTTGCTGTTACTCAAGCACAAGCTCAGGACTGAAGCTATTCCAAGTACTTTCAGAATAATCACATCCATGAACCAGAATTTGGGCTGTAGACATCCAGGAAGAGAACAGATGGCCACTAATGTGGTCAATTTTGTTACAAACTGTCATTCAGGAAGTGAGTTTTTAGGCACCTGAGGCTTAGTCATGCCAAGAGGATGAACGCTCCCAGCTTGGGATCGTGTAAAGCTGCTAGTTTCCTGAGCACTGAGCCACCAGAAAAAATCCTGTAGGGGGTTCTGTGAGAGAAGGACTGAAACCCAGAAGCCCAGGAAGATTATCCTGGTTATTTTCTTGATCTTCTTAAGTCTCTGTAAACCTGAGAGTAAAGGCTAGATCCGAAAAAAATGACACCCTGTCACCCCAAACCACCAAATAGCTGAGGCTGGGATCTTCACACCAAACACTGGCAGAGTTGGGCTGGTGATTCTGCTAGAGAATAACAGTTTTGCCATCTTCCTTCCAGCTGCCTCACAATACCTAGTGCCCATGGTGCTCCCCTTCATCCCCCACAGGTGCAGCCAGCACCCCCAGCTCATACCTCCGTTTTTCTTAGCTCAGTATTAAGCTGTTTTCCTCATTCCCATTTTCTTGAGGACTCTGTTTCTTCTGAAGGACTTCCAGTGGCCTTTTATTTCACAGCAGGATGTTAAGGAGCCTGTCTTTTTGCCAGTGTTTATATGGGTAACGAATAAAAGGAGGAGAAGAATCCTGACCTGTAAAAAAAAGATCAAGCTCTGTCTACGGCTTAGCCCCCACAAAATGGCTCTGCAGATTATAAATTATACAATGCCTGTCCCCACAATGCTGTCCTAAAGGCTATCTTTGAGCATTTTGGGATCCAAGCCAGGTTAGTTAGCATTCAGAGTCTTCTGACTCAGGACTTTGACAGATACACTGCAGCAAATGCAAAGGTACCTGACTAACTGGGAGAGGACATCCAACCTGTGCGCAGCACTAAAATGTGAAAGCAATAAAAGGTACCACGGGTTTGGGGATACATAATTAGAACAAAATTTCCTGTCAACTTTAAGGCTTCAATTACAGTTTCTGAAATTCAGGACAAGGAACAGAAGCACACAAAGCTGTACATTAGAGTTTCCCAGAACCAATCCCCACCCCAGGCAAAATACAGTCTTCTCCTGCAGCTTTTTGAGGCAAACTTTTGTTAAATAAGACTAAGATATCAATTTCTCCACCTTTCAGCTTCAGTCAAGCTTTGCACAGAAATTTGTCCCATAATGTGTCCTGACAAGCACATAATGTACAAACAAATCTCATCTAATTCCAGTGTGTAAGCTGCAAAATTACTAAGACTGGAAGTCATATTCTTGGAAAATTACTCTGTGGTGAAGAAAGGTTATGTCAAACACAAACCTATTTATCTGGACTGAGCTCAAATTCAGAGTTCTCCATGGCCAGTCTACCCCTAATGTTCTTCTCAATGTCTTTCAAGAGGGCAGTTGGGATTTTTGGGTCTGGCTTTTCCAGCTAGTGACTATGTATCATTTTCCTGTGTAAGCCTTGTTTTTACTTTTTATAACCCATTACCCTAGAACTTTTGGAAAGTTTTTTTTTCCTTGACTGGCTTTTGCTCAAATCAACTAACTTCTAACATAAATTTGTGATATTGAATTTTCTGTAATTTTTTTTCCTGCAGAAGGTCAAACTTAATAGAAAAAATGGAAGTATGCCAAATGAAAATCCATAAAGCAGGTGGGGTTTACCTATGATGTATTTTCAGAAAATAAATATTATTGTTGTTGACATTATACCTAATTCCTATAGGCTGTATCTGGATCTTTCTTCCAGCTTAACTGGAATTAAAACAGTATGACCCAAAGAGCAGAATATAATTCAAAACAAGGAAAGATCTCATACACAGGCCTATAGAATAAACAGAACATAAATGTGTATGCTCTGGTAAATGTGTAAAGACCGTCAGGAAACATTTAATATCTACTATACTGAGCTTTATTACAACAAAATATATATACTAGTGTTTTGCCCTTTTGCTCTTTGTTCTAATTTTTTTTTCTTTAGGATAACATTCAAAAAACTCATAAATTTTGAAGTGAGAAAGGAGACACCAAACAAGACACAAGTTCTGTCCCTCTCTGTCTGCTCGAGAATACCAAAAGTTATTTTTACTTTTTCTGTTGTTTTTACTTGTAGGCTGACTCAGAGTATGGCTCCTCAGCCATGGCTGCAGTACAGAGCAGAGATTCTGGAAGTCCCTTTAACCTGGCCGAGCAGTGCAGGTACCTGAAGCAGTGTAGCCATGGCAGCACAGAGCTCCAAGTGGCCTAATTAGTCTGCCAAGAAATAAATGGATACTGGCAATTCCCTGGGGAAAAAGAGGTGGAATTGTTAATAAAAAGAGTTTCCCCTGAGGCACATTCGTTAAATAGGTGTTAGCAAGAGCCAGAAAACCTCAAGTTCTAACCTTAGAATAAAAATGTCTTTGTCCTTTGGCACTTTTGATGTCCCAGCCTTCCAATTCTCCCACTGTCTATAGACACAAAAGAAAGATGTGATTGCAATATCTAATGGAAAACCTAAAATAAAGCAAATGATCCCCACCCCCAACTAAAATCTATCCGTAAGATCTCCTTAAAAAGACAAATACAAGAAGTTTCTCCTTTCTGGAAACATGCAGAGCTCTCCTGGTGGCAGCAGTGGGGTGGAGTTGCTTGAGCATCCTGCTTCCCTAGGACATACATCAGGGGCAGATCTCCTGTTTACTGTGCCTGTGAAAATGGCAGGGTATGTATGGGGAAGACCAAGGAGAAGAAACAAATGAGAACAAGATTTAGCGGAAAGGAATTTAATTGTTATCTCTTCTTCTACCAATCTTTGCTCATACACAGGAGTGGACATGTATAGAGAAAGGTGAAGGGATTCTAGCAATCTGCTCACTTTCTTACAAGTTCAAAATATACCCAGCGTTTTTTTCTGAAACTGGAGCCCAAGACTTCAGTAAAATTGCACACACAGTCTTTTATTTTACAAGTTGGATCTATTCACGTAGACTCTGAGCTAAATCAAATGAGTAAAATCCACATTATTTAGCTGAAATTGCCTTTGAGGTCAATGCAAGTTTAACTAGTTTAAGCACAGAGATGTAAAGCCATTTCAGGAAACATATCAGGTTTCTGTATGTGAAGACCCTAGAGATTATTGCCAAATCACAATCTGTAGACTTGTGCCCAGTCTGACAAAATGCTGTTTGCAACAACTGAAATTTCTATTTTGAGGAGATAGAAAACCAGAAAATTGTGAGTCTGCTGTCTCAAAACAGAGGCCAGTAAGTGAATGGTGTGTAGAGGCTAATAGTTGCAATTTTATCATATTAATTTAAACGTGAAAAAACAACAGGACACTTCTGAAATCCAAGCTGGTTTTCATTTTCAAATGTTCATCTGTTACAGCTCAGACATATGCACCCCATTTAGAGCTAACCACACTGATTTGACGTTTCTATGCAGGCAAAGAAGCAATAGAGGTGAAAATCCCACAGAGCCACCAGGATGTGATGCCCAATGATGAGCAGTAATTACTGCAGCAACACTTCAGCCAGTATGAGTGTCAACGAAATGTCTGCCTTCCCTCTGACTTTAGAACAAAAAACTGGCTTTGCCTTTGTGGGGATTTTGTGTGTTTTCTTGGGACTTCTAATTATCAGATGCTTCAAAATCTTGCTAGACCCCTACAGCAGTATGCCTTCTTCCACATGGGAAGATGAAGTTGAGGGGTTGGATAAAGGAACATTTGAATATGCTCTTGCATGAAAACTCACAGAATATCCTGCCTTAAATTTGATGTTGATTTCATTTTGGAAACCAACTGTTGTTACATTTGTTATACATACCTGCATTTTGAAGATATGTTGGTGGCATCCATTTTGTTAAATAAATATTTGTTGCAAACTCAAAAGGTACTTCATGTTGCTTTTATTTGATGAAGAGTGGAATGGTAGATAATAAATGGCTAACAGCAAACAAATACACAAAGCATCACTAGAAGTTACCATGGCCAGTAATTTAAGGATCAGATTATATTTGGCTCTTCAGAGGAGGATCTCATGTCTACTGTGTCTCATGATAGAGAAGAAATTCTTCATGAAGAAAAAGACAGGCTCATGAATGGTGAATGTTTAAGTGGTAGCCCCCTTCTCTCTTCATCCAATGCAATTTTCTGAAACTCAGTGTCTGTACTTGTACACTGAGGATACAAAAGTGGAGAACAACAAATGGTTGTGGCTTAGAGGAGGTGCCCGCAGGAGGTGTGTGTCCATGTTTTTATTCCACTTGGTTACAGAAGAAGATTCACTGTAAAGTGGAACTTAAACTGTCTGGTTAACAGCTCCCAGCAGTAATTACACCAGCCTGGGGCAAGGCCAAAGCAGACACAATCATGCTACTTACCCATTTTTACCCACCCTCAAGGAGGGCTGGAGTCCAGAGCTCCGGACACTCCAGCACTCTCCACAGCTGGTTCTTCTGTTTGTGCTCCTGCAGTTGTGCACAGTGTATGATGTGGACTGTCACTGATGAACTGGTCATGGGAGATCCTATCAAAGCAGAAGTGGAAAAGCAAAAGCAGAGATTCAAATCTGGATATTCAAGGTCACCCTCATACACACAGCTGTTTAGCAAGCGTGACAGTACTTGACAGAAATTCAATTCCGTTTTTAAGAAGGCTGGCATTAGAATATTAGGCACTGTCACTTTTGCTAAACAGATCTGTTTGCAATGAGGAGCTAAGACAAGGAGATCAGTTACAGCAGTTGTTTTCTTTTTCCTGTATTCTGAAAAATACATGTTATTCCTTTTGCCCTATATACTAGGCAGAGGCAGACAGTGGAACAGCAGACCTCAAGTGCCATTTGGAACATAAAATACTCGATTGTACAGAGAAAGACATTAATCTCCTGTCTAAAAAATACAAGAGATGAACAGCCAATATTAATCTACACTGGTCCATTTAAATTATAAACCATAAACAATTTTTTGAATGTAAGGGCTTTCAACTGCTTCAGATTATACATAAGAAAAAAATCCAGACCCTCAGAGATTCAGTATATTGCATTTATCCTAGTTAATTTAGCCATAAAATCCAAGGTAGATATCAGTACAATGATTCATGTGATCTGTTATTGCTGGATAGGATCATCCACTGCAGAGACCTGACACTGCCATTCTTTTTATGTACATCTAATCAGCAGAGCTCAGCTCTGGGCTGTCAGGTTAGAGTGCTGAAGGTACTTAAGTTATCTGGGTTAAATATAGCTCAGTTATCTCTAAACTACACAGCAAACACTGCAAAAATATCCAAAGAACCCCAATATCGTCTTATTTTGTTCTTGACCCAATCTATTGCTGGAAGCAAATTATCTAATTCCCTTCTAATCACAGAGCTTCATAATTTCCTGCCTGCTCTTTTCTTCAAAAAGACTAGGAAGTCAGCCTTCCCAGAAACAAAACTGAGAACATCATTTTTCAAAGGCTTTTTAACATACAGAGTAAAACTTTAAATAGGGTCAGGAGTAAATGGTTTAAAATTGCATGTAGGACAAGAGGGCCCCTCAAAGAATGATCCCACTGACTTCACTGAATCTTCTGCACAAAATGCACTGAGCAGATCCTGTCCTGAACTCTTGTTATCTGCATGATTATATATGCAGAACTGAAAGATAGAGAGAGTATGATCTGTGCAGATCAGGCATAGCAGGGAGGGAAATGGAGATAACAAAAGTATTTTCAGGCCCCCTTAGAAATTTCACAATGCCATAAACCCAGTAATTGTAATGGATAGGTACATTTGCTGGTTAAAAGTTAACAAGCTAGAATGCCTTTCTAAATCACCATCTAGAAATGTTTTGAAAGAAAGGGATTGGATGGTCTACTCAGTATATTAAACAGGAGAAAAACCTGGCCAATAAGGCAGAGTCTGTAGTGCCTCAAAGAGAGGGTCACACTATATGCATGAATAAAAGAGGCAGATTGTCCTTCCCTAAAAACACAGGATTGAATGGTAAGTTCAACTACCCTGAATAAGGTAGACTTGATTATATATGCATAACGCTGGAAAACTAAACACAAAGTTAATGCCAAAAAACAGTTCAGAGATGTCTGGAAATACATTGTGAAAACCTAAGTATTATTTTCAAGAACAGCAGAAAGGTAAGAGATTTTACTTTTCCTAGCAAAATAAAAATATGGAAATAAGACAGTGAAATGACAGAATCATTTTACTTGGTAGCAAAAGTTTCATTCTCATCAAAGAATCAGGATTTCATTCAGTCATGAAGATGGAAACAAACACAGTTCTGACCTCAATGACAGAAGATTTGTCTTTGCTCCTTCATGCCTGAAGATGAAACTCTTCCTTGCAACTTTAAAAGGCTGAAGGAAGCAGAATAGTATGATCATAAATGTGTAATAAGAATAATAACAATAATATTAATAATACAAAGCCAGTAGAAGTAAAATAAACTAAATAAATGTAATATGTTGCTGTGAGGCTTATACAACATTAAGCAGGAAAACTAACACAAATATGAGGAGTGACTAAGTGGTGTCTTAGCAGAGAGGTGACAGCAGAATATTACCTATAGCTGATGGAAGAAATAAGAAAATATGCTTTAGCTGTAACTTTTACTGAAGATGGAAGGTATCTAATTATCAGCTCTTCAAATAATAGTTTGGGTATGTGATTTTAGAGAAAATTTACATTGCTGAGCTATAAATATTGATGTTGTATTTTATCTTTCCATGACAAAGGGCCAAATCATTGAGAAATCTAAATTGAAAAAATCTTGGGGGTTCATCTAGTCCAACCTCCTGCAAAAACATGGAACTTTTAAAAAAATGTAATGGGCTTATTTTTCCGGATTTTTGGGTCATATATTTGTTTATAAGATGTATTTTGTTTCTAAAACTTTCTGCTTTTACAAATGCTTGCAGAGTTTCAATGTCTAAACATGCTTTGGTTTAGTGCCTTTGAACAAGCTGTGCTCCTCCTGAATTTTACAAGTCTATACAACCACACTCCCTAATCTCCTTAGAAATATGTTTCAAGACAAATGATTGCCATCATTTCAATAGCTCATTCCAGGGCTTTCTAAGCCATACTTTAAATTGCTGCAAAGGTACTTAACCCACTAAAGGCCTTAAATATATGTGCCCCTTCTTCTCTTGGAGTTTTTGTTTGCTTGTGTGTTCTCTCTGAGGAGATCTGTGTGGGAAGGAGGAGGTGAGAAGCAGATTATACAGCTGTGTATAAAAAACCTCTCCATGGGCTGCCACTCAGGGCAACCTAGACAGGCCAGAGGAATGGGCCAGCAGGAATCTCATGACATTCAACAAGGACAAATGCAAATCCTGTACCTCAAATCCTGTACCTCCTGTACAGATTTAACATCTGCACCATACAGGGAGCAACTCTCCTGGAAGGGACTGGGGGAGCAGGCTACAGAGGAGTGAGTTCCATGCTAATCATGTTCCAAGCTTCTGCACATGGATGCTCACCATGTCACCCTGCTCTTTTGTGAGTTTTCATAAAACAGATTGAAACTAGAGGAGTTCTTGGCCCATTTACAGCTCAGGCCTTTACCTCCTCTGGAGCTTGTACCAAACTCCTGCTGCTTTGGTTAGAGGATCAGGTGCATCCATCACAGATGGAACATCTCCACAAGCTCTGTCTTTGCTATGTTTTCACTCAACAAGTCATAGGATGACAGTCTCATGGATAGTGAGGCAGGGGAGAGGGGAGAGCTTGTGGTGGAAAACTTATCTAACCTATCTATAGCAAGATAATAGAAATAGTTTATTTGTATCTTTTATAGCAGTAAACCTGCAGCCAACATCAGGAAGACTGCTTAGAGATTCAAGAGAAAATTCTCAGCCCTTCATTATTTGAGAAGCAAAGGTCTGATATGCAACAGCACTAAACCCTTTGCTGTATCTGCAACTGTGTTGCTGCAGCCACAGGAGAGAGCACGGATCAGTGACCCAAGGGTGTAGCATCCCTGAAGATGTCAATGAACAATGCACCAAACGTATTCTTGGATCCAAATGCAAATCGGTTTCAAGTTAACATAATTAATGAAGACCATGACAACAATGAAACAACCCAAGAGGATGAGGGCTCTGACCCACCACATTATGAAGAAACATCTTTTACTGATGAAACACATAACAGACTAAGAATCAGTTACAGACCAGGAAAAAGAGAATTATACGACAACTTCCGTCAAAATGGGGAGAAAACAGAAGCTAGCCTACATCCCTATGATACTCACAGTAAAATGTATTATCTACAAACTTTTGGACATAACACAATGGACCCAGTTCCCAAAATTGATTATTATAGAAACACTGGCAGTGTCAGTGGGAATAAGATCAACAGACCAAGCTTATTAGAAATTCATGAACAACTGGCAAAGGTAAGTGAAAAGGAAAGAAATAATTTTTCTCTATTCCATTTCCAGACTGTTAATTCTGTTTATTAATAAGAGAAAGTCCTTAAATTCATGGACCTTGCCCAAGAGAAGAAGTACAAGTAACTACTTACCATATTTCCTTTGGTAGCTGCAGTTTGTTCTCTGCTCTGTACCTTGCTCAAAGACTGTTATTAAAAGGTAATTGTAATGTACTTGATAATCAGAAAAACATAGCTTAATCTTGTCTAAAAGTATGGATCTACCAAATCTCTTCTGTTTCACATAAGAGTTAGGATGGCAGATGGTGAACGTCAATGCATACTTTAACCAAGCTACACAATTCACACTTACTCTAAACTAGAATTTTACATCAATGCATACTAATTTTGACATTTTTACTCATTAACCAATATAAGCATTATAAAAAAATTATGTGAAACAAATGCAACTTCAGTTAATCAGATATCCAGAGTAGTACCTGTTTGTTGCTGTAACATACATAGTATGCAAACATACTAATTTAGTATCCATACTCATTTGTACTGCTACTCAAAGGACTAAACATTTCCATGCTCAGAAGAAATATCTTCTTATAGAAATAATTTACTTCAGTAGTGGCCAGAAAAGAGTAAAACTGTATCTTGGCTTTGAACATGTAGTGAACATCAGCACATTGAAGGATTTTCAGTTTTGATGGTGACCAGAAAATTCTGGGGTTTTTTCTGTTGTATCTCTCAACAGTTTGTATATTTTAAACAAAATATAATTTTAGGGGTATTTTAAGGCTTTCACTTAAAGACAATTAAAAAGAAGGCAGATTATATCACAGAATAAAATGAAAATTGCTTCACATGTTGGGACTGTTAGAAAAAAGAGAAAAAAGCATAATCTAACTTAGAGATTTCCAGACTTTTTCCAGTATCCATCTTACAGAAAGATAACCTTATGCCTTTCAAAACAGGAAGGTGAATGTCATAGGTAATGGGATTTTTGTTAGACTGGCAACCTGCTGTGCCCTTTTGTGGGTTGTGGCCCTGGTCTGAGAGCACAAGCACAGCTCTGGAACAAACGATGCCCCATTAGCATGGCTGGAGCCCATTCCTGCCTGTCCCATGATCATACTTGGTGACCTTGGACAAATCACTTCTGTCTGCAGAGCTTTTGCTGAAGAATAAACAAGCACGAGGTCACCAAACAGGAGCTTAGTAGGAAAGGGAAATGAGCTGTCTGAGAAGGCAGAGCTCCTCTCAGGAGGCACAGGCTGGATGGGGCTCCAGCCCCTGGCAAGGAGGGAGGAGGTGCCACACTGAGCGTGCACAGGAGTTACAGCGACAGCCCAAGGTGCACTTCTGAAGCAGATGCTTTACTCCTTTTTTACTTAACCACTAAAATCTGAGTTTACCACACCATACCCCAAGGCAATGCCACCCCCTTGCCCCTGATTTGAAACTCAAGTTTTTGAAGGCAACTGTTCTGTCAGAGCCCATGGCAAGATTCTGATAAGAAGTGGCATATGTTTGACTTCAGATTGCTAAACATCACATAAGCATTCCCATTGTGCTTTGATGCTGGGCTTAACATCAGAAGATAAATATTAATATTTAATACATTTTTTAATATGTAATTTTTCAAATGTCAGAATGTAAGACAGGCTGAAAGGAACTTCAAATATCTAGTTTCCACACTGCTGGAGTCAAATGTGTGTCATCTTTTAGCAAGATGTGTCAGTTTTTGTACACATTAAGCCAATTAAATCCCTAAAAAATAGTCTAAGTGCTATTTCACAGCTGATGGCTGGTGATAATTACTTGGGCTTAATATTTACCCTACATAAAAAAATAATCTAACCTTTCTTCCTCTTGGCTATTCTCCACACTTGTTATGGAGATTTGATGAGCTCATCATCTTTAGCCCCAGGAGAGATGAAGACTAAGCTATTCTGAAACAAGGAAAGGAAAATGTTTGGGTTAGTTTTTTGGGGGGTTTTTTAAAGCAGTAAACTTTTTATTTTAGTAGCTTTTCAAAATGTTCTGTCACTTTTACTCCACATCTTTAATGCATGAGTAGAACAGGTACAGCTGCTTGGTAAATAACCAATCATTCACTAAAGCACACCAATTTAAAATGCATTTTTGGAAGGTTTAAGGCCATAATTTATGATAATGACACAGAGAGCACAAATTAATTCAAACTACAGAGGAAACAACTTGTTTCAAGTACAAAGACCAAGCCCTTTTAATTTTTTTGTCTTTGAAATTCTAACCACTGTAGCAAAAGCCTGTCATATTATTCTGCTAATCTTCCTTCATTGACTTCAATCATTTACTGCATTTTGAGCAAACACAGACACTATTATTTCAGGGTAAGAATTATCAAAATTATCTAAGTATCTCAAAGGAGCTCAAAGTCACAGGCTTTCAACAGATCTTGTATTCCCACTTTTCTTTGGGCCAGTAGGGCAATAGGCACCAAGCTTAGCCCACATCAAAACATATTATCCAGTCACTTTTCATTTGTCAGCACAGTACAGGATTTACTGTGTCAAAGGCATTCTAAAACCTTACATCATTTTGGCTAGAGCCCCCATCCTTGAGGGGCAACTCCAAACATTAGTATAAGAGGCATATACAGTTGGTCTTTATTTATGTTTTGGGTTTGTGCGTTGACTAGTTTTTAATTTATGGACAAAATATAGAAATAACCTTAAAGTTAACCAAGATTTAAAATCTCACATTTCACAGAATCACAGGTGTCTTTCCTCCTTGACCTGCTAAATTAATCTGGAAATCTCTTATCACCCTCCAAAGCCTAAAAGCATCTTGATTCCACTCCAGGAATGGTACCCACTCCTGATTCCCTGCCAGACTATGGCCACATGCAGGCTTCTTCCTGAAGGCCTTTGAGGAGGACCCAGAAAAATCAGGCAATTGCTAACCTAATGCCAGTTCCTCACAGAAACAGTGGGAGCTCTGAATAAAAAGAATCAAATTAAATTAAAAGACAATTACAATGAGTACAAATCTCAGCACCATCACTAATTCCTATTCAAGCCACAAGAAACATATCATATAACATATCCAAGATTCTGGGGCAAGAGAGCTGAAGAGCTAAAATACACATTTATATCTGCAACTGATCACAATCAGTTACAATCTAAAATTCTAGGCTACTCACTCTGGTGGCACCATAAATGTATTAATTCCTAATCCTATCTACTATGGTAACACCAGTTGTGGCTAACCCACAGAAAAGATTATTAAATTTCTACATTTCACTGGCATTTCTCTAATTGTTTTCAGGAATATGTTACCCATCTGCTGCTGCAGTTATGTTTGTACTTCATTCAACAGGAACACTAGATTTCACCACAGAAATTAACCAAGCTGCATTCAGTTAGGTCTCTTTTCACTGTTTGCAATTATCCCCATTTCTACACTTAGCGTTATTCATAAATTATTGCAAGAGCAGAGGCCAACCACAAGACCCTCATTATGTTAGACACTCTGCTAACATGTCAACACAACATATATGTGGATAGCTTACAATAAAAACAGGTTAGTATCAGATCAGGTAATGATGTATTTACTCTGCTTAAAGTGATTCTTTCATCTCCTCCCCTTGTTAGCAAGCCCACCTGCTGATGCCTGGTGTGAGCAGAATATTGCTCTCCACTCCAGTGACTGTAAAACGTGATCTTTGGAATTCTTTTCTATTGCATCTCCCTTATGCAGCCAGGTGTCCTCTTCCTGGCCCAAAAAATGTATTTGTTTTCTGTGTGGTCCTCCAGAACATCGCTGTGAGCACCGGCTCTGTTGAGAGAGTGGCGAATGGAGAAAGCACGGCTGGAGATGAGACAGCAGTCAGCAAGGAAGAAGAAAACAAAACTGGATTTGTCAAGTTCGGATGGGTGAAGGGTGTGCTGGTGAGAAACTTACCTGCATTTTTAAAAAAACACAATTAAAAGGAAATAAAATCAGTTCTGTTACACTTAAGTCTCTGAAGAATTAAGAGAGGGAGGCTGACTTCAGGGATGTTTGGGGTGAAATGCACTTTATTGCCCTTCTGGTTTTAAACATTATTTTCAACCTTGAACTAATGCAGTAATTTTTCTTTAAAACCTAGGTAAGATGCATGCTTAATATTTGGGGTGTGATGCTCTTTATTCGACTTTCCTGGATTGTAGGTCAAGCAGGAATTGGTATGTATCTTATTTAATATCATTTTCAACAGTGGAAGGGATAAAGAGGATAAACTATACATGATCATGATTAATATATAATCCAAGATGTGCATTTGCATGTTGAACTAAATAATGTTTTCAAATGCTTGCCAGGGTAAAAGACATTAATCCTCCAAACTATTGGAATTTTCCAGACTCACAGCCAAATTACTGCTTAGAGGCATAGATCTGTTAACTATGCATATGATCATCACATTTGAATATTTCTGAGCTTTAGTGAAATTTGTATTTAGGTCCTGTAACAGATGTAAACTTTGTGACTCGGGCCAATTTCTAATATGTGCGTAGAGAGTTAACCTTTAAGAGTTCACACTTTGCTTATCTGTGAAACCCAAACCTTGTCATCTACATATTATAAACAACACTTCTTCACTTCTTCAACACTTCTCTGCCAAGATGAAAACAGAACTGGAAGGAGGTCTCATTTCAACAGGATTTTGTTATTTTTAACTACAGAACAGCACTTGATACTAGTGTACTATGAAAGACTAAGTTTTAAAAACTCTATTACAGCTTTTATATAAATGAAATGAGTATATTTGTTTGTGTACTGTATCTTTGCTTCTTCATTGTGAAATTTAATTAATCCAAATTCCAGATTCCTGGGAGACTGGGCCCCAAGGCCTCCATCCAGCAAATTGCAGAGTGTTCAGTGAAACCAGCAAGTGAGAGAAGTGCTCTCAGCACTGCAAGAGCAGCTCTGAGAGGTGCAATGTCCCACAGCTGGGTGCTACAGCTCCCTTTTTAGAGCTACTGCTCTGGGGAAGCACAGAAACCTGAGCTGCCATGGCAGTGCCCCTCTGTGATCCCTGATCATACAATTACAGCAATGGGACCCTGAAACAGCAAAGGGGGGATGGCAAGTAGTCCAGTTTGGATGATCACAGAATGGAAATATTCAGTTATATTAAGGGGTGTCAGCTCTGCTGGACTTGGATAAAAGTCAGTGCTCAAAATCAGACTGAATATAACTATAATTTATGTCCATGTCAATGGAAGTGAAATGAAACCTCTCCAAAATTTTACATGGTTGAAGTCTCATTTCCAATAAAAAGCAGTAACTTTATAGAAGTTTCACTTGAGCAAGACTGAGCTCTTAATAAAAAAATAACAATGAAACGCTTATTAAGAAAAAAAAAAAATCACAAACTTACAGAGACACTAATAGGAAAAGGAAAAACAACCCAACAATAAAAGATCCAGAACTAAGCGGAAGAACTTTACTACTTCTGCCGTGCTCCATGCATGGCTCCAGCACTGTGCCTGACAAAAGGGTGCTTTCTGATTTTATGATGCATACCAAATGAGCACATACAGCCCAGGGCACTCATAACTATATGCCTTGCCATGAAAATTCTGCATCTTAATATTGCCAAGACTTTGCTCTAGGGTTTCATGCAAAATTAGTTTTTAAGGGCAGTTTAGTAACTTATTGAGATCATCAAGAAGTATTACTTTGTTTTGAGGTGTGAGAATAGCCATGGGCAAGAGTAATTCATTTTGGAACAACTTACTTAGGAGCCATATGCCTGGTTTTCAATCTAAACTTTAATCAGATTTTAACATTAATTTGCACAACATCAGTTACAACTTTCCTACTTTCATTTTTAATTTTACCATTTTAACTCATTGATAAGCAGGCTCTTCTTACAGTTTATTGCTCTGCTGTTGCTTTTTTAAATTGCATGTGTTATGCAAGGGGGTTACTTTTATTTTTGAAAATGAGACGTCAAATTCCATTTGAATAATTTCTCAATGCATTTTTGGAATGCCTTATAAGCAATAAGCTTTAAGTCCCCAGCCAAGCTGCTTAAGGAGAACAGTGATGGAAGCTCATCATCACCAAGGCTCAGGGATTTCACTGGGTACTGCTACGAACATGGAAATTAAATGAGACAGTTAAACCACCATCTGGGCACCATTTACATCCCCATCATTAGACGGCCAAAGAGAGACAACCCAATTATTTCCATACCCTGATAGGCTGTCTTGGGTAAAAGCTCTTACAGGGGAAAAAATTGGATTCTGCAAGGTTCTCTGGCTATCATAAGCTAGGGAAAAAAAGGCACAGAATAGTTCTGAGAAGATTCCAGGTCCAAAACCAATCTGCTATTTCCACCTAATATCTAGGGACTCTCTGAAATCTGTATTTGTACCTGTACATGGAATGGTTAGACAAAACCAGGGAAAACCCAAGTTTATGCTACCTGCAAATCTGGCCCCAAATATTAAAATTATATTACATTATATTACATTATATTATATTACATTGAGTAATTTCATTTTATGTACTTTTCTTCTTAAAACGCTAAAATATTTTTTTAAAAATTATCATTAAAAGCTTCCCATGAAGATGTTAGTATCAGATTAGCAAAATATCTGACCCTATATATCACATATATGTTAACAATATGAATTGTGACATGCAATAAAACATCCTTGAAAAGTATCCTTAGGATGCACATTATATTACAATGATGTTTTTGTTGAGTCATTTCATTTTATGCACTT
This sequence comes from Passer montanus, assembly GCF_014805655.1. Taxonomy (NCBI): domain Eukaryota; kingdom Metazoa; phylum Chordata; class Aves; order Passeriformes; family Passeridae; genus Passer; species Passer montanus. Next base: position 7,533,800 of record NW_024369929.1, read on the forward strand.
TTCTTCTTAAAATGTTAAAATATTTTTTAAAAAATTATCATTAAAGCATTCCCATGAAGATGTTAGTATCAGATTAGCAAAATATCTGACCCTATATATCACATATATGTTAACAATATGAATTGTGACATGCAATAAAACATCCTTGAAAAGTATCCTTAGGATGCACATAGCAAATAATTTTAAAACTGCTTTGAGAATTATATGTCTAACTTACTCAATTTAAGAGTTAACAGCTCTTAAAGTCAGTCCACTTCTCAGACACAAAATTTGCATGGTTGAACAATATCCTTCAAAGCACATCCTGCTCAATGGTAGCTGACCAAAAGGAATGACCATTTGGAATTCTTTTATACAGACCTGCACATAAAACACTTGCATGACTAGTTATAGTAAGAGTTCAGAAATCAGTATAATAAACATGATTTATTAGAGGCAGAAATAATTTTTAAACATCCTACACTATGTTATATATCATTTATGGCTCACCCATTACATTGCTTTATCTTAAAGGATTGTGATAACGTGGCTATAATTTAAGCATTACAAGCCAGGACAGCAGCAAAGAACATTAATTCAGGGACTGGATGTCTATAACCATGAGTATGAACTGAACTCAGGAATCTGATCTGTAAGTCAGATGGTAGAAATACAGCAGATAAATCACTAAGCTCGTAGTACTTCTAGCTCAATGTCAATTGTAGGATCTAAGTTTCAATTTGGATGAGGCCTGGCCAATAAATACAGCTACAAGCAATGTATATTCTCCAGTTCCACACTGAATGCCTATGTATCCTGTGGAAAAAAAGATACTGCATAAGCCTTAGCAAGTTCAGATAAAACTAAGAAATGCTTCCATGCTTGGCACCAAATCATAATTTTTTTTTTTCTCCTGGTTTTCTCTGTTCCTTCTCATAGATAGAAATGATAATAAGAGCAATAAAGTTGAGAGAAAAAAAAATTATATTATTTCTTCACCTGACTTGAAACAAAAAGGAGATCTGGAACTACAGAGAACAACTCCTCTAGGTAGTGCCAGAAATGTAACAGCAATGGCTGCAATTGTACCTTGGGAGGTGCAGTTTGTACATGTTTTATTGGGCAGGTAGTCTAGCCCTAGAACATGTAATCCAAAGAGGATCTTCTGTGGGATCTTTATCCATGGAGGTTTTCAAGAGCCAGCTAGCCAAGGTCATCACTGATTTAATCCTGTGCTGGCAGTAGTTCTGCTGTAACTGGAAGGTTGAGCTACAGAGCTTCTGAAACCACTCCAAACCAAAGCTTCTGTGATTCTAAATCACACAAAGCACAGCCTACTCATACAGTTTCTAGCAGTTTCACAAAGTTCACAGAAACCCAGCCATATAGCCAAAGACTGGAAACATTCTCAGGTTTCAGTCTCGATATATGATTATCATTGTGTTATCAGCTAAAAAAAAAAGCCCCTAAGTTCTCTATGATTATACTTTACAGGTCACCTGTTAAAATAAATGGCATCTAAAATGCAGTATTTCCATTTTCAAGTGGTTTTTTTGTGTTAGAGTAAAACTACCTTTTGCAGAGAAAGGGGCAGAGAGCAGAGTGGGAAAGGCCAGCATTTGATAACTTAGCAAGTGAGGATGTAGAAGGTTCCCACTCTTGTCTTGTCCTCTGCCTGACAGACTCCCTGTCCTCATGCACTGTGAATATAGTCAGTCTTCCTCTGATTCAACATTTCATTAACTGATGAAACACAACAGCATTGTTACAAGAGCTCTGGTTCATGTGCTCTATCTTAATTTAAACAGCCAGGATGTGTGTTAAAGGTAGATATAAGCATCCATGTCAAGGGATGCCTGTTTGTTTGTTTCCTCCATCCTTTGGAAATCAAGAATTCCTGGACAGGGCACTCCTATCAGAAAGAAGCACTGCTTGAAGACTGATGGGAATAATTTACTATCGTGACACGGACTTCATGAAAACATTCTGCAAGCTGCAAGTGGTCAACAAACCATCTTTTCAGTTTATTGCTCTGATTCTGGCCTGAAAATTCAATTTAAAGAAAGAATGATTTGTAGGAAACATGGAACATGAGTAAAATATTTTATCTTCTTATTACTGACAGGTCTTGGAGTAATCATAATTCTTCTCGCCACGATGGTAACCTCAATTACTGGGTTGTCAACTTCTGCAATAGCAACTAATGGGTTTGTCCGTGGAGGTAAAAATCTTAGGGTTACTAATGCTTTCAAGCCCCAGAAGGTATTTATGTATCATTTTGGTATGAGACAAACCAGAGGGACCATAAACCAAAGGGCACAGCTAGTGGAACTGGAAGGTAACAATTCTAGCCACCTCTCACCACAATTTTTAGGCGTGTTTGAGCTGTCACTTCTAATAAAGCACGGCTTTCAGTTCAGTCTGAGAAGTACATTTCAGGTGTTCCTGCCAACTGCTGAGCAAAGGGTGGTTCTGGCTTTTCCTGGAATTCTTTCACCTTTCAGCCGCTCTTTCCTATTCAGAGCATTCCAGGTTGGACATTCTTCAACAAACTCAGCATGAGACATCTCTTCCTGTCATTTTGAAGACTGATGCAGATCAGTGGATATCTTCAGTTTAATGCCTTCTTTATAACACTCCTTAAATTTCAGCCCCTCCTTGGAAGATGGGTAAATAATTCAGCCGTAAAAGTCCATGTCAGGTATTTTGTGAAACAAAGTTTTGGTGCATTTCAGAGCCTTAAAGTTTTAGCTGGTCTGGTCTAAGCCCTGTGGAAAATGGAAAGTTCTTACCACGTCCCTAAAGCAGAACAGGTACTGGAATACACTTGCATATACTTTCTTTTTCGGATCTTTCAGGTCTTGGAATCATAGTTATTGCTCTGAGTGTAGTAGTAACAACATTGACATGTATCTCCATGTCTGCCATTTGCACTAATGGAGTAGTAAGAGGAGGTAAGTGAATGTGATCTCATGATTATGATCTTCTCTGCAGATTTGAAATAGAAAAATTAATACATAATTGTGTTATAAGCAAAGAAAAAAATGTGTATTTGCAGTGATTTCTCCCAGTCGATCAACAGTAAATGGAAATATAGACTTAATGCAAAAAACATTAAAGATTCACTGCAGGAACTTAAACAATGTACCACAGAATGTGACCTTTCATGTTAACATCGGGTAGACCCATGTAAGTTACAACTTAAAAGTTAGTTAACTTCACTTTTTGGAAGTGAAGTTCTCTCTCCTTTATGTTACTATATCATGCATCATGAAAAATTATAACAAGGTCCAGTTTTGCATGCTAATATGCAATAAAATTTCTGGAATAGAAAGGCATACTGAAAAGTCTGACAGCAGAACCAGTATACAGCACATTGCTTTTCTGCAGTGTCCCCTGTTAACACAGGGCAAAGCTTGATTATATTTGGGAGATTAAAAGCACAGATGTGGGGGAAAAAGGGCAAAAGCTGAGTGTTTAGTTGTGCTGAAATAATAATTTCTGTCTGCAGGTGGAGCATACTATCTTATCTCAAGAAGTCTGGGCCCAGAGTTTGGTGGATCTATAGGACTTATCTTTGCATTTGCAAATGCAGTGGCAGTTGCCATGTATGTAGTTGGATTTGCTGAAACAGTTGTAGAACTTCTAAAGGTAAATACAGATGTTTCACGTACATGATGAAATTGGGCCAGTTTTGTTTTGTGTGGCTTTCCTTTTTTTGAGGGGGGGTGGTGATGGTGGTGTTTGTTTTGCATAATGTATTTGTATAAGTAGTGATATGTTTTAGTTAAGGCTTGAGGGGCATCTTTAACAGGGAAGAAGCTGGGCTCTCTATATATGCCACAGAGTGCTTCTTCATTATTTCTACCTTTTGAATATACTTCATACATTTCTGGACAAAAATCAGTATAGGAACAGGTATCCCATTAGCCAAATAACCCCAACTGCAAAAAGCCAGCTGGAACATGACATACCAACAATTGGTCTCACAAAACTCTGACAGTTCACTGCTTTCCATTTCACCTTGTTATTTGATCCCACCAGCTGGGCAGAGAAAGACTGGTTCTCATAACATTTCTAACCACTTTCAGGAGAGTGATACACTGATGGTAGATGAGTCCAACGACATCAGAATCATAGGAACCATCACTGTGGTGTGTCTTCTTGGCATCTCTGTTGCTGGCATGGAATGGGAAGCAAAGGTAAACTTTTAAAAGAATATAAAAGCAAGCAGTATATTAACCAGGTGCACAGCATTAGTGTGTGAGGAATGCTATTCAACAGATGGAATTTTCAAAAGCACTCCATTTCAGTTTATGCTTAATCTTTCTAAAAGCAATAGCAGTTTAATCATTACATTCAATGAAAGCACAATTACTCTAAACTCTTCCTTAAACATACATTTAAAAGCAAAGAGGAAGTTTGGGTTTGCAGACAACTTGGTTATATTCATTTTTATAATTCATTATATCATTTAGAGCCTTGGCTATGTGCCTCTTCTGTCCTTACTTTTGATGCAGCTTGATAGAATAAACAGTAGCAAAAACAATATGTGGTTTTATCACTGTACTCTCTCAAGCCCTACTCAGCAGAAGAGCTCTATTTGTTACCCATTCTTTAATCTCTAATGATTTCTGCTATTCCTTCACCTGTGAAAAAGGTCAGAATGCAAATTCAAATGGAAATACTTTAGAGAGTGGAATACAGCTATTGAAATCAGGTCCAGAAATCAGGTTCAACAGTACCTTATTTTTGCTGTGATGGAGACTAGAACCACTTGTAAAAAAGATCAGAAAACAATTTGATATTATAAGCTTTGAAATGACAACCCCTTGCAAATAAAAAAAATTATAACACTATAAAAATGTCTTATATTTTATACTAATGCATTAGCTGTTCCATTTTGCCTTTTCTTTAAGGAAACTAATCTAAAATTAAATTATAACTCTTATTTCATTACCCCCTTACTAAAAAGCATCTGCTGTTGTCATTAGCTGATTCAGCTATCTTGACTCCTGGTATTTTCAAAAACTATAGAAATGAATAACCTGTTATAGGGAACAGATAACTTACTATATAACCATCTCCACAGCAACAAAGCTAAAAACAACATGAGAATCTCTTTGTTTCTATTAATAGGCTCAAGTTATTCTTCTAATAGTTCTCCTTATTGCCATTGCAAATTTCTTTATTGGGACAGTCATTCCTACCAACACTGAAAAGAAGGCAAGAGGCTTTTTTAATTACCAAGGTAAGAAACCTTGCTGTCTATCATAACATTATATCTGCATTCTTTTGAATTAATAGTAGGCTAAGGATTCCACCAAAAAACGTCACAAGATCAGAATCTTCTGCCCAAGTTTAAGTGAGCTTGCACACAAAGGGAATGGATTCAATCTCTAATTTTGAGTCTGTCTCTGCTGCTGCAGCTGACAGCACAGTAAGATGCAGCTTGAGTCATTTATACATCAGTAGAGCACAGGCAAACTTTAACACAGAGCTAAGAGCAAGTGCTGCAGTGACACTTCTGTCACTTCAGCATGGATCTGCAGCTCTGAGATGCAGACAAGCACATCCTTCTGGGGAGCAGACTCAGGAAATCAAATTCACTTTGTTTGTGATGTGAGACAGATTCAGACCCAGTTGTCCAGATGTGAAAGACTGGCTTACTCACCTCCTTCATTAAGTAATTTTGGAATCAAATTCTGTTGCTGTATTTCATTCTCACTATATTTGCAGCATCAATATTTGCAGAAAACTTTGGACCAGATTTCAGAAGCGGAGAAGGATTTTTTTCGGTGTTTGCCATATTTTTTCCAGCTGCCACTGGCATTCTTGCAGGAGCCAATATCTCAGGAGATCTGAAAGTATGTATTTCATGAACTTCATAATGTTAGTCATAGGTTGGAAAAATAACAAGAAAACTAATCATGAATCAACACTCTATTCAGTTTTAAATCATGTCTTAATTTGGGAAGCAAAGCTCTCTCTTTTAAGTACCTGCTTTATTATTTAAAAAAATTCACAAATTCTCTTGTAATGCATTATGTGTATTTACAGAAATTATTGTAGCTAGATTTCAGTTGCTATATAATTTAAAAACATGTTTCAATAACCTGTAATAACATATCATTAATGGTCCATTAGCAGCACGTACTATAAGAGAAATTACATGTGTATCTCTTGGAGCTCATCTTTTGTAAACATCAGTCCAAAAATCATACCTGGAAAGCTCATGTTTGTACTCACAAGAATCAGTGAGGATCAGCTTTTCGTATTCAGGGACATAGCAAGGGCAGAGCAAACAGAGCATTTAAAGAAAGCAAGTATGTTCCAGTCCCAAGTCAGTATTGCTGCTCAAAGGAAAAGCTGCAAGCTTGCAGCTGTGAACAAAAAAGGAGTCTGAAGAGAAAGGAAAAGGAGGTCCAAGGGTGCCCACTTGTCTTGCTGTGGCCAATCTGTCAGTTCCCCACTCTCCTCTTGCAGTTTACCAGTTAGAGGAGATGGAATTTCTAGTATTTAAACATACAGATAAATTAGAGACAGGAATTTAGTTTGGAGTGCTCTCTAGTTTTTATGACAAAAACACTCAAAAAACCAACCAAATTAAATAAAGAAAAAAAAGTCACCAACAAGACATGGCTCACAGCTTGATAACCCCAGCATGTCAAATGAAGTTATTTGGCCTTATCCTATAAATCCATTGCCTTGCAGACCTTAAAGGATTCAACCAAAGGTCTTCTATTTCTGTACTGGCACAGCAGTCACAAGTCCACCAGAACCTACCACCCCTGAGAGCCAATTCTTTCCCTTCCTCATCCTGAGCTGCATGCCTCAGCTCCTTTGTTTTCAGAGGACTGCTTTTCAAGCCAAGCACAGAGAAAATACGTAGAAACTGAGCCACTGATAGCGTCAATGAGATCCCATTTTTAATTAAAAAAACAAAAACCATTGTACTTCTGCCCAGTGAGACTGCACCAGCCTCACACAATCTCCATCCTTTTATCAAACAAAAATAATTCTGTTGCCATACACGGTGCTCTGTCTGCATGGCAGACTCCCAAAGCAGCAGCACTTCTTTCATCAGCTGAGCAGACCTAGGGAAGCAGTTCTCCTGCTGGATCTCTGCAGTCATTTCAGCCTCACAATAAGTGGACTTCTGTAACCAAGTCCTCCTGGCAACAGATTCCCCACTGGGCATGTTTAGATGCATTAGACAAGTCTAATTAAATTAACCAGCCTCTCCAGAATCTGAAACACAAGCTAAAGAATGTTTGAAAAGTGTAAAATTTACCAATGAAACTTTCTTTAGAATTTGTTGCAAACACCTTTGTCCATGCTCCTGCAGGCACTACATGCACACAGTCAAGTTGTGTCCTACTCCAGAGCCTACTCATAGGGACAGCTTCCTAGTGACTTCCTACTCCCTTCAGTGGGGTTTAGCCCCTAAAGTGCTAACAGCATAGTAAATATGGATTTAAATTTTAAAAACATAAAACATAAAAGTTGTCAAGTTGTAAGAAGCTTTAACCTTAAGATGTAATGTTACACAGTTTAAGATTACCACAAGATTCCACAAACAATTACCTAAAACATGCACATCAGAACTGCATAAAGCCACCATGGTCTGAGTGCAAAAGCTCTTATGCAGCAGAAGTGACTCCACAATTATTTACCAGCTCAATAAATCCTTACCTCCTTTAAAAATTCTATTAATTACTAATCTAGTTACGCAATTCATGTATGCTTCACAATAAATTCCAAATTTGTATTTTGGTTTTTTACCCTGCAACAAGCATAGTTAAAGAGTCTGTGACTTCAAATGCATTCAACAAATGTTTGATTTAAAAATACCATACTAAACCAACTTAAGGAGAAAATACATAACAAATTCTTCCTAGCATAAACAAACACACCCTAAATTATAAGGTTATCTAGCATTAAAAATCTCTTTAAAATGTACAGTGCAGATCTTTGGACTCTTACAGTTGCATTATCAAAGCTGATGCTGTTGTGAGCCAGTGTGTAAGCATTATAACCCAGCCTCATTAAATTATTTAAATTAAGTCAATACAGTGAAAGAAAGTAGCTGTCTTGAAGACCCAACTAACAATTACTGGTTCAAAGCACAGAAGTACTGTATTCTGTACAGGGTGACTACATCTATCTTACCAATTAACCAAAAATGGTCCCATCTTGTCATCCACAAAGGTCTGATGGTTCAGTAACTATTTACCCACTACGTCATTAAACATTAAAATAAATCCAATTGCAATGTAAAGAGAGTTTGGAGTTCAAGAAATGCAGACCTCAGGACACTTCTGTTGCTATAAATGTGAGCTCTGCTCCAGCAGAACATCCTTCCTATGGGCAGGCTAGGAGTGTTGCACCACAGGAGCTCTGCTGTGCTGGGACCAGAAATGTTGGCTCAGGTCAGAGTGATAGAAATACTCTCTGGGGTATCTTCACACCACAGTGTGGCAGAAACCCCAGCATGCAAATGCAATCGGGCTGCAGCACACAGCTCACAGTGTTTCTGTGTCACTGCTTTGTTTAAGGACCCACAAACTGCCATACCCCAGGGAACAATGCTGGCCATTGTGATCACCACAATTGCTTACATTGCTGTTGCAATATGTGCAGGTAAGTACAGAACCTCTGCTTCACTTGTACAGTTAAGTTTGAAGCTTGGCATGCAAATGAATGATTAGTGTCACTGCTTTTTCAGCTCTCCTGTCCCTCAGCTAGCTCAAAACTAACTAAAAGCAAAGGAGAGCTCTCTCCAGCTGTCATTGCTACAGACAACACAGTCTGTGAGAAGGAATGCAGGGAAGCAAGTGCAGCTTCTAAAAACAAGCTCCATGTGCCTTCTCTGCCCCTTCACTCTTGGAGCCAGTCTTGAAGGTGCAGAGCTTAATATCCAACATAAACAGAACAGATGATTGGGGATAGAAGCATCATAAAGTCAGCCTAGGCCATAAGCAAAAAAAAGGTAACATAAATATCAATAGACACAGCAAGAATATAGGAAATTCCTCCTGTTTCAAGTTTTTCTCATCACGTTGGTATCAGTAGGACTATGACAATCTGAACAGCTGAGGATCTGGGTCTTTAAAGTAATTTTGTGCCCCTGTTACACAGAAAAAAGGGTATGCCTAGACATAAAAGCCTCACTGAACCTGTTTGCTCTGAATACTAGCACTTTTACAAGTGGTAACAGGAAGACAAAAGACTTCTGAGATAGCCAATTTACTGCTGATCTCCATCTGGGTCTCTAATCTTAGAAATATGCTAATTCTTATTAGTTAAGTGGCTGATTATTTTAAAAGTAAAAGAAGCAAATATTTGCTTATAGACACTGTGAGAAACTCAGTCACAGAACATGAAAGTAAATCCCTGCCCAACATGAAATGTTTCTTGTTGGGATGAATCTAAGGCAGCAGTTGTACAAGTGTGCAGTTAGGAGTCAAAGTGTGGTGAGAACATTCTTTCAACAAGGAAGCAAAATAACAATATATAATTTTTTCCACAGCCTCCTGTGTTGTAAGAGATGCTACTGGGAACGTCAATGATACAATTGTACCTGGAATGAGCTGCAATGGATCATCTGCCTGTGGCCTAGGCTATGATTTTTCAAGATGTGCAAGTCAGCCATGTGATTATGGGCTGATGAATAATTTTCAGGTTTTAGTGAGATAATATATATTATCATATAAGCATATATTAGCATAATAAGCAACACATGTACATAAGTACAAACATGCAAAACTGTTATTAGCCTACAACTATAACAGGACAACCACTTTTATCTAAAAATACAACCTATAGGAATGATGAAAGACAAAAATCCCCTGCATTGCACTTTTATCTTCACACTGTCCATCACTAGCCTTCCTAACACTCTGGTAATGCCTTCATCTCCTCTTCTAACAAATCTTCTCTTTTTGCAAATCCCAAGTACCATGCAGCAGTATATATTGTAACATCTTCAAACTGAAAGCCCAGACTTAACAGAGACCTTAGGAACTCCTGTTAGATGAGGAATTCACCTCACTGCTCTTGATACATGGATGTGATTGTACCTCAGGGGTGCTGTGGTCACAGTTAAAGGGTTGTGTCACAGTAAAAAACCAGAGTTCTGATTTCTTTTTAAAAAGTATCCAAAAATAGAGCAAAAAATCAAGTGAGAAGTAATGGAGTCTTTCTCCTAGGCCAGAGAATGTCTGCCATTTTTATTCTTCAAAATAAAGCTCAGGCTAAGCATCAAAGTAAAGCAGCTCTGCAGCCTGACAACCACAGGTCCCAGATCTCTGTTCAGCCCCTGTGCTTCATGGCCAGCACAGGAATTCACCACCCACCTGCACATGCTTTTCAACGAGTCATTTGTAGCTTTTAAAGTCACTTGCTTTTTTCCCAGCTGGCTCTGCTAAATGACAAGGCTGGGTAACCACCTTGAAAGGGATATGCTGTCCCTTTCATAGACTACTTTCCATTCCTTCCTTGATCATTTACCATCCTTACTCCCACCTCAGTTCAGCTGCCCACACTCAGGGCACCCCTCCAAATCAGTGACCTCCCTACAGCCAGACAAACTTTCACTTCTTGCATTTACCCCCGCCAGGCTAGAGCCATAAAATGGTATGACTACATCTGACAAACCTTCAGGATTCTCCGGTTTCTCTCCTGAATTACTGCCCACACACCACCAATCACATCCATCCATCTTTTAGCTCCCTTGTCTGGTGCTCCTCGACAGCCCTTTCACTGCAGTAGTGACCGAGGCCAGCCCAGGCTCCTGGGAGGGCTGAGGGAGGCCTGACAGTGACCATCATTTCTGTTTGCAGCACTGCAGTTACATCAGCACCAGCAGGCATTTTCTCTCATTTTTAGCCATATTAAATAATCAAGGGGAAAAAACCCAAATAAAATAAAGTACCTCCAACCACATTTCATACATTGGTGCTTTTCCATGCTATTTCCATTTTCTTGTCTGCTACAAGCTGACTATTTACTCATCAAGTAGAGGCTGTTACTTACAGCAATCAGTTGGTAAATGCAGTGAGGAAATCTCAGAGTACTCATCTGCCCCAGCAGACAGCTGCATATTTGAATAAGAATTTGGCTTTGCCTCCATTGCTTTTAACTAAACCAGAAATAATAGTACAGTTTGTAGCAGATGAAATTTAGAACTGTGAAAAGTAGAGACACAGAGTACTTGAATGGGTTTGTCATTAGAAAGTGCATCCAAATGCAAGCCTATTCCTTTTAACCTTCGTTTTTTCCTAAAGGTTATGAGCATGGTGTCTGGCTTTGGTCCTCTCATCACAGCTGGCATCTTCTCAGCTACTCTGTCATCAGCTCTAGCATCTCTTGTCAGCGCACCCAAAGTTTTCCAGGTAAAATTCAACTATCCATTTCCTTATACTTGGTTTTACTTCAAATACAAAGTTGAACTCTGTGTGCCAAATGTAATGTATATTTAAGCAACACTGACACATGTGGCAGGAAGAGGCAGGGAAAACAATATGTAGAATGTTTTTCAGCAGAAAAAGACAAGTCTTATCATACAAGGGCGATACTGTTCGTTTGGTCAGAGCTCAGCTTTGCTGCAGGAGCAGGGGATACTCATGTGCCTGTCATAAATAGCTTCAAGGGTACTTTCAGGACCATTTGTCTTCTTACAAAAATCTACCCTGTAAGCACAGGAGCCGTCAGGTCCATAAGATTCAGCTGCTGTCAGGTGTGCTCTTAACAGGCTGTCCAGAAGCTGTCTGGGCAGTAGCAACGTGGACAGACTGGGAACAGAGGGCATGGGAGAGATAAGCTGTACAAATCACATCAAGCCACTGATTTATGCTTCAACTTCTCCCAATTTAGACTCTATTTAGCTATTTAATTACCTTTTTCTTTTAAAGCACCGAATAAGCATTAAATGCCTGTAATTCTATTTCCCATGATATAATAACATAGTAGCACATTGTCTTATCACCTTATTTAAATGTTCACATGCCAAGCAGTTGATGTACTTGAAGCACTAAGATTTAACTTTTGTTTAGCAAAAGCCTAGCAAGCTGCCACTCACAGACAGTGACTTCTGGTGCAAGAAAGTGCTGCTTAACAGAGTTATGTGCTGATTTTCTTACCAGGCTCTTTGCAAGGACAATGTCTACAAAGGGCTAGAATTCTTTGCCAAAGGATATGGAAAAAACAACGAGCCTATCAGGGGATATGTCCTCACTTTTGTGATCGCCATGGCCTTCATTTTGATTGGTTTGTATAATGTTGCACAGCTGCTATAGTGTCATGTTCTGAAATTACACAATCTCATACTATAATACAATTAGTAGCTGCAGTTTGGAACATTTCCAGTCAGGTAAGCTCTGACATAAGCGTACTCCAAGTCCTGGTAGCAGTTCCACTATTCCTAATGAAGGCAAAAAGAAAGCAGCAGGGATTTCAGTGGCTTGCCACCACCACCACAGGCTCATTCTCCAAGATGCAGAGTAGCTGCAATTCCTGCTCACTCTGCTGGAAGAGGGCAGTGCTTAGAACTCTATCAGATATGGCAAAGTCACAATCTTTGAAAATGGTTTTCCAGTTTGTATTGCACATAGCTCAGAGGTAATTCTGAGATACTTAGGAAGCCTGTTCTTCCCAAGCCTTTCCCACAGCCAGCTCCAGAGCAAATCCCAGTTTACCAGGACTGGTGAAAGAAAATACCAGCTACCACATTTAGGGGTGCAGGGATTGTTATCAGTTTTTCCAAGATTTGAAATTCAAACTGTCTTATACTAAGTAAATAGGATGTCTAGTAGAGAATTCAGATTCCCACTAAGTTGTAACTACAAATATTTTTTAAAATGCATCCATCCTGTCAATTACATATTTAAAATTCTGAACTTTACATCAGATCATTAAGAGACAGTATGCTGAATCCCAATATCAAGTATAACACTGCATAGTACATAATATTACTAAAGTCAGGATTAGCAGACGTAATTCATATGACTGAAGGTAGATCAAGGTGGCCTTAAATTAGCAAGACAGGAAAATACCCAAGCTCTCCCTGGATGATAACTGCAGACAATGTTCAGATTTAATGCATCATTAGGAAACAGCTAGCCAACAGTCCAGGAAACTGGTGCCTCTGTCTGACTTGTGTATGTGTCTTGCAGCTGAACTGAATACCATTGCTCCCATCATCTCCAATTTCTTCCTGGCTTCATATGCTTTGATTAATTTCTCCTGCTTTCATGCCTCATATGCAAAATCTCCAGGTGAGTCTGCATTCAGTGATTTAAATATAGAGCTTTATAGTCTGATCTCTGGAAGGTTTAAACTGTATGTCAGAGAAAATTGCAGCATGTATAAAGTATCTAAGTTATGTGATCTGATGTCTTATTGAATATTATATTTTACTTATCTCCAAAAGATCAAAATAATGGCTCTAAGTCCTTACAATGCCTACAGTTGTACAGGATGAGAAAGGCTTTAGTGCATCCCACTGGAGAAAAAAATTATCCTCAGAGTTGTATTTTTTTCCCCTCACTATTAAAAAACACGTGGGTAAAAGCTTATGCCAACTCTGGCCAATGAAGTAAGCCAAGTATAGTGGGGAGTCACACTCCCTTCTCCAAACCTACAGCAAAATGTACAGGGAGATTCCTAAGCACAGCAACAGTGCTACAAGTGATGCTGCCTGGAGGGGAACATGCAGAGCAAGAGCAGGTCCATCAAACAGCACCAGCAGAGCTCTGCAGTGCCTGGAAGCAGAGTTGTAAAGCACAATTGTGAAGCACAATGAGGTCCTGTTCAGGGGTAACTTGAGATCCTCCCTCTACATTTGCAGCAAAGGAACATTCTGGCTGTCAGACTTGTGCACTGCCACAGCAGAATGATTCTCACCATCTCATGAATGAAGGGGTGACACCTTCAGGAATGAAGTCAATCAGCTGGTTTGGCACACAGGAAAGACAATTTCCTGCTTTATGAATTAATTATTCCACTCAAAGAGCAAGGAATACATTTCTGATTTCCAGTGTGAAGAAACTGCAGTAATGACATAAATGCCTGCATCAACTTCCTTCCTATAGATCTGCACAGTGCCATTTGTTTAGAGGGCAGAAAAGATGAGCACTTCTGCTAATTACCTGCACAGCTGAACAAATGCAGATCTGCTCCATGCGGCCTTGGCGCTGAGTGACAATTACCTCTACAGATTTCATCTGCATACATCTGACTCTGCTCTGCCACTACTTAACATTTCAGACAGAGCTGCAGCCATTCTTCTTTTCTCATTTCCTCCAGTTAATTTCTGCCAATTCACAATGATAGATTATAATAATTGCAAGGCTGCAGGACAGAAAATTTCTTCCCAGCAGGTCCTTCCCATTCCCTCATTATAAAGATGATCCAGGATAGGGCTGCTCAGCCCCTTGTATTTTCTGTGTATCTTCTGTGTTTTTTCCCTCTCCAAAGTCTGCTCTGTAGAACACCTGGCAGAGACCTGCAAACCATGAAGGCTCAGTGTTTGCCTCATCATTTTAATTGGTAGCAGGGGATGGAATCAGTACTGCAGCTGAAAAGCAGCAGGAATAATATCTTTTTAAATTCAATTGCAGATGATTTTATTTTTCTGCCACAAGGCCAAGCAATTTCCAAGTTTAAGACAGGTGCACTTACAGTATTGGGATAAACACTCCTCTCAGCAAGTGCTTAGCTACCAGTAATAAGTTCTGTGTATATGCATCAAAAGTACACAGTCGTCAATTACCTGAAGTTACAGGTAATCTCCTTCTGGTCTTCTGAAAAATTCTGAACCAATAAATTTTAATTTTGCCAAAGTACATATAAACAGAATAGCTACTTTGACAGAGCCTGAAACAAACTGTACATTGGATTTTATCCACAAAATAATGGATCACCATTTTATCAATATATTTTATGCTCTTCCATTTTCCTCAATGTTCTTTAAACAGGTTGGAGACCTGCATTCAGATATTATAACATGTGGGTGTCACTTTTTGGAGCCCTGCTGTGCTGCGGGGTGATGTTTGTCATCAACTGGTGGGCAGCTCTCATCACTTATGCCATTGAGCTCTTCCTATATATTTATGTAACATACAAGAAGCCAGGTAAGGCCAAACCCCACTATTATTACAGATATATGTTGTGCTGCTAGACTGGATTTTAAAGGAATTAAGTCTGCTAACAGAATTGGAATTTTTCTCTGCTATCTTTATTTAGAGGCAAGTCTGAAGCATCCCATTAAACTCCACTTTATATAATACAGATTAAGTTGATAGTCTGGTGACTGCCTGTTTAACAAGCAGCTCAAGTGTGGTTCAGGGTTTTCTGTAAACATTCCAGCAGACTGGCTTATTCCCACCACATATTTATGACATTTGGGCTTTTACTCGAGTGGCACTCAAAATTTTTTCCACCCACGCACAAAGCCTTACCTGAATTTTGCAGTGCTCCTAAGCTGACTCATGCAGGGCTCTCACTCAAAATGTAAACCTGCTGCCCATTATACAACAAAAATGCAAGCTGAATTACTTATGAACTGATCATCCTCCAGAACCTCCCTACAATTCCTACATAAATCAAGACAGATGGGCCCACTTTACTGCTGGAAAAAACCACTTAGTAGCTCAGCAAATCACATGAGCTGTCCTCAAAAACCTGTGTGCTGTACAAGCCAGACAGTCTGGCTATTCATATCCAGGACAAAACTAACCAAGGTCCAGATTTAGGTGCTAACCACCTGAATTACTTCTGCAGCAGAAAACATAAAGCAAAACCAACAAATAAAAGAGGCACAGTTCCCAGCAACAGATGTACTTTTATTGGAGTTATCTTGGGACAGCAACACCTGGTCTGAGACGCTGTTATTTTTTCTGTTGCTGTTGTCTGTCCTCCCTATCTGAGCTCTCTCACACCCACTGGGATGGTCTGTGCTTCTCTCCCTGTAAATTTATCATCAGCTGCAGGAAAGCACACCTATCTCCAGTCAGCTGTAAAAAACATTTCAGGATTTCTACCCTTTCCTTGGATATTGCCAGGGTCCCTAATGCAAAGTAGCACTTAAAGCTTGGTTAAATTCACTGAAGCTGTTGTACAGAAGCCCTCTGTCTACTGCTAAGAGAGTGACTTTTGTTCAGCAGTAATTTACCAACAACTTCAGGGCTCAGAAAAAACTAACATTCCTAAGAAAAGGTGACTTTACACAAACCTCCACTTAATACAAACTTGCACTTAATATTGGCTTTGTATCTTGACATAATAGGACTTGATTTGCATTCATGTAGATCTCAAAGCATAGCAAGACATTTCTTACATGTCTGCACTGACCAAACAGCTGCACAATAATGAGAAAATATGTATATGCCAAAATGGGGTTTGGAGACTAATTTTTGGCCTATACAGTAGAACAGAGCAAACTGGCACCAGCAATGTTCCTTCCTACTGGTTTCATTTGCACCTCCTGAAATTCCACACCACATACATGACTCAGGGCTGTCCATTTTCTCATGGGAGAAGGACCCAAAGTTAATGTAACATAAAAGAAAATAGTTTTAAACAGGGGAAGAACATTCCCAATATTTAAATAAAGAATGAAACTATTTACTTTCCTGGGGTTTTCTGCATCACACAAGCAAAACCAATTTCTTCTATTATGAAGCACAAAGGACAACAGATCTGTATCTATGAAGTACAGAAGAATATACTCTGCTCTTCATAGAGAACACCACTGCTCATTTTTGTAACAATGTAGGGAAAAGCCTGTGGTTTAATGTGCATTATTTATCTTTATTATATGCAGAGGTAAACTGGGGCTCCTCCACACAGGCTCTGTACTTTGTTAACGCCTTAGACAGTGCTCTGGCCTTAACGACAGTGGAAGAACACGTTAAAAACTTCAGGTAAGATCTCTAGTGAACAATAGAATGGCTTGTTCTGAATCTGGACATCAGCCAGTTATATACAACCTCTTTTTCCCCCACCAGACCCCAGTGCCTGGCATTAACAGGAGCTCCTATGGTCAGGCCTGCTCTGCTGGACATCACCCATGCCTTCACCAAGAACAACGGGCTGTGCATCTGCTGTGAAGTGTACACGGTAAGGGAACTGCCCCCAGCACACCCTGCACACCCTGCACCAGGGGGGGCTGCAGGTCTCTGTCACACACTCCACTCTCACCCAGCACACGGTGCTCCCACTGGTGCTGTGCACACCACCAAAGAGATCTGCACTGAGAATTAATTTCATCATAATTCTTGACACGAAAGCCATCGGCTGATACAAAGCCTGCTGGTAAATGCCTCACTGAGATGCTTTTCAAAGTTCACAGTAGGTGAACTAAAAAATGGTTTGGAGGGAAAAAAAAAACCCAAAACATTACAAGGAAAGAGTTTAGGCTTAGAAAACAGAAAACCCCCAAACCACACAAAATGCAAAATTTGAAGGGTTATTGTGTGAGAGTCAAATTACCCAGGTTCTATCTTCAGCTTTGTTGCCGATTTGCAGAGTTGGGGTTTGGCAAGTAATTCAGTTCTCTTTGCAGTGGTTCCTCCAAAACTGTTACAATGCTAATTTTGAGGATAAACACGCTCTTCTGAGATCTAAAGAGAGGAGCAAAATGTATTTCTAGATACAAATATACAGCAAATTATGTATCTTAGAGGACGAAAATCTAGTCTCTCATCAGAACAGAACAAAAATAGATAGGTTTGTATGTAGGGAGAAAATGTATTTTAAATATTACAGTGCCCTTTTAATTTTGAGAGAGGAGAAAAAAAAAACAAAACAGCTCATGGCACTAAATGGGGCTGCAGAATCTAGATAATAGAGTCAGGCCAGCCAAGATAATGTATTCCTCTACAGCAGCAAAGGAATAATTCATTTGATGCTGCCACATTGCAGAAGCAGAGTAAGGAAGATTCACATGAGATTCTTCTCAAATCAAATTAATCTATAAAGAATGAATGATCCTAATTCTTCCCTACTAAAATTATTGTTAGATTTCCCACTGAATTCACTAAGTGTAGAGCCAAATCACAACAAGATCCTGAGACTACGCAGATAAAAGTGTGACAAAATGAGACTTTATGAATTGCAAAATTGTGGTAAAAAGCAGATGATAAAATTCACAATCACGTTGAAGAGCAGCCTGCAATAAATATCACAACAAATGCAGCAAGACTATTCAGCCATAGATGTAACACCCAGCACATTCTGCCTCAAAAGCTGACATGCTGTTAGCGATGCATAGAGTTTGGAAACAGCATGCCAGAGAGAACATCTTCCATTCTTTCCTTCCAAAAGGCAGCAAGAAACTTTCCAGGAACATGGTGATACATAGCTCAGAAATGGACAAAATAAGGACCACAACAGAGCATAAAGATGATTTCAAGATTACTTGTCTCTGAGGCTATGGCTGCATGTTGGCTTGAACAGTCTGAGCTCCCAGTAAAAGGGACTATTTCTGCTTTTACTCCCTGCCTTCATGTAAGATACTTTTTCAGGGTTAGTCCCCGGTCTACAGATTCACTGGACTCCTTGTACAACTGCACAAACAAAGGAGGAGCATGGGAGGACATAGACAGGCACCTGGGAGAGGGGTGGGTCTGGCCCCTCGGCCAGCAGAAACATATTGTGCAAGCCAGTTACAAAACCACCTTCAGGGGCTTTCCTTTGAGAGACAGGGAAGAAGGGCAAAACTTGTTTGCTTCCCTCCTTACTCACAATGAAACTTCAAGCTTATTGTTCAAGTTATCATTCCCAGATCTTCATACATCCAGGATCAAATAATTCTTAAGTTACATTGATGTCTTGGGACTTGGATATGCACATGGATTTTTTTTCTCATTAAATTACCAGAGGACCACTGAAAGAAAACTGGCAACAAAGGCATTTGCATCTTTAAGTGCATTGCATCAACTCTTTTCTCTTGTCAGTAGACAGGAACTTAACCATGTACATTTACATCTCCTGAGACTCTTTTACATAGTCAAGCCAAGGAGGGACTTTATTCACTCTCAGATGCTTTATCATACCTTAGATGTTTTTTTAAGATGTTACAATCCATAGTACTCCTTCCTTCTGCCAGAATCACTGCATTTAAGTAGCATTAACAGCCTCAGCCCTCTCAAACAGAATGTGAATAATGTTTGCAGCACAGATATTTTCAAAGGGCTGAATCTCTGTGGACCCTTTTTGGAAAGGTATTTTTCTGACTCTCTCCATTTGCTCCCACAGCAGACTAGGTAACTCCTTCAAAATCACTGTGTGATGTACAACACAAAGCCTTCATAATAATATTTTTTTGTATCATACAGGGACCACGCAAGCTGTGTGTTAAGGAGATGAACAGTGGCATGGAAAAAAAGCAAGCCTGGCTCACAAAGAACAAAAGAAAAGCCTTTTATGCAGCAGTGGCAGCTGACAGCTTCAGAGATGGAGTCAAAAGTCTACTTCAAGTAAGCTTTTTGTTTACAGAACACACAGGAGAGTGTACATCAAAGCATCCCTTTATGTGAGACATTACTATTCACTTGTGAAGAAGCTCTACATATATATGGGTAATGTAATAGACAGAAAGGGGGTACATGTATATTATATTACAGTGTATTTCATAAAGATCTAGTTCTGGGCTATGGAATTATGAGACCAGGCATACTGTTTCTGTCCTAAATGAATGAGACACTATTATGAAAAAAGAGAAGCATCTACAGGGCAACATATCAATGTCTATGCAGCTGACACTTGATACACTTCAAATCAATGCTATTGTTTGGTATTACACAGCATATTAAATATCTGAGAATGTTTTGGCAATAAATGACAACTGAAAATGTGTAATATACGTTTTCTGCAAATAGCAAGAAGGTCATTTAAATAAAAGTCTGCAATATTTTTCTATTACTCTAAGAACGCAGGAGATCATTTCCAACAGTCCATTTAAAATGGCATAATGAAGGCACAGAGACACTGTTTTCATTTTTCTCATCTCCCTTCCTCTCTCACATATATGAATATTTAAACATATAGGTACTGAGGCAAAATATACAGAAAATTCATCTCGTTTTCACAAAATACACTGCTGAAAAAACATCAGTGCCAACTGAGACAGTAGGGAGCCAACTGAAATACTCTGGGTAAGTCACCCACTGGTGTCCCAGGGCTCTTTGTACACTTGCTGAATGGACAGTACAATTGAGCGAGATGAAATGCTATTAATAAAGATCCCTTTGTTCTGTAAAAGCCTCACAAAGACACTTCATCTTGGGCTTATACATTGACTCAGTAGGAGATCTTTCTGATGTTTTTGAGAACTGCTACAGTCTGATGATCTCTTCCTTTCCATTACTATATAAGCACTATTGACTAAGTCAACTACTGGACCCCAAATAATTCTCTTCCAGCAAACAAAAGGATAACCATATCATCATTATTGCAACCTAAAGACATCAGCAACAATTGCTGATTTCAACATAAACAGTGATACTCAAAAAACCCACCAAGGTTCCAAGAGTTTTTACCTATTTTCTGTTTGCTAGTAGTAAAACATTGGCAAGTGCAAAAACTTTACAAGATGGTGTTTTGTGTGTCTCCACCTAAATGTTCCCAATGCACTGAATATTTAGATTTCTATAAACACTAGGTTAGCTGAATCTAGATCTGACTTCCATTGCTTGCCCAGGTTTTAGCATCAAGAATTAGTTTTGAAGGCAAACTAATATCTTGCCAAACCATTTCTTTTTCCTGTTTATAAACCATAATTTTATCTACAAAGCATGCTTAGTTGATTTTGGATCATCTTTTGAAAAGAACACAGCAAATGAAACAGCAGCAGTTTCCAAATTCAAGGCAAAAAAACATTCTTAGGAGCCTATGCTTTCTCTGTGTATCTGAGATGTTTTAAGAGACTACAGACCCACTTCATCTACTGAGTATTCCAAAGCTGATAAAAGCTTTATGACATTATATCAGAATGCACATACAAACAGTTCTTGAACTCCCTCTTGATTCCAAGTTATTGAACCATTTTAATGAGAGCATGTCAGAAGAAATGCAAATGAATGCTAATTTAGAAAAACTACACTTCTGTCATCTAAAATAATTTATAGTTGGAATGATTTAAAGCTAATCTTTCTGCTTTCTGCATGGGTATGAGCATGAAGGGCATTTATGAAATGCAATCTAGTTGTGTCTCCAGAACATTACTTCAGTTATCTTTTGCCATTGCTTTTCATTTACAGTAAAAGCATGCATATGTACCTCTCTCAAGCAGTGTTTTAATATTGGCAGGCCTCGGGCTTGGGTAGAATGAAACCAAACACCCTGGTGGTTGGATTTAAGAAGGACTGGAGAAGTGCACCTGCCACTCAAGTTGAGAACTATGTGGGCATTATACAGTAAGTCAGCTCAGTACCTCCTTTTTCACTCCTCTTGGATTAATGTAGCATTTCCACAGAGAGTTTGATGTGTAGAAACAATACATGAACATAGGTACAAACCTGGGCTCACACATCCTAGCTCTGTGGCTGAAGTTACTGCCCATCAAAAAAGGCTCACTGGCTTCCCACACCTCACAGGATCAGCTTAGCAAACACCTGGCGCCATCAGAGCTGATGTGGCTTGAACAATGCTAAAGAAGCAGCAGTGCTTTTGCAGAACTGTATTTTCCCATTTTTAGTGGGCAGGAGCTCAGAGAAAAACAACTGTGATGTACATAGTAAGGGAATAAGAGAACATCATGGAATTCTTCTTTTAAGCCTAGGAGACAGAGGATCAGCTTTGCTTCAAATCTCATGTGTGCCTAGGGCTCAGCAGCTCTGTGGGTTGGGATTTAGCTAGGAAACAGTCATTTTAGAACAGGTTTCTCATAGATGCTTGCTCAAAATTCACTTGTAAGGCTAAAGCAAGTTACAGAGCAACAAAACCCACCTCAGCTTTGTTATTTCCTCAGAGAGGGGAGAAAAAAATTACCCTACAGCAACCTAGCTCCTAAAAAAGTGCAGTCTGAAAGACCCATTTCAGGAATAGCTGATCTGTTCCCATACCAAATCAAACTTTTTTTTAAACGAGGGAAGAGAAGTACTACAAATTTATCTGGGACAATTCCTTCTGCAATTTTACCTAGTCTGTCCTCTCTGTGAATATTTTCACTGATCTTTTCAAAATTGCTTTCCTCATCAACATGCACAATGTAAAACCATGTTTACTCTTCCTTTTCTTTCTTTCCAGTGATGCCTTTGATTTTGAGCTTGGTGTAATTATCATCAGAATTAGCCAAGGATTTGATATATCTCAGGTCCTTCAGGTTCAAGGTATGTAGTGACTCAACAGCTGAATATCTCTGCTGGTTAGATGCACAGCATAAGGAGGACTCTGACACTCACAAGAGTCACCATCTGCTTTCTAGAATAGCTCCTACACTCACAACTTCCACAGTTTGTCCTTCCTGTGCAGTTTGAATCCTGCCTGAATCCTTGCTGATCACTGGCAGTGACAGAAGGAGTCCAAGCCTGACACATGAAAGGGTTCTGCACACCAGAGAACTCATCTCCCAGAGCAGTTCCAGCACAGACTAAAGCAATAAAACCATTCTGTGCCACAGCAACCAGTGGCCCTGCTGCACGTTTCCTTCCTGGTCACGCACACCTTCCTCTATCTGCCTGCATGACATCTGTGGGACAGACAGGAGATGGGAAAGCTGCACTTTTGGTACCATCTCTGTGGAACTGAGTCCCACAGAGTTCCCACCAAAAAAAAAAAAAAAAAAAAAAAAAAAAAAAAAAAAATTTAAGGTCCCGTTTGTATGCAGGACAAAACCACCAGTCTCTGAAGCAAAAAAAAACCAGCTATCCCAGCAGCAAACCTCTCTGGGGAGAAGAGCCCCCCCAATTTCCCCAAAAAAAAAAAAAAAAAAAAAAAAAAAAAAAAAAAAATTTTACAAAAATCGGAAAGCCGCAAGAAACACCAGCTCTCTCTCCCCGCTCTCTGTTCATTCTTCCTTAGGTTAGCAGTGCCTATCCCAGGGGGAAAGGGCAACCCTTCCGCCATACCACCACCACTTCGGGACAGGTGCCTTTGGGTGGCAAAGGCGGAACGGTTCCCTAGATTTCCAGACGGCCGGCTCTCCCAGCGGCCCGGTTCGCCCCGGAGCAGCGGGGCCAGGCCGGGCCGGGCCGGGCCGGCGCTCCGCGGCTCTCTGCTGCCGCCTGCCGCCCGCCGCTGCGGGATCAGGGGAAGGAGCGAAGCCCCGGAGGAAATCAGCCCGCAGAATGAAAAGGCGCCAGAGATTCCCTTAAGGAACAAGGGCAGATGAACACTCCCTCAGCGCCGGCAGCTTGATGTGCCTGGAGACCCACGGGGCAAAAGTACAGGGACTCAGAAAAGATTCCAAAATAGTCAACCTTTTCTTCACCCCCGGTGATTTCTGAGAGGTATCTGCCTATCTCTGCCTGATGCGAGTCAGAAACAGAGGGCTCAAAATCTCTAAAAATACAGTGAAAAACAACTCTGCAATCTTACAAATGAGCAAATGTTCTCCGAGTGTTATGACACAAGGAGTCAGAAAGATTTAAGGAGGGGAGCCTCAAATACAAAGAAATATTTTGAAGCAGATACAGAGTCATTGTAGTGGAAAAGAATGATCATTGTGTTCTCTTATACTTGGTACAGCATTCTGTTCAATAGAAAAACTGAAATTTTAGTTTTGTGTAACTATTAAGTTTGTAGCTATCACCACTAATAATCTAATAGTCTAATAATCAGAAGTATGAGACTGTCACTGATTAAAATCTAAAAAAGTATAATCTTTCTGTTGGCAACTGAGAGTGCTAACAGAGCTAATAATGCTAGCAAGGGTTTATTCTACTTTTTCAACACAATGTCTTAAATGAACTTACCTCATATTTAGTTAATGTATTACTCAAATAGAAGATTTCCTTATGAAAAAAGTTTTCTGCAGGCAAATGCCTGGATCACATTAATTAGTGCCTCACCATAATATATTCCACAATAACACATGGTACCTTTTTCTCAGGAAAAACATAAGAATGCTGAGATTAAACTGTTCTTCTATATTACTAAGTTTACAGAATTGATTGGCTAAATCTTACATCTTTGCAACTAATGCTTAAAAAAAACCTATGAAAAATATTTCTGCATGGAGAATGATTGTATATTTAGCATCCTTATGTATTTCTGAGCATCTCAAAGTATGAGACTTTGTTCTAAGAAAAAAGACCCACAGGCTAGAACTAAATACTTCAGCTTCCTCAGTGTAGGAAAAGAACTTTGCCAATGTCTTTTCAAATTCTTGGCTAAAGAAACCAACAAAACATCCACAAGCATAACTCAAGAAATAATATCTCATGTAACTATAAAACTTCATAGTACTGAATTTGATTTGGAAGAGACAAACTGAGAGCACCTGGCACAACACAGTGCTGTAGGCACAGGCACCCCAAGCTAGGGCTTCCAGAGGCGAATTCAGCTTCCTTCTCCCTACTCGTTTGCAAAGAAAATGTGTTTTAAAAGAAATTTTCATACCAGGAGCTTTACATTGTCTACAAAGTACCACAACACCAATTACATCACTGCCATTAGCTCAGCAAGGGATTTAATTTAAAAGACAGGAATGTCTCACCAGTTCTTTAACTTTTTCTAATACACAGAGGAATTAGAGAAGCTGGAGCAGGAGAGATTGGCACTCGAAGCCACCATTAAAGAAAATGATTTTGAAGAAGGAAAAAGGGGTATCTGTGGATTCTTCAAAAAAGCCAGCATACTGAATATCTCAAAACACGAAACAAAGAAGGGTAAGTTCCAAAATGACAACTTATCCCCAACCCTTCCATGCATCACACTTCTACCAATATGCAAACTGGAATTTACTCCAAGCCAAAACCTCCTGAGCCACGCAGAAGCCCCTGGAACAGAAGCTCCCTTGTGCAAACCGAGGTGGCCACCAGCCTGTCACGCAGCACAGTGACACGCTCTGCTCGCAGGACACGCTGTCTGCAGCACAACCACTTCCCCTCGTTTGTTAGGCAAACTCCTCAGCTCAGCTTCACTGCCACTTGACAAAAACAGAATATGGTTATTGAAGTTTGAGGACTAGGCAAACTCCTCAGCTCAGCTCAGCTTCACTGCCACTTGACAAAAACAGAATATGGTTATTGAAGTTTGAGGAGTTCAGAACAAGTTGGTTGGGGATTGTTTTTGTCTTTTCAATAGTGTTTTGAGCTTTTAAACAGAAAAAAGCTTTTTTTTCCTCCTCTCTAAGGAAAATAGGAACTATGCACAATATGGAGGGAACAAGCATTCTTATTTTACTTAACATACATACACAAACTCAGTACACAGCTGAAAAAACAGGTAAAAATAGCACAAATGCTCTATAGTCTAAGCACAATTTCCTAAAAATGCACAAGTGAAGGTGGTAAAAGTACTGAAAGTACATACACAACATACTGTCAAATAACTAACACACTGATGTGTAGGTGATGAAGTCAATACTACATTTCAGATACAGTGAAATGATACAGACCCAATTTAAGGTCTCATTTCACAACTGCTAGGCTGTAATGATAATGACCCACCTGAAGCCATGCTTGTACACAGACATGTATTTTGAGAGTTTGCACCTGCAGAGACAATTACATCTGGCTGTGCATGCAACTCCTGCAGGTGCCAGGAAGATCTACAGACTGGGAACATAAAATGCCATTATTCTTCAGCTGGCAGCCTTCACTTGATTTTATTTCAGTAGAACATTTTTATGACAATTCCAAGAATGCATACCCTTATTTCAACTTCCCTTTTTGATTTAGCTGAGAAATGCATAAAGTAAATACATATTACACATTTTGGCTCTCTGTATGAGATAGATTATGTTAATAAATAGCTCCACCTCTTTGTTTTGTTTTGATGTTCGTACTCCCCAGAGTTGTTCCATCTCCCAGCAGAGATGCTAGAACTGTAGAGGAAAGCCAATAACTGCTTTGGAACTATCCTGTACACACTTCAGAAACACAGGAAAACCAAACAAAGCATTTTCAGAACCTAGCAGATCAGAGTAAAACCTCTAAAGAAGCCTGTTTGTTCCACTTAGAATACTGCTCTGACACCACCTCTTTGAAATCATTGAAAGAGAAGCAGTAATAAAGCCAGAGGCCTCAAATGAGTGGAATGAGAGAAGGTATTGTTAGTACAGAGTCAAGACTGCATCTTCTCAAGCCAGCCATGCAAACAGCAGGAACCAAAATTTACTTCCCATTATCAGTGACCATGTCAGCATAGGGAAATAGCCATATGTGCTTGTGTTTTCTAACTTCCAGCCTCACCTCTGCTACCCCTGCACCCCACCAGCTCATTTCATCCACTCTGACTCTACCTTTCAGGGAGCTCTGTATTTTACAAGACAGCTGAGCTTGTAAATGATGCAAAATGACACATTTACTTCTAAAATCTATCAGATATTTCCCAGTTGCTTTTTAAGGCCCCAGTGAATTTTACATTAACTAAAAAGAGACAGAACAAATAATCAGGTAACCTTTTTCAAAATGTTATCATCTAGTGACAATGTGTTACACAAGCTTTGGTTTCTATGTGTATGAGAAAATTAAAAGTCCAAAGCATCTACTCTGTACCTTTTTTTCAGATTTAAAGGCTAGAAATTATGTCAGAAACAGTTCATTTTCCTGAAGCTTTCCCTCCATTTGGCTCCCTAAAGCTACTTATTGCCTCACTTATCAGACATCCTTCCACATTTTTTTCTTTCTTATTACAGAGAGCAGCATTAACACCATACAGTCAATGCACGTGGGTGAATTCAATCAGAGACTGCTAGAAGCCAGCACTCAATTTAAAAAGAAGCAAGGAAAAGGTACAATTGACATTTGGTGGCTGTTCGATGATGGAGGTAAGGAATTTGAGTAAGAATCACAGGAAGAGAAATTCCTCTGTTACCAAATATCAAAACAGACTTGGGAAGTTGCATAAAACTGGTTTTTATTAAGCTTACATAATCAATTTTCTGTCAGGCTTAAATGTTTTAAAATTAACTTATATCCAATACTGCTGAAGTGAAAGATGGAATTTTTACCATACAATGCACTAATTTGATATTCCTCCAATTTTCTATGTTCTTCCAGGTCTAACAATCCTAATTCCTTACATTCTAACTATCAGGAAGAAGTGGAAGAATTGTAAATTAAGGATCTTCACTGGAGGAAAAGTCAATAGGATTGAAGAAGAAAAACTAGTGTAAATATAACTTTATTTGTCTCACTTGTTTAAAGAATTAGAATTGATGCTGAACATAATGCATATACAGCAGGAAGATAGGAAATTCTCAGCACAACTGGTTTGTTGTACTGTGGGCAGCATGAGAAAGAAATGTACTTGACTGAAAGGTGTTAAGCTTTTGGCATAGCCCTTAAGGCTCTGCAAATGGTGATTACCAAAGGAAAATCATATCCAGCACTTTTTTCCATTAATAGCTCATATTCCCTTCTCTAAGAAGAAGTCTTCACTCTGTAATGAGATTATAATTACTTTTATGGGATTTGCATGAGATTGTCCAGGTAACAGGAAGTGAAACTGCACATGAAGCTCTCACATGCAAATAGCACAGACAGATAACTCACATAAATGTGATTAACTGTGGTAAAATATAAAGAAGTTAAAGAGCAAGTTAATCAACTTTAAGGCCAAGTTGATTTTACTCAGTGTTTTAAAGAAAGTCTAGATTTCATAATCATCATTTTATAATCACTTGCCTTTGAGCAAATGAAAGGTACTAATGCAAATTTATTTTTATCACCACTGCATGTAGGACCTTTCCTTCCTAAGCACTTTACAGGCACAGCCATTTCAGCACCAGTGGAAGCAGCTCTGGGGTGGAAGTCAGTGACTGCTTAACAAAGAGAAGCAGCACCATGCAGAGAGTTAAAAACATCTCCAGCCAAAACTCCAGTGGCAAACAAGTGAGAGGGGTGCAAGGACAGGAGTTAGAATCACCAGCTTCACTAGGATTACAACACAGTGCCTTGGAAAGGCAGCTACCACAGGATGCTCCCTTAAAGCAAAAGGGAACACATAGAGCAAACTTTACTCCTCTTTGGTTCCCTCAGTTTTAAACAGGACCCTGAAGTTAATGTACCTCTGCAGAAGAGATTCACAAGTGTTTGTACAAACTATCCTTGTAATTGGGTAAAAAAAGCCCTGGAGCTGCTCAAGGAGCTGCTGGGAAGTGTTCTCTGCCCCCTGCCCAGCCTTGGCTGCTCAGGACTGCAAACAGGCTCCTGAACCCACTAGTCACCTGATTTTGCTGGAAGTAGGAGGCTTTGACACCAAATGGGATTTGTCAAAACATGACAGCTTCCACAGAGGCAGTTCTGACACCTGCATACACTGCTTGTCCCACAAAGGCCAGAGTAAACAGCATGATCAGGACAGCTGACAAAGACCCAGCTTGTCCCCAAGAAAACATTATGTGTCTGCACTGCTACCCAAACAGCAGCATTCCTCAAAACCTGGCCTACCTGCCACATGCAAAGGCCTTCAAAGAGACAGATCTGGGCTGGGTGATTCCTCCATTCCCTAGGTAGATCTAATACAAAATCATCCAGGTACAATTTCAGCCATCTATTTTGAATTCAGAAGTCTAATTTAACTGGACTTTTACTAGCATGTAATTGCCCAAATATTAAAGCCTTTTCACAGAATTTGAGATTTTGCTCTTTATCGTGTTCAAAACAGGGACTGCCACCAGGGACAGCAAAGCTGTATATTCTTTTTATATAAATACTTTAAAAAGAAAGAGTAAACTCTCAAGTCATAAACAAATATGTATTCCTACCATGGTTTGCTCCTAGGAACTCTCTGACCTTTTCAAAATCCAAAGCTTACATACCAAAAATAGAAATAAAAAAGCAGGTGGGAGAAGGAGGTGTGGGAAAAAACCACAAGATCCCAACCATGGTTCAAACTAGGGCAAAACTGACCTAATTAAACCTCTCTATCGTAAGCACAAACACATAAAAAACTATAAACTAGTCCTGCCAAGTGGGGCAGAAAGGCAAATTATTTTTTTTATGAACATGTGTAAAGACAACACGTGAGCAGATCAATATAAATTCATAAATGAAAAAGATAAAGAAGATTCTTTAAGTATTGGACCTTGTGGACCAAATTTTGACCAACACATGCACTACCAGTACTGTAAAACTCCATCCACAGCATTTTGACAGTAACAGAGTAACAGAAGCCTTCTGTAAGTATTGGAGAATTTTGACCTACTGTATATTGAATATTCTTTCCTTTATAACTCAAGCTTTTGGGAATACTTCAAGTACCATTGCTTTCCCAAAATGTAAACACGCTGCCCTCTGTCTGCTATTAACTTCTTTTTATTTTGTGATTTTCATCCATCATCAGTTAAATGAATTATGCTACAGCAATCACATTAATCCAGTTCTGCAATTAGAAATTGAAACACTAAAGGATTTAAAGTAATTTGTCATATAGTTAAAGATAAGATATAAAATGTAGTTGTCTAACTCATTTACAAGTATTCTTTGATATAAGGCACTCCAAAGTACAGTGATAAAACAATCTCTCTTTTGTTTTCAGGATGGCTTCACTCCTAAGCAAATTCAGAATAAAATTTGCTGATATTAATATCATTTGTGATATCAATATAAAGCCCAACAAAGAGAGGTAAGAAGCATTACCAAATCCACTATTTAGCAGCTAGCCTTTATCTAGAGCTTATTTCTTTTATGTTGAAAATTAAAAGCAAGGAAAAAAAAAAGAAAACCAACAAAGTACAACACAGAAAATAACACTGTCACTTCATTGTAATCATTTTCCATGTACCAAGAGCAGGAAAAAGAAAAGAACCTTTTAACAATCACGGCTTAAAGGGTCAAAATCATGTGTAGTCTTTTTCTTTATGTTGTAAAGACTAATTAGACACCATACTTATGAGCCTCTAAATTTAACAGACATTTTATGATGACTTCTCATATTTATTTAGGCTGCAATAGACTCCAGTCAGTCACAATTCTCCTGTAAATCTGCCATCACTGTCAACTCAGCCTTCTGGGTTTTACAATAAATTCATAACATTTTTCTGGTCAAACATAAGCATACTTCCTCTGTCCCATTAGGTCAATATTATAATGCTCCCCTATCACTCAGATACAATGAAGGCTTAATAGTTTTAAAAATTAACTTATCTACAGAATTAATGCTCTTAAGCAGAGGTTAGGAAGTTGGTAAAACAATGCTCAAAAAGCTCCACCTCCAACTGTGTTAGCTAAATTAAAAAAAAAACCAAACCAAAACTTAAAGTCTTTGCTTTCTAAAACATATCTCCATTGAAATCAACTATTTGTTCTGCTTATGTAGAAAAAAGTACATAGCGGGCTGTTCAGGGGATAACTGAATCCTAAATTCAATTCACAGTATTGCCCTTAGTCTTAAAACTCTGAAAATGTGCCCCCTTGCCATACTGTCTTCCATCCCATCCCTTACTCCAGCTAAAGCCTTTCCCCTGGGTTCAAGTGCAATCCCAGGTTAGGGTCTTCATCATTCTGTGTCCCATTTCTGCACACACACAAACTTTGCAAAATTAGTATGGGATTCACCAGAGTTTCTATGGACCACTGGACATTTTGACTGAAGAAATGCAGCTAAAGAATATAAAGGTTTTATAACTGGATACCTAAAGTCCCCTTTCAGTGCCCTCTTGATCTCTGAAGTAAAATTTTTAATCATATAAAGAACTGTGCAATACATATCTTGATTTTCCTCCAGTACAAGGAGTGATTTTACATAAATAAAAGCTATCAAAGAGAATTAATATCTGGCATTAACATAAAAAGCCACACACATTTGCTGCATCAGCACTATCTGAACTGAAAAGTGAGTTCTATGCCAGACAGACCACTGTATCTCTCTTCCAGCTGGCACCCCATCTATTTAGTGAATAATAAGAGGATTATCACTATTTTGCATACTGAAACAGACAGTAAGGATGTTGACAAACACTGACAGCTTAGCAACAGCAACACTAAATGCTGCATTTCACAGCCTTTAACCCATCTCTTGGCTTCCTGGCCATGCAGCCAAGGCCAGCCTGTGCCCAGTCTGCCACTTCACAAGGCCTGTCAGCACCAAGTGCTCAGAGAAATACACTCACTGGGCAAGCAAGGAAGTACTGAAGGACAATAAGGTTCTCCAGATGAAAACATTCAGAAGTTCAAGAAACAACCTGAAATTTAGAGAGAAAATCTGAACACAATTCTGAGTCCACATATAGCAAAAAACCCCCTAGTGTTTCCTTTAGCCTCTTGTCACAGGCAATTTGTATCACCTGTTTATCTATTGTATTAAAACCATATCAGTGAGGTGATTGATCCAGCTAGTGCTCAGACAATAATAAAATGTTCAGCATTAGTGAGGAGACCCATATTCATTGTTAATATTAGTAACCAATATACTGCAGTTTGCAGTTACTATAAAACTCATTTCACTATTTTTGCTAGAACCAGGACAATGCAGAAAATTCTCTGCTAAATGCAGTGTTTAATTATCCTCAAATAACCTTTTAATTATTCTCAAATAACCCAAACATACAGAAGTGGCACAGATATAACTTGGGGCACAATGTAGCAAAGAATAGTTAAAGATTTTGCATGTTTTCAGCTATAATTATTATCAGTGAGGCCTGTCATACACATCTTGGGGCACAATGTAGCAAAGAATAAAGATTTTGCATGTTTTCAGCTATAATTATTATCAGTGAGGCCTGTCATACACAGTGCCTGTGAAATAAGTTAGTGAGTTCATACCCTGCAGCAAGGCCTCCTTTGTAATTCCTGTTTCAGCTGGAAATTCTTTGAAGAGATGATTGAACCATTTCGCCTCCACGAAAGCTGCAAAGATATGACAACTGCTGAGAAATTAAAGCGAGAGACTCCATGGAAAATTACAGATGCAGAGCTGGACGCATGCAAGGAGAAGGTAAAGCCTCACCTATTTTTTTACATATGTACCTTTTCTTACCCTCCAGATGTTTGAAGCTATTAGTAAGAAAAAGTGAAATATCAGATATGGCATTAAAAACATGACATGTACAAACCTGTATTTGATATTTACAGATTGGATTTATATTGTAAACACTGCAGAGGTGTGTTGTGATTGCATTATTGAGCTCCCTCAGACCTTGGCATGTTTACACAGTACTTTCCAGGCTGATGAGAAGCTCTGCCCACATCAAAGCCAGCCAGATGAAAACCACCTCTGAACCAGAAGCCACAGAGTTACTGCACTGAGCCTGAGCTAATTGGGTCTGCTGAGGTTTATTAAATGGCTCCACTGTTTTGGAGCTTGAATCTCTTCAAGGGTGCAGTTCCAAACATTCACCACGTTGGGCAATTTAGAACTGAATCCAGACACTTCAACTAAGCTAGAAATTTTTCCAAAGGCAGGGTTGAGCATGAATTCTTACCTCAATGGCAGAGTGAAGACCAAACCAGCCTACCATGCAGAAGCTCTCCTGCAGTTCAGAGGAACTTCAAGGCTGATGCTGGCTGATCCACTGGGTGAATTACAGCCCAGTCTGCTCTTTACATTTCTTGGAAAAATACCTTTTTACCAATGAACCACCAGGCTTCATCAGGCCAGTGACAAAAGGATGCAAACTCTTTCAACCTTAAGAGACAAGTTCTCCTGTAACTCAATTGCTAGAATTAATCTAGCAATTTTAGTTATGGTTCCTGTGGAATTAACCTGAGTACAGTGGGAGTTTAGTTATCTCCACTTTATAGTGCTGGTAACTTCCTCAACAGAGCAAGGATTGTGACTCTGAGCTCAGAACTGCCAGAAGTCACAGCCTGACACATTAACATAAGCAGAAATCAATGATGATTTAAGGTAACACACTACACTATCGACTGCAGCAGCTGGGAAGCAGACTGCCTGCTCACTGTACTACCCTTGGCATGGAGCTGATCATCAGCATAAGGTTATACAGTCAGCTGTGGGCAGAAAACCTCAGAATTATTCTCACCTTAAATTATCCAAAAGTGAGAGTCAGAGCCCTTAAAACACTTCAGTATAAAAGATAACAGGAATATAATCACAGACACTTGCCTGCAGAGCTAGTGAGGATACAACAGAAAAAAAATACCTGATTAAGCTTGGTCTTGTCTAGGTCACTAATTAAGGAACCAGAAATATTCCTCAAAAGTTAAAGAGAGTCAGCAATATGAAAATGCCAAATTACTCTGTAAAACAAGAACAGCAACAAAAAGTTTAGCTCACACATCTGGAAAGATATGCCCCTTGTCTTCAGAAGTACAGCAGTTCTGGGAATTTTACAGAGGACATTAGAACTCATTTACAATTCAACAGATAAAAACCTAGCAGCACAGATAAAGGCTGATGTTATAGGATGATTCTCATGAGGTAACAGCTGGCTGCATTATGAGGGCTCTTACCTATATAATATGTACAAGAACAGTGACATCTCTATAGAGAAGGAAAAATTTAAGATCTGAATGGAGAAAAATCTGCTTTTTACTTTCCCCAGGGAAAAATAATTTACAAAATCAGTTGAGATACTTCTATCTTACATAAACCTGCCTGGTCTCTTATTCCCTGTGACTTGTAGTTAAGCCATAAAAATATTGAGGGTTTGAGCTCAATCATAAAGTAAGTTCAGTACAAAAATAATCCCTATCCCCAGGAAGCCTTACAGAGGAGTGAACCATTAGAGTGGCCCTAATATAACTACAGCAATCAAAAAGTGTGGCTTAGCCTCATTTTTTGCCATGGCTGAGACTATGGACTCCAGAGCAGACCTTGGCCTCCAGTGCTGGCAAGGCAACAGCAGAAAATCTTGCAGGCAAGGGGGAAGAGACACCAGAGGTGAGGATCACTGACCTAACTGATATTTTTCTTTTTCCTGTTGTGTTTTAATCAGAGTTACCGCCAAGTCCGTCTGAATGAACTCTTACAAGAGCACTCGAGAGCAGCCAACCTCATTGTCCTGTGAGTTGCAACATTTTTGATTTTAAGAATAATGTCTAATGGGATTCTGGGCTGGAGCTACAGAAACCCTTGTGCTAATTCACCGAGCACAAAAGTCATTTTTTAAGTACCTTCTGGAGGACTTGCATCTGGACTGATGCTTCTCTGAGACTGCACTGAGTAGAAATCTTTCCTGGTGATGAAGCAATTGTATAAAGGAAAGGAGGCCACCAATAAAATTACCAAAAAAGGCCTTTTCCAGAAGCAATTTTTATTTACAGACATTTTTCATACACAGCTTCAAAAAATTAGCTTGCACTTGTGATGCACAGATAAACCTCTCCAGTTCTATAAATTCAGTCTCAAAAAAGAGGTGGCCATATAGTGCTTACTACAAATTGACCCATACTTTAAAACTCCCATCTCACAGTAGCTGCAGATCAGAAAACAGACTGATGGACTGCAAAACTGTGCATGTGTTGCCTTTTTTAAAAAAAAATCATACTATGTGTGAGTTTTATGACCCCAAAAATATATTTTACCAGTTTAAGGCTACAATCACAAGCAGTTCATGTCCAGTACAACCAGGTGAGCACGGGTTTGCAAATTAAGACCTTGTAATTGTATCAGAGTTGTATATGAACAGTGATGTTTTCTGCTTAGTATTTAATGAGAAGCCTGGGCTACCCCTGCCTTCAAAATAGACTGATGGACTGCAAAACTGTGCAAGTGTTGCCTTTTTAAAAAAAAAAAATCATACTATGTGTGAGTTTTATGACCCCAAAAATATTTTTTACCAGTTTAAGGGTACAATCACAAGCAGTTCATGTCCAGTACAACCAGGTGAGCACGGGTTTGCAAATTAAGACCTTGTAATTGTATCAGAGTTGTATATGAACAGTGATGTTTTCTGCTTAGTATTTAATGAGAAGCCTGGGCTACCCCTGCCTTCAAAAGGATAATTTTATTTTTCCCTCTGCCCAAACAGGAGCCTCCCTGTGGCAAGGAAAGGAGCAGTGTCTGATTACCTGTACATGGCTTGGCTAGAAATTCTCTCCAAGAACCTTCCTCCAGTCTTAATGGTCAGAGGCAACCACAAAAATGTACTGACTTTCTATTCTTAGAAAAACATCAGTGCCTGGAATATGCCTTGCTTTATTCCAGCAGCTATGTTTTTAATGGCAGCGGTTCATCAAAGACACACTCATTTAACACAAATCTAAATTTTTCATAATTGACAGATTTTTTTTTCAAAAATCCAAAGCAAAGAATTAGAAAAAATAAAAGTAAATGGTCCATTAATGGCAGTGGTTCATCAAAGACACACTCATTTAATACAAATCTAAAATTTTTATAATTGACAGATTTTTTTTTTTTCAAAAATCCAAAGCAAAGAATTAGAAAAAATAAAAGTAAGGTCCCTGCTGGTGTTACACTCCAGTACAGGCAAAAGAAGGAAAATCTACCTATATGTCACATGAGACAGCAAATATTTTGAGCACACAAAGAAGAAATTCTTCAGATTTTATAAAGTATTGAAAAAGTTTTTTATATTTATCCTAGAAACCAAAAATTAACTGTGATAAAACAGAAAGAATTAAATCTCTAAATAATTTTTTCAAACTGCACTACCATAGTTGCTAATGAGCACATAGTAGGATTCAAATGAAATGCACCAACATGTGAGACAAAAACCTATATGGGATCCATCAGGTGTAACTCATGAACTGACAGAATGCAAGTAGAAAACATGCAATGATTTTTATTGTAATATTGCCAAATTAGAACCTATGCCTACAGCATATGCTTTTACCTAAAATGTTGTGCTAATTGAAATTAATTCAAACAGTTCTAATTTAGTCACAAAAGAATTAGATATATAAAAATATGGACTTTATTACAAAACTTTATAATGCATTTTCAAGCTCTGACATGCAATGGAATATGTGATTGAAATAATTAAATATTGTAAGTAAATTTCACAAAAAATTAGTAAAACAAAATATTCTGACAATTTCTGCTATGAATGTTAGGGTTAATACAATCTGACATTATACATTGGGATAAAATGTACAGTGATTTATGTGATTAGAAAACAAAAACTCATTTGCTTAGTTGAATGCCTTACTTCTGATTTATATAAAAGATTTCTCTCTTTTTTGACTTTCTAAATAATATTAATTATACACTAACTTAAAATAAAGGCAATTCATTAAGTTGTGCAATTTTTCTATTTTCTACCCTGCAACGTTATGGTACTTTATAATTTCAGCTGTCAAGAAAAGCTGCTTCTCTTTTTAATGGGTAAAGCTATATCCTATGTGTAAGCACTATTTAAATTAAACCATCAAGGAACATTTATTTATTTTCTGTAGTCCTGCAACTCTTTTGCACAGATCAACAAACCAGAAAGCCTCATGAAAGCCAGGGAAGCCTGAATTTCACTACATGTATATTTTAAAGCAGGCTTCAGCTTCCATCTTGCTTGCATTATTAGAATTTAACTTGTAGTGGATTTAGCACTCCATCTCCAAAAATGACAAATATTTAATATTCATATTTTTTCTGAGTTCAACAGCAGCAATTCAGCAGAACATGGTAATGTAGCCCAGTAAGCCATGCTTTATTTTCTCTGTCTATTAAAGGCAGGATATTAAATATTGATATTTTCTCATAATGTTCTTCCTTTACTTCTCACACATTTACAATCAGGCTGAAGGCTCATTTTACAATCTAACTGCATTCCACAGAAGTTTCCTCCATACACCAAACTTCCTGCACAACTTTGAGCAAACCAGAGCTCACATCCTGCACCTGCAAAACAAGGAGATAATTCTCATCCTTCACAGTGGTATCAGCAGTGATACTGGAGCTTGTTGCATGCTGCCAGGTCCTTGCAGCAAATTGTAGAATTGTGATGGTCACCATCCTCTCCACCTCACACAGATACAACCTGAATGGCACCCAGCCAAAGCCAGGCTTTTAGGGAGGCTCCACTTAGGCTTTGTGGGTTTCTTATCACAACCTATACAAGGACCTGGAGGAATTCTACACCTCTGTTAAACCTTTTAATGATGCATATGACTGGGAATTGTTTCTTAAATATTCCCAAGTACTGTAATTCTCAACCTGTATGGAACATTGACCCAAAATTTTCTGGGGGACCCTAAGCAGGTCCAAAAAGAGAAGGAGCACAAAATGAACCAGCAATGGCACTTTCAATACTACTCACACTTCTCTCCCACAAACACACTGCTGTGGGCATTGCAAAAATAAATCCCAATAGATATCTTTCTAAAAAAAATAGTCATCAAAAACTAAGTATTAACATAGACATTTCTATAAAATTTCTTGATTGTACTACAGTGACCAATTAGAAGTTGTACCCACACAACAGTGTAATGGGATAAACTTAGGATGCAACAGCACTAAACTACCTGAAGGTGTTATTTCCACAAATTCGTAAGTAATTGAAACACAGCATTTTCCTAGCAGCTTCTACTCTCTTCCTCACCATGACTGCTCAATGTTTCTGGACCAATTTGGAGAGTATAGCAATTATGAACTATCTTAAATTGCAACTTAGATAGCAAAATTTTGTTAGTCTACCTACCTCATTTCCAACTCCATAAGAGACAGTTCTGTTGCAGTTGAGACAACCACAACCCACAGGATAACACCTTATCACTTCAGAAGGCTTCAAGCCCCAGCCCTACCTGTTCTTTAGCCCAGCCTTTTATCCCCTCATGTTGATGCACTGCCCCTGTGTGCCCTCTGCTCCCTTTGTGGTTGGTCAGTGCCCCTGGGCACTCCATGGCTCATTGCTGTCAGTGCTGCTCACCTGCTGCTCACAGCTGAGCCCACTGGGGATGAGGCTGGGCCAGCCCCACTGCCAATCCCCAAAACTGTGTGCCTAAAACACAGCCCCACTGCCAATCACCAAAATATTGTGTGCCTATACAGTTCTTTATATAAGTTATGCATAAAACAACTGCTGAATTTTAATCATCAAGTTAGTAACTACACAAATTACATGTTTGCAATCTCTAGGAGAAAAGACAGCTCTAACACTGTCTAGCACATTTTTAGCTTATATCACACTACCAATTCCACAAGTTTATATAATTTAGGCTGGATTTGGCCAGTCACGAAAAAAGCAAGCATGGGTAAAGTGACCAGGGACATTTAGGTGTGAAAATACCATTGCTATGAAGCAAGGGCAAAAAACATTTTGAATTTTGTTCAAAAGCCTAGGCAACCTTTCACAGCTAAGCTTGTGCCTAAGGGCCTGTTAAAATGGTCCACTATTGTTCCTCTCATCAGTGAATCTTACCTTTCCCTCCTAATGTTAGTGGAGCTCCAACAGGTATCACAGAAGACATTTCATCATAGTTCAGAGACTACACTTTCCTTAAATCTTTTTACAGCCATTGGCAAGTTGCCCATCTTGATCACAAATCCCTAAAGCACAGTCCAGATTATGCTGTCCAGAACAGTATTCTTCCAATACTGATTTCACTAGATCACAACAGATTCTTTTTGAGGGCATTGCTTTTTTATTTTATTTTTAAATCAGCTACCCAACAGAGCAAGTAGAAAAGCCACCTAACCAAAAAGGCACTGCATTGTGAGGATTAACAACTGTAACTACACTGCAAAAAGCATGTTGTTATCCTACTTCACACCTGAAGGAGTTTCCACTCAATCTTCATCATCACAAAGTAAAAAGCTCCAGCCACCAGCATAGGAAATTTCATCAGTCTTAAACCTCAGCAATTTTCATTACATCTTTGAAAAGTCCGACCAAAACCTGTCCTGACTGAGCAATACTAATCCTCAGAAAACCTAGACATTTCTCATTTTTTCTCTCTTTTTCTCTAATTCCATGTGGGATTTCAAGATCTTTTCAGCAAAAGCAGTTTCAGCACCTGATCAGTAGTTTACAAGCCAGAGACATCACCAGGTAACAGGAATCTGCACTGCAGTTGTACATCTGGGGCAAACAGCTACAAGCAGTCTCAGCTACTCCTGACTCATTTAACTCCCCTTAGCTGTTTGTCACCTCCCCTCAGGCAGAGGTCCCTGACCTGTCAGCAAAGCTTGGGGAACACAATGAGAGTAACCCTCAGTATTTTCATCTTGGATTTCAGGGATCTCCCTCAAACTTCTTCCTCTGGTGGTTTGGTGTCACTGGACTTCAAGGAAGTGAGTGTGGATCACTCCAAGATCCTGCTCTGTCTCCCTTGTTACCTCTCCAGCTCTTGGCAGCAGAACAAAAACCTTCAGTGCTGCAGCTCTTTGCTAAATGAGTGACTCATCACTCAAGTTACAGATGAGGAAAGTCAAGGTTTTGCTAGTGTTGAGCTTCAGCAGAGGTGAGGCCACTGTTCAAACATCTGTTCATGCTGGCACCTAGGGCACAGCCCCCTGGCAGCTGTGTCGAGACCCTGTGGCACTGCTGAGGGAACAGCTCACACGGGCCTTGACTCTGCAAGGAAACATGGAAACAAACAAATAAAGTGAGTTGCAGTTCTCCACAAACAAGTGCAATAACCCACAATCATGCCATTGGCTGGAATTTCATCAGAGGAAATCCAGTTTCAAACAAAATCAAACACACTAAGGTTGTCTGGAACAGAGTAAAAAGCAATGGCAAAATTCCACAACTCTCATGCTGTGCTGCAAACATGCAATCAAAACTAAAGTTTCATTATAAACAGACAACATCATAACAGCCTTTTTTTTAATTACAAACCTTCATCATTATGAAAGAGACAGCTGTGCTAAGTAAAAATGGGGTGGGAAGTCACTTTTAAAGTCAGGGTTTTCTTCTAATAAAAATCCTCATTTTAACACCAAAACTTCAACGAGAATTTTGTAGCTATTACCCCAAAAGAGGCTCTGTTTGTTTCTGTGTACAACGAAGCAGCCTCCACTCCTGCTCTCAGTCCAGGCAAAAAGGCAGATGATTTCAGTTTATCTCAGTATTGTTTTTCAAAGTCAGGAGGAAATGCCCGATGGAGAGCAGCACTTATCAGCGATCAGGAATGCAGGAAGGTTTCCTGACTCTACAGAGCAAGCAACACATTGCCAGAACCAAGGTAAACTTGGTTTGAGACTTCAGGCATAAGGCTGGGGGGTTCCCCTTGTAAAGATCTGGAAAAAAAGCAAGTGTCACTCAGCTGAGTCCTTTCTCCTTAATAATATTTTTGGATGAGTCCTCCTCTTTATTATTCATGGACTTCCAGGCTACCTCAAGTGGAGTTTAGAACCCAGCCTGCTTCCCCAAGTCTGGCCACTCATAAAACTGGTCCTTTTCTATACTATAATGCAGGATGCAGTCACAAACTCCATAAAGTCCTGCTTGTATAAATAAACATTTACAATTAGATATTAGTTTGATACAACTTCAATTCCCATAAACTTCAATTTTTGGATAGCTTACATCAGAAGCCACAAAATATTTTCAGTAGTTTTTTCACTACTGAGTGGGTAAATGAGTCTGGGTTACATACATATTCTCCTTCAAACAGTTCATACTATTAGACTGAAAATACTGAACAGGAAAAAAAGAAAGCCCAAATTAGGACATTATTAAAAATGCCTTTCACAACTGAACTGCAATGTGTAGTAAAGGTTTCACTGCCATCTGGCTGCATTTAGAAAATATAGCAAGGAGACCATCACATACACTTAAAGAGTTTAACACAAAAATCACAAAGACTTGTTGTTTGACAAAATCTAGGCCAGCAAAAAGAATCCAAAAGTCTGGAGCTATTATGCAGAGCCAAATACCTCCATTAGCCTTACCAGGGACAATTTTCAAACTATGACTCCAATGGATTCACAGATGTGGATTTTCAGCCCACAGCAGAGCCATGGGGGAATTGAGGAAATTCCCTACTCCTAGGGATATAGATATGTCCTGTAGAATATATCTATATAGAGAGAGATATGTAGATAGAAAGACACAGATATAGGAAAAACAGGGGGTAAATTACATCATAAATCGAATGGCAAGATGGCAGAGCGTTTTAAAGACAGCCCGAGGGGCTGCACCGGCAGGTAGAGCCGGGGCGCGGGGAGAACGGGGCGCCGGCACCTCCGCCCGCGCCCCATGAGCCGCGCGGACCGCGGCGGGGCGCGCCTGGCGAGCGGTCCATGGCGCGCTTCCCACACGGCGGCGGCGGCGCTATGTTGGCCCGGTGCCTCCGGTGGCTCCGGCCCCCCTGCGGGCGCTGTAAGGAGGGGTGGGGGAGTTGCGGGGCATCATACACTGCCCAGCCCGCAGCCCTCGGGGCTTTGGGGTGTACACGCTGCCCAGCCGCACCGCGGGCCCGCTCGGCGCCCCTCGGGGGCCGCCCGGCTGTGCCGCGGTTTGGGGCGATGGGCGAGCCCCGCCTGACACGCGGGGCGGGACCCTCAGCGCGGGCGCGGGGTGCCCGGGGGGAGCCGGGCGAGGCCATTCTCACCGAGGGGCGAATGGGGTTGCGCCGCGCGCGGAGAGGCCGCGCACGGGCCGGTTCCCCCCCGTGCTCCCGCCCCCATGGGCCGCGCCGCGTTTTGGCGGGTTTTCGGCGCGCGCGCGGCCGTCCCTCACGGCGTCTCTCCCGCTCCCTCAGCCATGCCCGCCTCCGAGGCCGTGCTGCAGCCGTCCCCCAGCAAGAGGCAGAAGGGCTCGGGGCCTGCAGAAGCCTCCGCACGGCTGCGCTTCACCCGGCTGTCCGAGAACGCCTTCGCCCCCTCCAGGGGCTCCGCGCGGGCAGCGGGCTACGATCTGTACAGGTGAGGGGAGGTGCGGGCACGGGAGCCCGCGCTCGGTGCCGCCCCGCTCGGCGAGCCCTGGGCACGGGGCTCCGGCGGCTGAGAGCGCCCTCGTGGCCTCTTGCCGAGCTGAGTCCCCGGACAGTCCCCTGGCCATGCAGGAGAGGAGGCCGGGGCTGATGGAGCTCGTCGTAGCTTGCTCCTCCATCCCTGACCGTTTTCGGGTATTTGTGGTCCAGCTGTGTTACAGCACTGATTTCATCAGGCACAGATGCAGTCTTTGGCTGAAAGTCAGGCTTGGCAGAGCATCCAGAATTGCTGTTGGTGCCCATATTGGCCAGGTCGCCTTCCTCTTGAAAGGAAGAAATGGTAGCGCACGTGGGCCCTCCTTTCCAGCACTGGTGCTTTTCTGCCTTCCTCTGC
Source organism: Passer montanus (assembly GCF_014805655.1). Classification (NCBI taxonomy): domain Eukaryota; kingdom Metazoa; phylum Chordata; class Aves; order Passeriformes; family Passeridae; genus Passer; species Passer montanus. Next base: position 7,576,025 of record NW_024369929.1, read on the forward strand.
TCCGGGGTTGCTGCCTGCCAAAGGGCCTGGAGCAGTCTGATAGTGCTCCTAGCTGGACACCACGTGTACAGGCTCGGGTTTTGGTTTGAATTAATAACGGCCCTTGTTCAATGGCTTTCACTGTGGTCAGGAATACCTGTAGCCAGACCTGTGGATGTTTGCTTCTGTGATCAGGTCACTCGTTTTGAACAAGTGAACTTTGCTAATGCCACTTCTATCTTTTTTAGTATTACGTAGAATAACCAGCCTTTTTCTTCCTTCACCTCTGTGACTTCTTTGCTGAAGATTTACTGCACCACACTTTACCCTTTTTTCTTTTTATCCCTTTCATCTCACCAGGTTTGGTTTTGTTCTTGTTCCAGTGCTGCACTGTAGACCTGGAAAAAGTCTGTTTTATAGAAAACCTTTCAGTGCTTCCCAGCATTTAAAAAACAGTTCTTTGTCAAGGTCAAGACATGACAAGTATTGTCACCACTGCTTCTCATTAGGCCTCCAGTTGGGTAGCTTCAGCAAGCTCTTAAAATCTGTAGTTCAGAGTTTCCAGGAGAATCATGTGAACCGTCAACTGTCAGACTGCTCAGAAAAAAAAACCAAAACATTGTTGCCTAAAAGTTAATTTGATACATTATTAGTTTTGACTACAACTAGTTCATCTGCTGTAGAAAGCTTACTCAGACTGTATCATTCATAAAGTTTCTGCTGTTGCACAAAAAATGCACAACCACATTTATCTAATGGTTACTATAAACTTGTATTTTTTTTCTTTCTCACTAATTAAAAAAAATTTGAAACTGGCAATGCTGTTCAAATGACACTTCTGGAATCATAAACTAGCACCATCAGAATGGTAACATCTTGTGTTTTAGGATCTGCATTAAATTTTGCAAATCTGTAAATATTTGTTATTTAAATTTCGTTGTATAAATTCCCTGGCAGTTTAATTCTGCGTAATTTTGTACCTTAAGTTACAGTAAAGAAACTTTAAAAAATATTCTATATAAACCAGTGTTTCTTTCTTTAATGCAGTGCCTATGACTGTGTGATACCACCCATGGAGAAGGCTGTGGTGAAAACAGACATTCAAATAGCGCTTCCTTCTGGGTGCTACGGCCGAGTGGGTGAGTACACAGCTGTCAGAAGGCTGCAGAGTCATTCTGGAGCAGGCTTGACAGCATCTTCACATTCAGATTCTGCCTGAAGCTTTCAGAATTAGTCAGCACACAAAAGGGATGCCACGTGGCCGTGTGATTTATTTAATCTTGTGGTGTTTTCCTGTTACCTGTTGTCTGATATTTGAAGTTTGGTGTATGTCAGGTAGCCAAAGGATGATCAGAAAAAATACCTGTACTCTACATACAACTTCATAGACCCCACAGTAGTTCATTACTTGTATGCAGTTTCAGAATTCAAATCACAAAGACTAATAGGTTATGGACAGAAAATGCATCCCTGGTTGTTTAAAATTAACCCCAGAGTACCTCTTACAGTAATTCCTGTTATATGTTTATTTTTAAAAGACTGTGGAAACACTTGGCATTCCCAAGACTGTGCCAGTTCATTATTTGTGTGCAATTTCAGAATTCAAACAAAGACTAATAGGTTATGGACATACAGAAAATTCATCCCTCGTTGTTTAAAAATTAACCCCAGAGTACCAGTGTAGTAGAATTTGATGGCATATTGTGATAGAATAGTTGAGAGAACCTGTACAAGATATTGTTTTGTGCATTCTTTATCTGAATTATGTGTAAATTTTTAAAGTAAAAAAGCAATAGCCACTCCAGTGGAAGAACAGAAGAACATGATCAGATCTTTTATGTAAAAGAACACATGCATTTCTCTTATCCCAAAGAAAATTTTAAAGATCATACCATTTTTATTTCCACATCCCAGTAGCCTAAGGTAACTAAAAACCCAAATCCCCACACATAATTTATCTGTGTATAACACTGCTTAGGAAATTCCTTGCCAGGTATTGTTTTCCTTCATAACTTAAGTGGATTGACCCAATATTCTTCTGAGATGATGCTGAGCCAGTGATAGTCACCAAAAATAAACCAAGATTAGACAGTCTGTCTGCTCCAGTTGCCTTCCTCAGAGAAACCTACTCTGCAATTGCAGGTCAAATAAAGATACATTTCATTACTTAAAGACTGCAATTTTATTGTAGCCTGTTGCAACTGTTACTCTGTTTAATATACATTTTACTGTAAACTCTTACAGTAATTCCTGTTATATGTTTATTTTAAAAAGACTGTGAAAACACTTAGCATTCCCAAGACTGTGCAAACATACTGTATAACCTATAAATACTGTCTTTTTAAAGAAATAAATTATAATACTTTAAAAAAATTCTTTTCTAGCACCACGTTCTGGTTTAGCTGCAAAGCACTTCATAGATGTTGGAGGTAAGCTTTTTGTTCTTTTTATTAAGACTTGGTAAGTACTGATCACAGAAGTGCCTTAGTTTCACACTGTAATGTGCAAATAAATGATGGCTTCTTGGGCAGTCTGGCAAAAGGAAATACCTGGGTGACACCTGAGAGAGACAGGTCATTATAATTACGTTAACAGTTTCTTAATTATAAAAAATATTACTGATTTTTTTAAATAACAACTGTATCATACTTCTGTAGGCAGTGCCTGCCATCGAAGTTACTTTTTGGCTTGGGCATTAAAGATGACTTCTTACATGCTGGTTTCTCCATTTTTTTAACCAGAAAGTTAACTTGAGAATTGCATGTTTTTCTAAATTTTCAAAACTCAGGGGATACTCCCAGTGTTACTAGCACCTTAATTAGGAAGCTGTTCAGAAGTGCCATTGGATTAACCCAAAACATTACATAAGAGAGCTGTGTAAATAACTTTTCCACACTGGAACTAGTGCAGAGATTGCATGGTAACTATGGATCATACACACTACAATTTTTTCAAAAGCTGAAGGAGCTACTTTAAAAAATGGGGTTTTATTCTTAAATGTGCATTTTGTGGTTCAACATTACATTCAATGTACACTCATGCTGCAGTTTCCTCTGGTGTTAGTAATCTCCAATGGTAGTACTTTGTATCAGCTGGGGAATGTCTTGGAATGGTATTTAATTTTAGTATTTAAATTATTTGTGCAAATAGACGTCCAAGTACATACCTGGGACCACAGGGATGGCCAAACTCATGTTTTCTACTGGAAATATGTTTCCTCTACCTGAGATAAAAACTCTAAAGAAGCAGAATATCATTATTTTAATGTGCACTGGTAGCCAATCTTCTGAACTGTGTGGTTAATACAGTCATACAAAATACAAGAGTAAGCTAGTTTTATAGTCTTGGTGCTAGAATATAGCTGTATGACAGTCATTTCCTTACAGCTCTGATTCTGTTACCTTGCCAGAGGTACAGGATTTGGATCTGTGCAAATCTATAGCTCTCAAATTAAATGTTAGAATTAAGAACAGATTTCTGCTTGACACGGAACGAGCTGAAGTTAGCAGAACAAATGGGGCCTGAATTTAGTCCAGCTGTCTTGATTTCAGATAGGTATTGCTACTAAAATCAGTAGTACAGTGGTAGAGCATTTCTTGACATGTGATGGTGTTTTACAGTTCCTTTTGCAAGACTGAGTAGCATTTTTAGATCTCAGTATTTGCATGTATATTGTTAGTTGTGCATCAGAAGTATAAAGGATGTCATCATGAGATACTGCAATCATTTATTAACCTAAACCTTAATCTAATCTAGTTATCTCATACACTGACATTTACTAACTGGATATCTCTCAAAATTTCTCATGACAGCTGGTGTTATTGATGAGGATTACAGGGGAAATGTTGGTGTGGTACTATTCAACTTTGGCAAGGAGTCATTTGAAGGTAAGTGTTAAGCCTGCAGAGCCTATTTTCAGCCATCTGACTGGGAACAAGAAACTAAGGGGTTTTTTAAGTTTGTGCAGAGGTAGAACTAGCTGGGAACATCTTTCCTCTCTCAGTTAACAAAAACATAGATATTTAATGTCCTGTCAAGGGAACATGTAAAGATTCTACTCCTAGCAAATTAAGCAGCATGCAAACCAACTGCCCCCAAAAAGCAAACCAAAACATCCCTACTTAGCTAAGCTTTAGATTCACAAGCTACACTGAAATGAAAATTTAATTAAGTTACTACCTTTCTCTGAAAACAGAATTAGCTGAGCAGTATTTGAGAAAAACCTTTTCTAGAATGCTGGGAAACATGAGTAACAGACAGGATTATCCATTCATAACACTGTCTTTCTGCAAAAAGTCAGTTTGAAGTTTCAGTGCCCAATTGCAAGAGATGTGCTTTTGTGGCCTCTTCTGCATGTTCACATCACAAGCTGCTTATGGAAGTTCTGTGAGCCACGTTGGTTATTAGTGAGAAACTCAGTTTTCCTTTTATCAGTTTGCCTTTTCCCCCCAAATTCCTGGGTCTAGTTCATAAAAGCAGCTACATTATCCATACAGCTGTCTCTCCACCTCTGCAGTACTTGCACATAATGAACTTAAGATGCCAGAGTATGGCAGGAGGAATGAATGGAAAGGCCTTGAGCTGGTACAGCTGCTGACATTCACCACAGAAGGACCAAACAAAAGTTTTATCTTAACCTGTGTTTTTCTGGGTCTGTTAACATCTATTTAGATAAGTTTCAAATCAGTGTTTTCACTTTATGTGTATTCTGATATTCTTGAAAGGAGATTGTCTAAAGTCTATATTCATTGTTCACATTTTTGAAGGAACTAATGATATTTTAACTTCTCTGCAGTTAAAAAAGGGGATAGAATTGCCCAGCTCATCTGTGAACGCATTTATTATCCAGAGCTAGAAGAAGTTGAAGTAAGTTGACAAAAGAAAATATTTCTGCTTTTTCAATGATTATTAGTATAAGATACTTGTATATAAAAGGAAATCTATTATATAGATAAATACTATAAAATTACTTTCAGTGGTAAAACTGCATAGCAGCAGTACTACCTGAATGAAAGTCTTGATTCTTTGTACTTACTTGCATAGACTTTTTTTTCTTTTTTGGTAAGTTTTCAGTTTTTGAAGAACAGTTCAGTATATACTAGGAATGGTTGTCTCACAAGCATTTGTTTAAGCTTGTACAAAAGATATTCTGAAGTGTTTCACATACATTTTTCTGTTTCTTAATTAAAAGTCTTGTTACAAGTAAATGATAGACAGTATTTCTTGTATAGAAACAAAAGGCAAGTTAAGGCACTAAACCAGCTTATCATAATTGATGTCTTTCAGGCTCTGGATGATACAGAACGTGGTGAAGGTGGCTTTGGCTCTACTGGAAAGAACTGAAAATTACTTGAATATGCTTTCTATTTTTGTTTTTTGCTATACTATTTCTAATTTTTCATTTGAATTAGAAGTAGGATTTTTGGAGTACATAAAAATATTTCAAGTTTTATTGAGACTTCCCTGTATCTATCCTCAAGTGAATTTGTTTGCATAATGAGGAAATGTGCAGGACTGGCTTGACTCACTCCTTGATGTGTTATTTTCTCTTTCAAGATGTTTGGTCCTCAGCAATGAGAACACATTGTTTTTGTGGCAATTATACTATAATAAATGAAACATTAACTTAATGATATATTTTATTTTACTCACCTAAACTACAACAGCCAATTGTTCCCTTGCCAGTTTTTGTTAGAGTTCTGAAAGCTGTCTTCCACATGGCTCAGGATTTCATACTAGGAGCCTGTTTCATGCAGCATCAGTGACAGTATCAATAAGACTTCTCGCTGTGATACCAAAAGCAGAATAAAACAAAGATACTCAATATTGCATCCTCTACAACCTGTCCAAATAATTGTGTTTCTGTTCAAAGCTAAAGTTCTGACTTGGATCCTTAGCTGATCTTCAAGTGGCCAATTTTTCAGCTCTATTAAAGCAATACAGTGTTTGAGTTAAATAACACAAGTCATCTGGAAATAACTTCTACATAGTAAATAAGAACTGTGAATTACACTTTTGGAATATTTGTTACAAATTTATCGATATCTTACTGTATGGAAGAAAAATTCTGAATTTTTGAAGCAGTGCACAGTTTGGTCAAGTTCCCTTTTGTCCAGTTAACAGAGAATTTTTTTTTAATCTGTCCTAAACCTGATCCAATAAGTGTGTGGAATTTCTTAAATGACTGCCTAACTTTTAGGTGAAAGAACATGCAGAGAAGAGAAGAAACAAAAAAGGAAAGAAAAGTGACTATTTTCCCACTTTATGTAAAAGAATTAGAAAAGGCTCTGAAGCTCTCACTTTCTTCCTGCAGCTGTCTGTACTTTAAGATTTTCTTATCTGGAAGATCACAGGTAGGAAATACTTCAAGTTTTAGCGGTGGAAAGGTGTGCCCTTTGTAGGCTGATGTTCATACTGCTCTTCTTCTGGGTAGTTTCAGCTCAGGATAATCCTGTTAGTTTCATGTTCTTGTCTAGGACTTTTTAGTGACATAGGCCCAAAATACTACACATTTTATACACTTGATCCTGCTCACCCCTGCAAGAGGCTGGAAAATAAAGAGCAGTGTGACTGCATTTAGATCCCTTCAACCATGGGATAGGCAGTACACTGGCTTGGCAGTGCTGAAACAAGTAGATTCATCTTTGTCCTCTAAGTGCATGTGCTGATCAGTCATTTTGCTGTCGGTCCCTACCCCTCCTCACAGCCCTGTGCTTGGATCTGTACACCCAGACAGACCATCAGGAGCAGGCACACCCTGCAGCAGGCACTGGAAGCAAGGAGCACATCATACCAATGCAGTCTGAATGAACTGGGAAAGCTGAGCTTGACACTACTTTTATTCAATAACCTGCCAAAAAGGAACAGCAACCTACAAGAAAGAAGTTGGAGTTCAGGTGATACTCATTATTTGTTGTACTTGATGGAAACTGATCTGATTTCTATTTTGAAATGAACTGGGAAAGCTGAGCTGAGCTTGACACTACTTTTATTCAGTAGTGCTGCCAAAAAGGAACAGCAACCTACAAGGAAGCAGTTGGAGTTCAGGTGATACTCATTATTTGTTGTACTTGATGGAAACTGATCTGATTTCTATTTTTGAAAATAATGCTAATACTACAGATTCTGAGATAAGTATTTGCTAAAAAAAGCACAGTCTCAGGAGCTATCTCAGAAATATGAAGAAAAAACAGATTTACATATGCATGCCTGCAGTAACTTGTCAACATTAAAACCATTATCTGTCATTAGCAGAAAAGGCTCACTTGTTTGGAAAATCGGTATGGGGGAGTTCCTTTCCACTGTTTCTCAGTATTTCTCCAGAGAAGTGCATCATGAGTTTTAGATTGCTGCAAGGCCCTTCCCAGTAAGGACCTTGAGAATTTTTATCTGAAATGAGAAATGCTTTCAAGCTTACCTCCACACGGAGCTCTCCTGTGTGCACCAAGCCATTGCACACGCGTAAGGAATCCTGGTGATTTCTGTTGGGGTGTTGGGGTTTGCTTTTCTTCAATAGAAGTAGCAAATCTATGAAAGACAAATACTTCTACCCAAGTTTATCTGAAATGAGAAATCCTTTCAAGCTTACCTCTACACGGAGCTCTCCCACGTGCACCAAGCCATAAGGAATCCTGGTGATTCCTGTTAGGGTGTTGGGGTTTGCTTTTCTTCAATAGAAGTAGCAAATCTATGAAAAACAAATACTTCTACCCAGGCAAAAAGAGTTACCAATGTACTGAAAGTTCTAAAGCTGATACTGCTACTGTGGATCAAGGCCTGCATTTGAAACTTGTAGAAACTTTGTACTGGGACTGAGTAGAGGCTTCTTAAAACAGCATTTGCTGCTCTGATTCAAACCAAGCTATCTACATATTTTTTATTTATAGTCCTACAATTTCATTAATATGAAAAACAGTACCCCCCCAATTATTTTCATGTTCCCTTTTTTCCTATAATATCTATGTTAGAAAAGTTTATTATCTTGGTATCTGGCAAGAGAGAGGAGGGACTGGGAAACAATATCTTTCATTACTTTATCTGAGACCTGTCCTACCTCCATTACCTAGTTGTAGATCAGTTTTGTAATTCAGTGACAAACTGCCCAAGTGTGTCATTGAGTGCACATGCTTCAACTAGGGGAAGTAGCTTAATGTCTCCAGAGCCTGCCACTGGGGTGATCCCCAGGCTCACTGCAGGTATGAAACTGAAGAGATGTAAAGCTATTTCCAAAGTAACAAAAAGAAAATCAGTTTAAGTGAAAATTACATTGGGCTGTTCTCCACTATCACTGACCAGTTCAAGGCAAAGCTACTCTTTAATTCAACTTCTCAGCTACTCACATCTGTAAGAGGAGTTACCTAAGGCTTGAAGAACAATCTTGTGGAACATCTGTGTAAATGAAACATGAAACCTTTATAAATTAAAAGTAATTTGTTGGGAATTCTTATCTACAACAGAAAAGAGCATTTTCCTGCAAGGAAAGGAGAAGGACATTGCTGACTAAAACTCTACTTCATTTTTTTTTAGAAATAGATTTGACTTGTTACAGGGATAGAGAAAATCTGGCCTTTCACCCCAGGTGAATTTGGAAGAAAGCTGAGATGCTTAGCTCCACATTCACCTCCTTGGTTTGAGTTGTATTATGAGATCTGAAAGGGTTCTATTTTTTTATTTCAGCTGCAATATTTATGATAAATTCTATGTCCTTAAAAAGGCAGAGGATCATAAGCTGATGAGGGCTTTGAAGGAACATGGGATTCCTATACAATTCTTACCATTTGAACTCTCCACTTTTGGACAAAAATCTTGGAACAGAAATTCTGGCAGTAATACCACTGCTACCATTAATCTTTAGTTCTTTCTTTCCCCCAGAGTGTTAACCTGGTGTTTAGTAGTTGAGAATTTAGGCACAGCTTCCTCAGCTGTTATATTACCCTATGACATGGTAGGAATTTTTAAAATCTATTTAACGTTTTCTAGATCAGCCACTAGATGGCACTTAAAGTTTGCTTTCTTTTCCACTTCTTTTTCAGAGGTATTTTTCAAAGATCTGTTCATCTATAATTAAGAGTTGATGACTCCCACTGGGACTATGTTGGTGGAAAGAAAGATGCAGCAATATTTGAGTGAAAGCAGGCAAAAGTATAACCATTAAAAGGGGAACAATGACAATAATTTAAATAAGATTTGGGTGGTTGCAGTGTTTGCATAATCCCTCCTGGCATGCAAGAGCAGTAGAGAAGCCTGTGGCTTTTCTCTCCTGCTGCGTTTCAACAAAAATGGAAAATTGTAGTGAACAGCAACATTTTTCCTATCTTTCGTATTCACTGTGTTCTTGCTCTCTCTTCCTCCATTCCTTTAAGTGGAATGCAGAATACTTAAGGATTGCATTGTAATGAAAGTAATGTATAGCCTGCTAAACTCTGCATTGGGTTTTCCAAATCAGACGCCTCTGGCTTGCAAGTTCAGGATATAAATTAAAATTTACTTAATACATGTTAACTCACTAAGGGTGGGTGATATATAGTAACCTGAATTATGTAAATTAAGGTTCCCTAGTTTCTGTATTGCTTGCTGCTCCTGTAATAACACAGTTTAGAGCTCTTGTATTTGTCTTCCTCCTAACCTTCTATTTTTTTGTTTGTTTGTTAAGTTGGTTGGTTGTTTTTTGTTAAATAACTATCATTGTATTTTGGCTTAAAGATGGTTAAGTAAGTTTTGGTATTAAGTAAACTTCCATGACCCTACCTATTTCCTGTCCTGTCAAACCTTTCCTTGTAAGAATAACAGTGTCCTTTTATTTGGTGGAGTGTAGCATGATGTTTTTGGCAGGCACGACATTTTTGACGTGCATAAATTTGTGACCTCAAGTGCAAGAAAAGTGAATGCTTGCTTCAGTACCTCATGGTTTTTTGCCTAAAAAGAAAAGTGTCCACATGGCTAACCATTGCAATTTCTGAAGGAAAATTATCAGCACACTTATTCCACCTGATTGCACATGACTGCACTTCCAAAGAAAAGAACCAGCAATAAAAATAAGTATTTTGCACCTAGTTATGTAAGTTACCGAAAGCCTGAAAATATAGGGCAGACTGTACTGCCTTCCTGGTTTCTGGAATTGGCACACATGGCACTTCCCTCACTAACAGCTATTTGGCAGTCTCTACCTCAGTAAGGATATGATTCTGCAAAGTGTAAATTCAGGTCTGCTGCTGGGCAAAGAATGTCACTGCATGGTTAGAGGTTGCAGGATCAGGTCTGAAGCGAATTTACGTAATTATTTTCCTAAACTTTCCCTCCATTAACTGTGTGGTTATTTAGCTCTTTACCACTGAATTGATGCTATTCCCCTACTCAGAACGCAGCAAGAAAGCTTTTTACCCTGCCAAGTCTGAAAACCTGACAGATTGATTTTATAATTTGAGAGCTCTCATCCAGGAAGTAACTACTGTGTTTTAACATGTAAAATATGTTTATACAAACACATGTGAGCTGTGTATGCCTACTTACTTGCTTCCCCTTAGATTTCAATGGGATTTTTTTCATTGTCACAAAAATTTTATATTAACCTTCTGTGTTTTAGAGAATATTTGTATAGTATAATTCATAACAAGAGTTTTGTATCAATCAATACTGCTCATAGCCTTGAACTAAAGAAAGTTGTCTTTTGTCTACTATTGATTGTAGCAAATAAATTAGTTTGTTTTCATTTCATAAAAGGAAAAAGGAAAAACAAACAGACGTGAATGTAGCATCCTTGGCCAGATTCTTTTAACATGAGTATTTTTGTTTATGGATTCCTACTGTGAAAGGTTGTCTCCAAGTGTCCAAGACAAAATAACTATGTGTCCTCGTTGGAAGGAAACATCTTTCCTTTGCAGCTAAACTGATTGTGCCGTGTCTGGCAAGCACAGTAGTTATCCAGTGCTGTCTTGCTAATACACCTCAGTCCTGATGACAGCCTTCCCACCTGCTTAGCTTACACTCTGTTCACTGCCAGATTCCAGGGATCCTTCCTTGGGGTGCAGGAGAGCATCAAGGAATCCCACTTGTCAGGTTTTCACAGCAACAAACACAAAAACACCAGTCTCACTATTCCACATAGGAGTTACTGCTGGCAGCAAGCCAGGCTGGTCAGCATTACAGGTAATTCAAGCCATTTAAATTCTGCAAGAGTATTTTAATTCATCCTAAAAATGATGCTGTATCTTAGCAACATGTATAGGCTAGAGCAGTCAAAGAGAAAATGAGATGTTTTGTTAGGGGAGAAAGTATATTTCAGTCCTGTTCTTATCTTTCTTCTCAACTTGCATTTAAGTCATTAGTAACGTGAGAAAACTGAAAAAGGAGCTGTGACAACAACAGGAAATCATGGATTCAGCAACAGAGAACTCATTGCTCTCCCTGGACATGAAGAGGAGGTGACTGAGAGCTCCATCTTGGTGAGGGTTATTTTGTTTGGTCTGGTTAGTTGGGTTTTAGTACTAATCATAGTAATTAAGCTACTAAAAGTTCTTCAGGAAAAACTGGATAGAACTCACTGCCTGGAAGACTGCCACCGGATGTAAAGCCAAACTGCTGCACCAGGGAGGAAGCAAGGTACTGGGTTTTTTTGTCAAAAATCATTCCTTATTGTACACTTTATTATTAGTTTCTAGCCAAGAAAGGCTTTAAGAGTGGCTTTAAAGAGGGCCTCATATTTCTGAAAGCCTGACAGATGTTGTGTCCTGCCCTAGGTCACCTGCAAAGAGCCCCCAGACTGCTGTTCATAACTTTCCCAAATGGCAGCTGAGTAAGACTGACTAATAGTCAAAACAGGCAAGCTTTCACTATTGTATCTTGAGCAGGCTGGAGGTCTGTTGTGTGGGAGAAAGAAGCCTCTGTTTGCATTTACTTTTTATTTGGATGACCTTTGAGATGCTTAGCATTTATGGGACAGCCTGGACTGAGCAGAAAAACACTCAGGCACTTCCAGGTAGTTTGGATCCTACAACAGGATTTTTGATTTTTCAATTCTGTCTGCTCCTGGCCACCTGCTTGCCAACAGAACCTGCTTATGTATTTTTACATCATTCTGCTAATAAAGTTGATTTAAAAACTATGAAAACCTAATCACAATAATAGAAAATTGGACTCTGCCCCCCTCCTCCTGAAGTTTGCTATTCAAATGTACAAAACTAATATCCAAGGCATGGCTGGATATTTATTACAGCATGCAAATGATCACTGATTCCAGCACTGCATACAAGCTAAATGAGAAATTATTACTCATTTGCAATTATTCCAGGAAATCTTGAGTAGCTGCCAAAATAATAAAACAGCTGGAAGACAAGACAGATAGGATCAGTTTAAGCTGGCACTCAGGCTAAAAAAACTCATGCAAAGTCACAGCCATGGGTGTCTGGAAGACTCAGCTTTATCCCACTGAGGAGCTGGTGCACAACATTGTGCATTGTTACATGCTAACAACATCTGCCCAGAAAATGAGTTACTCCTCCAGTCTCCATTGGAGAGCACCAAGTGCCTCTAGAGCCACAGATCAGCAAAAACAACACTGCATCAAAATCAGAACCGTGATAGGTTTGTTAATCAAGATAGTGTTGTTGATACTAACCCAGGTGAGAAATTATATAAGTGGAGTTTATTACAAATACTATGACTGCACAAATAGAGTAGATGTGGAGAAAGGCTAAGGCTAAAGTAATATTTTATGATGCCTTAGGATCTCCCTGGATAAATCCTTTTCTCCTTATGCAATTGTTCATTGATCTCTACTGTCTGGACCACCAGACTTTCATCTCCAGGTGTGCTATCAGCTAGCAGGCAATGATAGGAGTGATTAAATAGGAGGTTGAAAAATTCACGTGAAACTTGCTCACTTCTAATGAACAATAGAGAAATAATTTGAGCTGTATTTAACTGGTTCAAAAGAACAGTGCTTACAAGGTAGGCACCAGAATCAAAAATTATACCTAAGAGCAAAGCTCCTGGCTTAGCACTATAAAGCACATGCCAATAGTCCAGGGAAAACTTTTCTTAAACTCCATCATGGGTCCATTAAAGGTTGCCTCTTCTGCTGGTAAAAGTGCATTGCATGGTCTCACTGGTCTGCGCGTATTCCCAAAGTCTGGTGCTGTTGCTGGCAAAGCTTTATTATATTCCTACATTACATAGAGCACTGTGCAAATGCTAAACAAAAGAAAATGACATCCAACTGCTAACAAAGACCTACCCTTTCCCACAGCCAGAGTAGCAGTCAGACAAAGGCTTCCTCTGAATCCTTGCTCATTGTGTAAAGCACAATTCAAACAATCACCAAATGGTATTAATCATGGCCTTCCATAGCTCTATAACTAATATCTTTAAAGTTACCCTCCATGGTAAATATTACTTTCAGCAGCTGAGAACTGTGAAACTGATACAGCCCCCATCAGAATACTAAGGGTATTGGCATTGCTTTAAAACTATCTCCATACTCAAACAGCTTCTATGCACAGATGCCTTCAAGAAGAGTCAGAGGACTGCATGTTTTAATAGCTATGGAAGTATTTTATTCCCTCTGAAAAAAATATTTGGGTTAATGTTTATTAATGCCCAATACTCAAGGTCAAAAAGAACATCCTTATATTTGGCCAGAAGCATTGCTTTGCATGAGATCAAGATGCCAGAAGGTTATACTTGATCAACAGTAGGTGCCCCAGGGATTTGAATGAAAACATTTGGAACTATTAAATCAATAGCTGTCAAGATTCCTATATCTATAAATGCAGTTGGTTTTAGTAAACATGTGTTGAATGGTTTTTATTTACCTATGGAAAATATGGGGTTTATGTGTTTCTGGGACATGAGCTCACAAATTGCCTAAGAACTTTGGCACGATTAAAAGGAGTGAGAGTCAGACAGACACTTCAAACATTAGTAAGGGCAAATTTTGAATGTTTGCCAAGTGAAATGCAATTAATCAGGGTCTCTGCATTATTTACTACTGAGAGATGACAAAAATCTGTCTAAGGAATAACTACCAAAAGAGACAACTGTGGGGTGGGACACAGCATTGGCCTCACATGATCTGCATACAAGAAGTCATGAATATAGAATTACATCTGAGATACAATATAGTCATAAGACAGAGGAACCTTCTCTCAGATTTCCTTTTCTCCATCAAAGTGAAACATAGAATGCTTCTATTATTCCAGAGGCTCAAAGTTACTCCTAAGGGCAAGCACTAGTCAGCTATGTCATACTCTCCCTAGAGATGCTGTGGAAACCCCTCTGGCTTGATGCAGACAAAGAAATGAAAAAGCATAGCACCAAGAACAGCCCAGCATTGGCTGGTAGGCTGAGTAGATGACCTGACTGTCTTTTCCATCTGTAATTTTCTTCTGTGGCTTCGATACTGAAGGCCCTCTGGAGATCCACAGTGCTCTTGCTTTCCTGGAAGCCTTAATAAAGATTTGGTTTGAAACTCAGAAATACAACTAATACCACTGAGCATATGATTCTAGTACGGTGTGGGAGGCAGAAAGAAGGCCAGTGGGAACATGCCTCAGCATGCTAGTTGGGTTTATTCTGGCCTTTAACACAAGGATCCTCTGAAAAACTTGCATCAATGCATTCTAATTGCAATGGTTGTCAGCATGCTGCTTACTTCAGTGCAGAAAAACCCTGGTGCATAACCAGTTATTGTACTGTTTACCCAAGATAGTGTTTGGATTTATAAGCTCACAGGCTTTACCTGGTCCCGAGACTTTGGTTCATTAGGAGATGAAGAAACGAATCTAGATACCCTCACTCAGCAACAAATGTCTCAGTAGTTCTTCTCTACTCTTCACCTAGTCTCTGCCTGTCAGAAGCCTCTTTCCTATAGCACATCCTTGGTACAAGCCCACAAAAGCCTCTTTGTCAGGTTTATTCATCAGTCCAAAGACCAGACTTTCTACTTTAGCCTGTTGCCGCTGGAATTATTTGAGGGGAAAACACAGTTCCAGTTCTACCTCAGAGTACAGCAGGATGATTGACAATCTCTCTTGTCACCTAAAACTTGGTCATTTGCTTCTCCACAGCAGATACACCAGAAGCCCCTAAGGCAGAACCAGTTTGTGAGCAGTTTCTGTTGGTCCCTGGAGCTGAGTTCCACGGCCAGCAGTCAGATTTGCAAAGCCGAAAGATATTTTGTCAATACCTTAACTAGATGAAATATGGTAGCATGTAGCCTGCAGCAACCCAGATCTGAATCTAGAAATCTGGCCTTTGCAGGACTGGTGGAACCAGAGGAATATTCTGACTCAGCTGGAGCAACTTCTCAGATCTGAAGGAAACTTTACCCAGTGGGAACTCACAGCAGGTCACAGCTCAGTTTCTCATGAGATTGGCCACATCTGTTCTCTTTTATGCAAGAGAAACACTTCATTAGAGCCCTATGTAACCTTCTGTTGGGCAATACTGGGCACTCCTGGTTTCATCAAAAGATGAATCAGTGGGTTCCATTATTGCTTCATACCTCAATAGTAAAGTTTTGGGTGGGTTCTTGGACAAGAATCTTGGCTCTGAGAGACATGTTTGATATGGTAGCCTTGGACACAACCATACAATAATTCAAGCACTTCTTACAAAGCACATGTGTTTACTTACATCAACAAATGAAAGCCAACATTTTGCTATTGTATAAAATAGAACACCTCAACACTATTATATCTCTTGGAGTTCAGGGGAACCTACACAAACGTACCCCTGCATCGTGACTTAGGAAAATATCTTAAAATCCAAACCTTTCCATGTGCTGCAGGATGGCCCTGTGGAAAAAACCTCTTCCAGAATTGAAAGCTGACTGTAAGGTCCAACACAGGCCAGTATCCCTGATATTCAGTGAATCATACTGCGCACACATGGAAGGCAGAACAGAATCTGGCATTTAGTAACACCTAAGTTGCTCTTTTTAAAGGCCATGTTGGTATATTTTTGAATGTTTCTTATGAATTTAGCAGTTTATTTCTTGGCTCTATCACAATCCAGTTTACTCTTCAGAGTAAATTTGAAGTCTGAATGCAGCAGCATTCTATTACCAATCAGTCACTCAGTACAGAGAAAAGTTCTTGGTGCTGAAATAGTTTTGTTTGTTCCCATTCTTACCCTAATGTGATATTGCTGCTATATGTTGTGCTCCAGAAAGCACCAGAGACTGTGGCTTCGCAGCTCTCTCTTTCCACTAAATGTCTCACACAGATGACACACCCTAGCAGTGCTGGGCCTGAGCTTGGGAACATCTGCCTGTTCCAAACCCCAGAGTTCCCACATAACTACATAATTCACTGCTATCGAGTTACTGGGCTAGCCACAAATTGACTAATGCAATAGTCATCAAGGATCAGGAGGTTGGAGCATGAGTGCTTAAATTTCAGGGGAGGGTGATTTGTCCTTAAGTATCACAAACACTTTATCAACACACAAATGAGAAAAATTCCCCATCTGCCTGCCATAAACAGTACAAAAAATAAGGGAATCTACATACAGCCTTTAATTTGCACTGATGTACCCTAAACAGAGCCTTTCAAAATCTCCAGCTGTGGGGAGAGCACCTGGGCCTTGGCACTGGAGAGCTTTGCTTGCCTTACTGTGACTGAAGAATATCATTCTCACAATGGATATCACTCCCTCTCCCTCAGTGTTTTCAGCATACAAACTAAACAGCAACAGCAGTCAAGAGCAATTCCTTTTCCCCCACATATCTCACTGACAAAATAAAACTTTCCTGAAAAATCTTTTCCATCTTAACAAACCAAATTAGTCTTTTTCTAAGCTAGAAGGATCTTCTGAGTTGTTCCTTAAACTCAAGCTTCACATGACTCTTTGGTTATTTCTCATAGGCTTTTAGCAACTAAACCAGCCCAAAACCCTCAAAGAGAGACTGTGCTCCATCCATAACAACAGGTTAGATTAGAGGAAAACAGAACTTACTGCTTCAGTAGTTTAAAATCCTGAAGACACTGATCATGTTCTCTTCACCAACCCAGCAATGCTACAAACCCTCAGGAAGCAGGGCAATGAGAAGAGTCTGTAATTATTGGCTGCAGCTGTTTGCACCAGCCGTTCTCTTGCCTTTAATTGCCAGTGTCACAGAATCACAGAATGCTTTGGGTTAGAAAGAACCTAAATATTAGCTAGTTCAAACCCCCTGCTATGGGCAAAGACACCTTCCACTAGACCAGGCTGATCAGTGCCCCATCCAAAACTCCTCTGGGCAGTGGTATATACAGCAGCATGAGTATCTCCTGATGATCTGCAAGTGACTGCAGAATAAAATATAGTCTGAATTCATTGACTAGGGACCAGTAGGGAGAGTTCATTCAAAGTCTGCCTGTGCTCTACAAGAGCTGCTAATCTACTCTGTAGTAATCTGTTTTCTGAAAAGAGTTTTCTAAGTGTTAAACCATAATATCTAAGCTAGAAAGTTGTTTTACAATAGACCATCCTTCTCTGGATATCCCAATACCAGCAATCATTCAGATTATTTGATTTGCATAGTAATCAGTGAGGAATGTAGTCCTAGAACTTTTTTTCTCCAGCTAGCTGTGGAATTCACTACATAATTTTATATTTTTCATATGAAAATGCTTATGATTTCATCTAGAATGAATTTATTGAGTCTGCAACCAAAACTCATCTTAGTGGCATATATAAAGAAATTAATTTTGGAAGAGGCAATTATTTAACACCATTGGACTGCCACTCTCTGGGACAGAGAGGTTTTTATTGCTTGAGGTGAGCAAATAAACACATTAAGCTTTCCAAATCAGGCACAGACAACAGGACTACAAAGGTTTGATGTACTTACTGTGGACTTCATAAAATATGTTTCTTTCTTTTTAATCCTTCACTGTATTACAGTTTGCCATTACCCCTTCTGAGCTACCAAGACACATTTCATATGCATGTTTATAAACCATGTAGTTATTTGAGCTCCTCCAGCTCCCAGTGCCACAAGCACAGCTCACCTTTTTCCACTCATGTAAATATCCACCAATGTTAACTGTTCTGTCTTAATGCCTTCAAGATAAGTTGAGACAAAAAAGTTAAACCAAGTCCTAGAATGGATTGTAGACACACAGTCTCCTTCTGCCAGCTCTGCAAAAGAGAGTAAGCAAGTGCTGTTTGTTTTGTGCTTATACCTGAACATGCAACACAGAATTAATAGATCAGTTTACGTTCTTCTAATTCCTGAAAAGAAATTTGTCTTCATGCCACCTGCTTCTGACCTGAAGGGACCAGGTCCTGGGGAAAACTGTGAAGGAATTCACATGATAAGCTGATTGGCATAGTTTTGGCCACTGTGTCATTATTTAGAGCACTGATTCTTATGCCATGTATTGTCAGCAATCACTGAAATGACCGCAAAAATCAGAAGGAAACTCTGTACTGCCAAAGGAGCAAAAGGGGAAATAACAATAATGGACTGATTTTCAGAATCCAACCTGATAGGTATTTGGCTCTAAGTAAAAACCTCTATGGTATCACACCACAAAGTGGTTGAAGGATTTTTTTTTTTTTAAGGGACATTTACAGCACTTTAGAGGGAGAAAATAAATAAAAAGCAATTTTTGTAATCAGCTTCTATAATGAAAAAGAAAAATGGAAAGGAACATTTTGTATAGCATTGAGATTGAAATTGTGTCAAGTCCTGTTCAGTGGAACTTTTTCCACAGTGACTATGAGCCAGGAGCTAACCTTAATACTCACTGTTGCTTTCTCTGTATATGTACTTAAATGTCTTCTAGTAAAAGTGCAAAGCCCAAAGCCACTGGTCAGCATCAGCCAGACTGAAGCAAGAGCTAAATGTCAACCAGCTGCTGAGCTCATAAATGCCTTTCAGGAAAGAAGGCAGAGAAGGAGAAGCTGGATTAGTTGCCACCCAAATGAAAACAAGCAGGATGAGCTTCACCTATATTAGACTGCAGCAAATAGGAAGGGCCTGCTACTGAATGTCCTCCTGGGGACTAGACTTGACTGAACCTTGGCTTTTCCTAGACATAAAAGTCTTGCCTTTAGGGTGCCAGACTGCTGTTATTACAGATTTGAACTGCCACTCCCAATATTAGTGTTGAAAGAGCTCCGTATATCAGAAATGGCACAGCAAGTTTAGAGATGAGCTCACCTGTGATCAGTGGGAGAGCAACTCTAAAGTAGCTGTCAAAGAAAAGAATATTGTTTAAATAAAAAAATGGGGAAAACCTTTCAGTCAGTTTAGCAAATAATAAGGTATGGAAGAGTTGGCAAAACCAGAAACCAGTGGAATAGTTCTTGCATAACAGCCATTAACTTCTTTAGTTGATCTTGTTAATTTACTCAGATAGGTGGCAAAATATTGTCACTAGAGGTCGTGTGCAGGGGTGATAGGAAAGTGTAAGAGCAGGAGGCAGTTAAATGGTTGTGAAAGGGGTGAGCAAAATATGACACAGTGCCAAGTCAGCTAATGAAACTGCCTGAATTTATAGCTGGATAAAATATGTTAAGTTATGGGTCATTTAAGTTCTCAAGTGACAGGTCAGATCTATGGAGTGGCAAGCACAGCATAATTACTGAAATAATCATCAGCAAACTTGTCTGCCCTTATGTTTAATAACATTCCATTTTATAAGCAGTTCTGGATGATAGCAAGTGGCTGTTCAGTCAATTAAATGCACACAAAGAAGTGACTCTGGAGGCTGGATTACTGGCACCAGGTTGAGGCATTACTGGGTGGGTGGGACATCTCTACAGCTCCATACATAAAAATTTTTATTTGTGTGTTACTTATGCTCTGACCCTCTGGGAGGACAGAGCAGAACTCCAGTGACCTATGAAATTCTGCTTCTGAGCCAAAGTATCTGCACAGCACCTATCTCACACCCAGGCCTCTCAGTACTGCCAAAGTGATATTCTCATATCTATCTGAGCACATCCATCTAAGCAAGACACAGGCTCAGCTAAGGAAGCACCAGAGCTCTTCTCTGCTCTTTGTTTTCCTTTCCTCCGCAGGAGCTGAGGATGGCTGTGTCGAACATGGGTGAGATCCCAGGGGCACTTTGAGGATTCAGGGTAAAATCTTGTTCCAGAGAAATCAATGGGAATTTTGCCATTGACTTTGGTGGGGCCGGACTTCATTCATAAAGTGTTGACTGTTTTAATAGATTTACCAGCCCTGCAGGCAGCCCATGCAGAAGTGTAATAGATCTTGCACTCTTGCTTCTAGAAATGAATCCCCTGGCTCAGGCCAAGGTCTGCAGAGAGCAGCTTCCCTGCGCCAAGCCCTTCATCTGGGAAACCTCCCAAGCCAGTATTGCACTGTAAGTTTGCAGCTTAGTGGAACTGACTTGTGCCTCCACCACAGGAGCACAACCATACGTGCTGCCCAGCTCTGAGAAAAGCCAAAAGTCCCATGGAGGTGTAGCCCAGGTGGTTCTGCCTCGCAGCGGGCTGAGCCCTCAAGCAATAGCAGCAAGGGTGGGCTTTGCCAGTTTGCACCATGGCCAAGCTGGCCCTCAGCAGCCTCAGCACAAAGCTGGCTGAAGCCACCATCCAAGCCAGCAGCTGCACAAGCAAAGGGATGGAGCCTGGCTCCTTATAGGAATGGAGCAGTAGCCAGCAGTGACCCTGTTCTAAAGCTGCAGAGAGGACTGTGGTCTGAGTGCTGCCTGCCATGTGTACTGCCCTGGCACGATGGGCACTTTTTTAAAAAAGAAAAAAAGGAGAGAGGGAATCCTGCTCCATTGTCCTACTGCAAGTGGAAAAGGGCTGAGCTAATTCAAACCAAACTCTGAATAGAAACTCCTCCCAGGCAGAGACATTTTTCTGTCAGTTTTCAGCCCTGGGAGAATTTTTACAGCTGAGCAATAAACTCTTGAAACAGAGGTTAAGGCCCCCACTGACTCCAGGCTTTTAATACAAGGAGCAGCACAGAGCAATGGGTACACAATGTGTAGGAATGTGTTAGACTGAAGGGAGGCTGGGTGTACTGGGGAAAGGAGAGGGTTAATTACCATAATTGCCCAACAAACATTTCCTAATATTGTCACTTTTTACCCAGAAGTTACAATTTCTGTTACTATAGAAGCAAGATGTTGATACTGGATTCATTTGCTGGGTTTTATTCCTTTTTGTCATTTTTCCCATGAACTAATAAGCCACAGTGGATTTGAAAGTATGAGCAAATGTGAACACTATACAAAGCACTTTTATGTTCTATTGACATTTTCTTCCCACCCTAATAATTTAGAGCTGTTAACATTAAAAAAATTAAGATGATCATACTTCCCATCACTTTCATTTCCCATGTTTATGAAGGAAGAATTGTGAGTAATTTCCCATAGTTATTGTTTGCAGCACAACACATGGTCTCAATTACTGGGATAAGAAACATAGGGTATTGGTGAGGATAAATGATTTATCTGTGCATTTCATTCAAAATTCATTTTCCATGCCATAGTTTATATTACTTTGATCAACATCATCTTTTTTGTTTGACTTTATAAACACAATTCAACTATTCTGAGCAGGACCCTGGGTCACAAGAGATCAGTTTGCTGACATATTTCTGAAGCAGTGAAACATAAGCAGAGTGATCCTCCAGCAAACCTACTTTCTGATAAAGGTATCTACCCAAGAAGGGCAGATCTGGACAAATCTAGAGCAATGGAACACAAAATAACTCCTGGATTTGACTTTTGTTCTCATTTCCAAGTAAATAAAAACAGACACAGCTAGTGTCAGGATCCATCCTCACACAGAACATAATTCCATGCATTAATATGTATTTTCTTTCTGCCACTTAGAGGTCCTTCAGTCACCTTTGCACTGCCTTGAAAATGCCTTTTCTGCATTAATGACCTGAGTGGTTGCAGGCCCATGGCTGAGGTCTCTGCATGGAGCTGTCTCAGGCAGCTCTGTGACAGCCTCGGGGCACTTGGCTCCTGCTCTCAAGGACAGACAGGTACCACTGGCATGTGACTGTGCTGAACCAGCACATGCTATAGAGAGGCAGCTTTAGCACAGATCACAGCAGCTCAGATGTGGCACAATGAGTGGATTTATCATTCAGGGCTTGATTGTTGCAGTAGAGTTTGTTGTTTGAAGAGTGTGTCTGGTGGCAATGGGCTGGTGGCACTGCTGAGACTGGCAGTAAATGAAGTTTGGTTAATTGCAGATTTTTCAGGGTGTGAGTTCAGCTGACACCAAAGACATCATTATTTTCTTTTTTTTTTTACCGTGCCTTCCCAGCTGGTGCTCAAAGACAACGTTCAGCTGCTTCTCTTGTAGGACTGCTCTTTGTTAGACATCATGCAGGACATGAGATATTTAATGCTTAGGGGGTTGATGGGGAGGTGCCCCTGCATAAATCCTTTACCAATTCTTTATTTTTTAAATAAATTCCAGGCTGGTCTGTGGGGAACTCAAGCCTGTACTGTTTGTTAGCACAAATGAGCCCAACACAAATAGTTGGTCTTTTTGACCAGAGGGTTGTGCAACTCCACTGGACTTGGCCTTCAACCCAGGCCTGGCAGCCACATTGGGACCCACAATTTCCTCCCATGGTTTTATCTGTGCTGCAGAAAACACTTTTGTTCCCAGGATATTTTGGGATATAGGAGTGTGGAGTTTGCCTGTGTGTGGGTTACATGATCTGTAGTAGATTCAGTCTCCTAAATGACATAATCATATTATAGGGCAAATGTATAACAGACAAATTCACACTCTTTGCTGAAGAGTGAACTTTCAAATGACAGTTCTGCTTCTTGGTTCCTTACCCTTGCTCTGAGCACATGTGTAGTGGATTTTCTCAGCCTTTTTTTCCTTCCTTCCATTTCTGGGTGCTGCTTTCAGTCTTAAACCACAAAACACACAGATGAGACACAGTTTAAAGATAAAGACCAGGTCTCTTCAGGACCTCCAGCCATCATTCACTGAAATTTTCCCATGCCATACAGCAGCTCTCATGGCCTGAGACTCCACCTGGTATTCTCCAGAACTGGCCTCAGTTGTATCATTCCAGAGTTGTACCCCAGCAGTAGAAACTGCTGCTGGTCTAAGACACAGCAGCAGCTCACTTCCATGGAGCTTTGATGTAAGTGTTCTTCTAACTATCCACTAAAGCTAGGGGATCTCTGAGCTTTCCATCCTTTGTTGTGGCTACTTCGCCCCAGTGCTGTGAGGACACAGAGATCTTGAAAAGGTACTGGGACACCTTTCTAGAAGCATATTTGAAAAATGGAGGCAAAAACATTACAGCAAAAAGCTTTCTGTGAAGGGGGTTCGTGTCTTTGGCAAATACTATTTAAACATATGGAGTGGGGAATCTGGTAAATTCTGTCTTGATCACTTACCTCTTTGTTTTCAATTCAGTACATAAGGAATTCTCTTTAAGGGCTTATTAATCTGCACACAATACCTGCTAAAGTCTCATTATAATCTGAACCTGATGGGTGTTCCTGGGGTTTTTCTCTTTGGCTCATTTGGTATCTTGTTACCAGCCAAAGACCTGTGTGCTGCTTTGCAGCCATTCCTGAAGTGCTGCTTGGCTCAGGAGCATCAGCCCCAGGGAAGGCTTTGCACTAAGGCTGGCAGCCTTGTGCAGCTGAATAGCACAAAGGCAGAAGGCTGGTGTGCACATCAGACAGTTCTGAGCAGCTGCCCTGCAGAGCCACTGCTACTGTGCTGTTCATTCCCCTCCTCCTCTCTTCCAGTTTCCTGTTCTTTCAGCTCTGCACTGATGTGAATACAGACTGGTCCCTTCATATTCCTTGTCTGCTCTGCACTGACACTTTCCTCCTCTCTTCTATCACAGGTTTCTCAAAGCAGCAGCAACTTGTGCTGTCACCTTCTTCTCTGGACCCACCACTTACATTCCCATTTCATATTCTGACTGATTGTTGACTCCAGATCCTGCTCAAATATTTTCCATCTACAGTTTATGTTTGATGCAAAACTAATCTTGTGATAAAGGGGTTTAATGATGATAATTTTTTTTTTTTCCTTTAAAAAGGCAACTTTGTATCAGAAGATTCCTTTAAAATTACTGAATGAATCTAAAGAAATCTGCATTGACAAGTGATTTTAGCTCTTTTCCATCTTTAAGGTAACTGTGTTATGGCAGAACTGGCAGCACTGAGAAGCTGAGACCCACAATCATGTTGGGTACCTCTCGACCAAGAGAACTGGCACCACTTCACTGTGAATCTCAGCATTTCAGGTAGGAAGTCCATTTTCCCACTATATGCCTGGATGAGAGCCATGTTTAAATGCAATATGAGGATAAGGACCACTGGTCTCATCTCCTGAACTTACTTGTTAATTCCCTTGTTAGCTGAATTTACTCCTCAAAATGCAAACATACATTATGGACTGGATCTTGGTTGCATAAACCAAACTCAAAGTCAGTGCACTGGAGGCTTGGAAATTGCACATGCAACTTCAAATTAAGAATCTGGGGAAGGCTTAATTATTTGGATGGTTTAGTGGAGCAGCACAACCCAAACCAGAGTATGCACAGCATCACTTGCAGTGGGGGAACAGATCTCAGTGCTGGTGCTCAGTGCAGTGCAGGGCTTTGGGCTCCCACACTGCAAAGCAGTTTCTGCATGGTTTGGCTTGAGATTCACCTCTTTGCTCTTGTTGTTTTGTTTTCATGGTCTAAACTCAAAACCAAAGTGAAACTCAGCCAAAGTGCCAAGATTTCCTGGTTACGGGTTGAAACCAAGCAAAAAGTCCATAGTTGATATGGTTTCAACCTAAAATCATAAATAATTTGTTATTCACCTAAAGTTCATTCCAAATTTACTCAAAACTTGGCCTAGATTTGCCTGAAACTTGGCCTATTATTGCTTGAAACTGAGCCCAGCTTCAGAGAGGTTCATGAACCTCCACAAACCTGGCCCAAGTCTTGAGCTTGTAATGAAACCCAAAACCAGGGGAGTTTCACCTGATTTGGGTTGGGTTATAGACATTTCTCAAGGCTCTAGTATTTATTATGATTATAATAACAACACATTTATACAGAGCTGCAAGCATACACAGAGAAGTCCGGACAGTTTTCCTACCTGTCCAAGCTCACCAGCTCAATCATATGTTGGACTAGAGCTACAAACTCAGCCCCAGATGAGCTGATTAAGAAAATAATTTCTCCTGGGTTGTCAAAGATCAAAAAAAAAAAAAAAATCACCCTGAAGCACTTCACACAGAAATCACAGGGATAAAGAATCAACCTCCAAAGAAAACGAAACAGTAGCCCAGTTTTCTGGGCTGGTTCATCCAGCAGCCTGAGAGTTATGCCAGGCAGGCTGGCAGAGCCCAGGTCCTGCTCACCAGCAGTGCCACTTTTGCTTATGTCCATGCAACCTGATGACCTTACCCAAAATCTTTTTTTTGCAGTAAATTATCAAGAACTGACACAGGTTTTGCTAAGTTGTTTTTGTTTTTTGTTTTTTTTTTTTGGTTGTTGTTGTTGGTTTTTGTTGTTGTTTGTTTGTTTGTTTTAACTGGTGCAGCTGCACCTGCAGTGGCAGCATCTTGGGTGGGGTACCTATGGGAAGAGACTCTCTGGGGTCTCTGTGCTAGGGCATGGGGTCATGCTCCTGGCTTTCTGAACAGTGTGGGGAATGGCCAGGGCTCCAGCAGGCTCCATCTGAGACACGTTTTAGTGAAGAGGGGCAGTTCCCATGGCTTTATGCCAGCTGGGGCTGTCATGGCTGATGAGCCCTGTGGCTCTTGTCCTCCTCTCCAGGGACACCT
This sequence comes from Passer montanus, assembly GCF_014805655.1. Taxonomy (NCBI): domain Eukaryota; kingdom Metazoa; phylum Chordata; class Aves; order Passeriformes; family Passeridae; genus Passer; species Passer montanus. The sequence continues at coordinate 7,601,759 of NW_024369929.1, forward strand.
CAGTACTTTGGAGTTACTCCTGGCAGAATGGCCATTGCCTGTGAGCTCTCCCAAACTGAAACATCTGGTTCTCAGTTCCTGTCCTGTAAAACAAGGATGACAAACACATCCCAACCTCACAAGGGTGTAGCAAGGAACATCCTACAGCCCTGGGAGCCATAGAGAAGCTCATAAACAAACAAACCTGCAGATGTGAGAGCCAAGGCAGGGAGAGGCTGGGCCCGCGCTGCTGCCACGTACAAGGGAAAGGTCCAGCCCAAGAAAGGGGAAAAGCCCTTCCTCAATACTTAACAGACTTATCACAGCCTTGCTTTGGCCTGGAAGCACCAAGATACAGTATCTGACTATTCAGACAAAACCACCTACATGTCTGTGGGCACATGGCTAAGCAGGCTGAGGACTGGGCTGTACACCAACAGCAATGGCCCACGCTGGCCTGGCTGGCACCAGCACAGGGCTGCAGCCCAGCTTTGCCAGCACGCTCCCACTGGTCAGGCAGCCTGGGCCGCCACAGATGCTTCCTGTCACATGGCACAGTAGAAATAGAAAGGAGAGCCCAAAATACAAAAATAAACACTTTGTTGACCTCTCTGGCCCCAAGGTTCCTCTCCTGAACTCAATGGGAAGCTCATAACTGAGAAATTGGCTTGGGCGTGATATTCCTCAAAAGCATTTGTTATGAGGGTGTGAAATATTTGGCAAGTTTTAAGGACAACAGAAGCAGATTGTTGGAATTTGTCAGAGCTGAAGTCATTGACATCTTCAACATTTTTGCTGCACAGAAAGAGGGTCTCATCTTCAGGCAAACCAGAGCACACAGCCCGCTCCAGAGGGATCAGATTTCAAAGTCTCAAGAGCAGCACCAACCTTGGTGAATGGGGCTGCAAACAGAATCCTGCTGCCAACCACCTCCACCAGCCTGGCACCAGCACTGCCTCTGCCTGCTCTGAGAGCAGCCTGGCCATGTCCCGTTCTGTGGGGACAGCTGCTGGTCCCTGCAGCACCTGCCTGGGGACCTGCAAGGGACAACTCAGAAGCACTCGGGGCTTGTGCAGGACCAGCACATGTGAGTGAAGCAGAACATGCATTGGAGCACTTTGGGCCACTGAATTACTGCAGCATTCTACCTTCTTCCTGTTTCTTTCCCTCTTTTTCCTACTGCAACCTCTACAATCATTCACATTTTCACTGGAGAAAATTATGGCATATTTTGCCCCAAATCACACCTGTCTGCTTGCCCTGTCTTCACAGCATCCCGAACCAGCACAAGCCTGCAGGTTAATGTGACATCCCTGACCTGTGGTGCCAATGGGGTTTGCACACTGAGCCCTCCAGGCAGCTCTGTGTAACCACAGGAGCTCACACAGGGGCTGCACAGGTCTCTGCAGGCATCCAACATGCCTGCATCCAACATCAGGCCACAGGCAACAACTAGAAGCTCTGGGATTTTCTGAACACAAGGGTTTTAGCCAAGTGCTAGTCTGCCAAGATTGTGATAACATGAGGGCTTACTCTGGGCAACTACTCTGGTAGGATGCTGCCAACCTGGATTTACTGGATTAATCTGCTGTACATCATATCTTGGCCTTAGCTCCGGGCCACTCCTGCAAGCAGAAAAGCTGTAAGATTTGCTCTGGGGAGAGACTGAAGTAGACAAGATCCTGGGTTCAGATGTCCCAGTTTTTTGAAGTTGGTGTGTCCCATTAGCTCCTGTCCTACCTGGCCCAGGACAGCTGGGGGGCAATGAGAGGGGTGCACAGCTCCTGCAGCTCCAGCCTCATCCAGTGTTGAACTCTGGCTTCCCTTCAGTAACTGAAAAGACAAGATTTTCTCATCACAGTGAAGTAAGAGAAGCTCCCTCCTCTTCATCTGGTGCCTAGTCAGAAAGTAGCAGCACAACATAAACTGTTAACCTCGCTAATTTGGCCAGAGACCATCAGGTCCACAAGAGTACAGTGAGGCTTTAATGGTTCAAGTGGCCATTCCTTCACAGCCAACATCAATCTTTAAAAGTGGTGAGAATAGAAAAGAGCTTTTGCAATGACAGCACCACCACCTGCAGCTCGGCCCAGAGCAGCTGGTTTGGTGCCTGTCATGCACTTACCTGTTGTGGTGCTGCTGCAGAGAGTGGCAGTGCCCAACTCAGGCCCAGGAAGGTACAGGCAGCTGCTGGACATGAACCGTGGCATCTTGCTCCCCAAACAGCTCAGGCCTGTCTGTGCTGAGCAGTCTTGACCTGATTAGCTCTTCCAAAGCACAAAGCTGAACTTGAATCCCAGCATAGAATATTTATCTTAGAGAAAACCTGAGTATGACCCTTCAAGACCTGCCATAAGAAAGCAAATACTTGGGGTTCTTTGAAAGTCAGCTTAAAAGAGAGACTGTGGAAACAGTGGTGTTGTGCCAAAATACACGTGGGCTGTCAAGTTTACAAGATACAGTTACAACACACAATAAGAGAATGATTTGCTGTGTACAGTAACAAGCCATCTTTGTTAAAATCTGTTAACCAAAAATTAGATTTATTATCCATGCAATCATCTATGCAGAGTCATATGCACAATTGCAGCGGAGGAAAGCCACACTTATTTCAAGTAATTAAGCATTTTATTATTTCCTTGAATTTGAAAAATATCCTTTAACTGCAAAAGGATACACATTTAGAAAGACCTCTACTTCAGTCTGTCTGGTGCTTAGAGTCATTCTGGGGTCCCAGTATCAAATGAAATACAGCAGATTATTTCAAAATCACACTGCAAGTTAGAAACCACTTTTTAATTGCAGGTTGCATTCAATGTTATAGTGCAACCTTTGTGCTTCATTGAGATGCCAAGGAAGCTGCAAATATTCAAACTAATGGAAATGATCACACACATACAGCAACTAAAACCAAGAAACAAAACTGATATATCAGTCAAAGGACATTGCTGCAAAGAGACAGATGAATAATGTACAAAAAAGTGGATTTTTATGTGCAGATTGGTACAGCACGTCTGGGTTTTCCATTTTAAAATGACCAAAAGAGCTACTGTCAAGATTCCTTGTTTCTGAAGCACAGCAAAGGCAATTTTCAGAATGGTGTGGGCAACACTGGGGCTGCTGGAACACAGTCAAAGAACCTTTGGCATCATAAGGTGTTACGCAGAGTTTAAATGTAAGCCAACTCTGCTGGATAGACTCCTGACAGGTCTTTCTGAAATCATCCTTCTCAGTTCCTCTCAGTGTTCAGGGGCTGAGAAAAAATACTTAAATGGTACACTTACCTATAAACTCTACAATCACACACACTGGCATTAAAAATCATTCCCAACCTGCTGATATAGGAGTGCCATTTACAACTGTAAAGTTCTGATTTGTATCTCGCCATAGCTATTCAACATATGGAAAAAATACATTGTTCAACATTTTGGCACACTAATAAATAAAATCCAGACATGCTCTATTAAAAATATCAAAGTAATCCTGTGCACAAGCTTACTTTTTATATAGTTGTATTTGTTATGCAGAAGAAATCACAGAAAGCAATAATACAATTTGGGTGAATTATAGGAGTACATTTCCCTTCCAAAGCTATTATAGCTCAATATTTGTTCCCTCTATCAACTACAGTGCTGTCCCAGCAGCAGTTTCAGCACTGCTTTCTTCCAGATTTTACAGCATCACACCTCAGTACAATGTTCTGCCACTGCTGCTAAAAGACACACCATGGCATTTGCATATACAAGTACACCCACATCACTGAGTAACTCACTTGATATTAAAACCCATCTACAGCTTGTGATGGTTTCTGGCATTGGATTATTCCTCTCTTATCAATCTTGGGTTATATGACAGTAACTGTTGAGGTGGGGGTAAAAGAAAGGAATATCTTAAGGCAGTTTTAGCAAACAATAGTGGTTTTTTTCACACTTAACTGTGTTTTCTGTATAATGATTTAACATCTACTTCTGCATGTTTTGGCTATCAGATCACTTTTTGACTACTCAGGTCAAGTCATTGGAAATGTTCTTGCTTCCTTTCTGGAACCACACAGTAACTTGAGAGAGGTCCACTGCTGTTTAGATTTGTGAAGGTTTCTGTACTTCTTCTGTTCTTTCTTTGCATGAAGAATGAACAGCAGCAGCTCCCTCAAGGAGGAATCACCTGGACACACAGACGGATACAAAGACAACCCTACTGACAACGCCTGAAGTATAAGAATGGCATTTATCACACTTTTAGCAAAAACACAAGGCCACAGAATAAACTAAAAAAAAAAACTGTTTTATTGTGACATTTATGACATTGAACCCTTGTTGATATGAATGACTATGGGTACTCTTGACATGTTACAATATGTCATGGTGTAGGATGGCACTGATTGTCATCTGACTTTTGAGAATGTTTAATGGTCCCTACTGACCTCAGTGCATTTTGGCAAGTCACAGAAACTTTATCATCAGGTTTGTGTATACAGTTAACAAGTAGTTGGTCTTATAAGCACCATTACAAACCCTCACATTAAGGGTATTATTAATCTAGTTTACAAATGCTTCATTGATAAAAATAGCATGATTACAGTATACACACACTTAATTTACATGTAATGTATTATAGGCATAACTGAGATAAACTACTGAGCTAACTTTGGTTGATTGAAGTATTTAGACTGAATAATGGCAATTTTGGCTTCTAAGTTGTGTAAATATTACAGTGCATTTATAAATCTAGGTTGAGAATTTACTAGCACCAAATGGATATCATAAATGGCTGACCTAGTAAGTTGTAGTTGGAGAAGCGAAGTTTAAGAATTACAAAAATACAGCTGTCCATCAGTTGAAAGCACATTCTTGTACCTCTGCTGAAATGATGACGTGTCTCAGCATCAGTGGCCAACTTCCAATGATAAAAGTCCCAGTTTTCAAGATTCAACATATCAAGGTAGCTCAGCTACACATAAAAGCCTGAGAAAGTGGTAGTTTTGAGCTCATGTATTCATCCTGTACCTTGTTTATGCAATAATATGATAGTGCTTGTTCATACAAATGTACTCATGTAAGATTGTACCTATGATATGGAGAATCTGATTGGGAGGAATATTCAGTCCTACCTATCTATCTTTGGTTTAATTATTTGGTCTTTGGTTGATGAATTAATGAAGCAATATCTGAATTTTCATTTTCAGGTTATCTCCCAGCTCACCACTGAGGTAGTCTTTGTCATGTTTCGCTTCAAGCTGGTTAAGTTCCTTCTTTTTATAGAGTGGAATACTACTGATTTGTAATGAATAATTTCCAGGCACTGGCTTCTTCTTTGTGAAATGAAGGTAACTTATCCCGTCCTTCTTATTGATTCTAAAGAAACCATCTTCATTTCCAGAGTCAATTAAATATCGGTTATGGTTTGTCAGTGTGGTGAGGGCAGGGAGCAGTTCCAGGATGCGATCTTTGTTACTGAGATCCGAGATGTTGATGGAGAACACTGCTGCTTTCTCAATATCCCAGCTGGCGAGACTGATTGGCGGCTCCTGCTCTTGCTGATCCTGCACAAGAACAAAGGATGTCAGTTGGCTTTGTCAGAGAGCATTTCACACGTGCCTGTGTGTATTTCTTGCCCAGGGCATTCATTACTAATTAGACAATTTTTTAAAAGGAGGTTCTGTAACATCCTCTGTGAAATGCACTCTTATGGGCCTAGGACTCCTCAGGATGAAGTACAGAGCTTGTCACCACTGCTGTGTGGGTTAGAGGAGCCCGAGACTCACACTGGAAGTTTCTGTGCACATGCCTTGCTGCCTGACAGGTGAGGCCCCCCATGCTGGGAGCCTGTGACCAGCCTCCTGCAAAGACAGCAAAAAGGCACTCTCCTCCTCTCTGCCAGGGGAGCCACAGGCTGAGAGAACAGCTGTGAAGGAGAGCAGGGTCTGTGAGGGAGCCACAGCATTTCAATGGGCATTTTCTGCTTTGCAAGAATCATTTGGGTTAAGCATGGAGCCAGGGCAGCCTGCAGGTGCAGCAGAGTGCTGGAAGAGAAGCCTCACCCTTCACCTCTGACTGGGTGGTAACATTTCAGACAGCAGCAAAAGCTGTAACATTTTCATTTGGAAAGCAAGGGAAGCTCTACATCACTTCTGAGACAAAATCACTACCTGACATCCAAAACCAGCTCTGGTCTACTTTAGGATGCAGATTTTTCCTGAGGGATTGTCTCTTGGCACACATCCTTCGGAGTCCAGCTTTCACAAGACAGCCACAAACTGCTTCCCCCCAGAAAAGGTCAATTACCTCTGCTTCACTTGCAGTTTCATTAGTGCTCCTGCGCTTCCTTCCTCTCTTGGGATAGCCATTGATTTTACATTCATAACAAGCTTCTGGAGAGAGGGAGTTGTCATCTACTTCTCCACTGAGTGAAAGCTCTTGTCCTTGACCTCTGCCTAGCCCCACTCCAGAAACACAGTGTCTGAGGAAGGAAGAAATTCAAAATTAACTCCAGCGAGACATATCTTATCAAAAGCTGCATTTGGGGGACTGTAAGTACAAATAATTAAGCAATCATGTTGCATTCATTTCCTAGGAAAAATTTCTGCTAAAGTCAACAGACAAAATTCTCACTGAATCACAATGAGGCCACTCTTTATTTCAAGAATCTGCCTTCATGGGTTTTTGCCCAAGAGAGACCTGCCAATATTTAACAGTCTTAAAAACACAGGCTTAAGCCTGAGTTGTTGTTAGCAATTTCTGTTATCCAGCCTGGAACACATTTAAAGAGACCAATTTTCAACAACTGAGAAATCTGGAGAGTGAGATCTTTCATAATGCATCGCAAAGCTTTTAGTCACTTACAAACTTTAAACCACAATCTTTCTGCTTTCCATTTGGGTTGCTTGTTCCTATATGATGTACAGCCCTAACACACCCACTGGGGCAAGGGAAAATTTGTTTTATTGATAAAGCAGACATTTATTTTTAAAATATTAATTTGAAATACAGAAGAATATGGAACATACAAGAACCTAAGAGCATGCAGAGCTGTTGTTCCAACCAGCAGGTGAAACCTCTTGCATAAGGTAATTTCTTTTTGCAGCTGGTAGGGGGTGTTATTATTAATGCTTGTTTTGTTCTTCTTTAAGGAGACAAATGAATCACAAGAAGGAGTACAAGCTCCCAAGTGCCAAGCTCAGAGGACTTGGCAGACTGCTGGGGTGTGCAGGAGAGGTGAAGGCAGTAGCTTAAAATAGAGGATTGAACCTGGTAGCCCAGACCAAATTTCAGTTTCAAGCATTAAACCCCTCCCTTTCCATGGTTACCCTTCCACACCCTCCCCTCCCCACTCCAATCTCCAAAATCAGTCAGTACATCCAACTCTTGAGCACCTTCCCAACCCTATCCCTCGTTAATTGCTGACAATCCCCCTTGTTCTGCTGCTCCACACTGCTAAGAAAGGCGTGGACTATGTCCCCTTGGTATCTGTTAGTTTAAAATGAGAATCCCTTACCCTTGTCCTATTCTGAAGTAACCAGGTGGACATCCACAGACGTAGCCACCTTCAGTGTTTGAACAACCGTAACTGCACGGGGCTTGTGCAGAACCGCATTCATTGATATCTTGGCAACCTCCACTAAACTGCTCATACTGAAATCCAGTAGGGCACATACATTTATAGCTTCCCAAAGTATTGTGGCAGGATGCTCCTCCACAAATATGTGCACTGAGACATTCGTTTTCATCTGGAAAAGAAGCAGAATATACCATGTTAACTTTTACCCAGGAACAGTCCAGCCCACCCCTTGGACAGGTCGTGCTCAGCTGAATGTGCTGCCAGCTCAGATGGACACAGACAACTGGGCTTGTCCTTCCTCTTGGCTGGGGCAGTGGTCACTGCGAGATGACTTCAACCCCACAACAGCAACACTGGGGCTGCTCTACAGCAGATATTTCATGCCATGTCAGGTCATGCTCTGGAGAGCAGCGAAACAGGGAAGATAGCTTTTTTATTCCAGAAATAACTGAGAAGAATAAAACATTGTACAGCCTGGTCAAGTAATCCCTTGTTCATAGTGCTATTCAGCATTAAAGGAAAAAGAGTAAGGAATCAAGCTCTGACACTTTTTCCAGGCATTGAAAATACCTCCCTATACACTTACATTTAAATATTAGACATAGGTAAAATACAGGAAGTAGTAAAGTAAAAATAAAAGCAGCTATAGATACAAAAGAGTGCTATATTCTGAACCAGTTCTTTCCCAAACTTCCTAAGGGTGGCACTGTAGGAGTTTCAGGTCAGTTCAGGCTTATTTACTGAAAATGGCTACTTTTTGAAATGAAGCTGGTCTGATTTTTGATGTCTGATGTGGCAAATTGCTTCAAAAAGTTCTGAACATTATTGCTCCCCATTTTCTGTGATAAATGTGTGTATGTGTGTGCACACATAAGAAACTCCTTCTGGGAAGTACAGAGCAGTATCTCTGACCTCAACTTCCAGGTTACAGGAGAATAAGTAGTAAGTCAGAGCATTATTGTCTTTTTCCAAACAATGTGGCTCTTTGTTCTTTGCTTAAAAGCAAAGTTTTTGCTTTTTTGTGGTGTACTGTGGAAGTGCCTGGGCAGGGGATGCAGTCACAGACAGCACAAGACATGGGAGGAACCAAAGCATTCTTCAGTGATTATCTAAATGTGTTGCAGCAACATAAAAAAATCCCTGAACGATTCATTAAATAGGCTAAAAAAGACACAAACTGTTTGCAGAGTTGGGATTGCCAAGGAATATGAAGGAATTGTCACGGAAAAACCTTGTACATGGATTCTTCCCCTGTGGTACACCCAGGAGATCCAGATAAGTATCTTAAGAATATACAGCTATAGACAGTACAATGTGAACATGTGGAAGACCACAAGGTATTAAAACCTGGGGATGAATCCTGTGTTCCCAAAGCCTGTAAGGTTTGTCATTAACTCAGAGAGATGTTTCAGTGTTTCTCACACCTCAGAGCAACTATACCAACATCATAAATGCTTGTTTGGGCCACAGGAAGTTATTGTACCAAGAGCAGATGTGCTCACTTCACCATGCTCCATAGTGGCAAGAAAGGGGACACTAGTGAGATTAATTCCCGTGTTTTGGTTGAGTGTCAAAAGAAAAAAAAATATTAAGAAAAAAAAGTTTTGGGACCCACAGACTGCACCAGCAGTGCTGTCAGGCACCAGCCTTGCTCTCCTGTGCTCTGTAACACACAGCTCTGTAATGCTCAGCTTCAGCAGGAAGCAAAAATGCCACGAGGACACAGGGACCCAAACCTTTCCTGCAGCTTTGGATTTCTGCCTTGACTGCCACATGTCCAAGAAGGTGGAAGTACTGGCTAAGTCTTGCCCCAGGTGTGGCCCTCAAGAACTTTCCCTGTTGAATTTTCTGGTGGACCAGTATTTTTGGTGCCAAGACTGGCACCTTTCTTTCAGAGAGGGAAATACTCAGTGCTTGTACATTTTGAAACTGGTATTCCCTGTATAAATCTAAACAGTAGTCAATGGCCTCAAAAGCTGGAATACCAGTGTACACCTGGTTTGGAAATACACTTAGTTAAATGTTTTCAGCAGAAAGACCTGGAAACAGCCAAGATGTTTTAAAAACTCAGCACTGCACTTTTTCAGATTCCACAGTGTCCTCCAGCAGCCAGACATGACAGTGCTGGTTTCTTAGGGGATTTTGATCCTCCTGCAGATTAAATTCTAATTTAACCCTAAACTCTGCTCATTGAATTAACATTCAAAACCCCCATATGTTTGTGCTCCCTCCTTGTTCCTTGTATGTTACAGGCATAGAGTGCTAGAGCAAAGCAAATGTCACAGCAAGGCCTGCATATAACATCAGGAGGTCTGGTAAGCACAATTAAAAGCAGAAACCTCCCTGGAGCACCACAGTGATAACAAGGCAAGGCATTTCTATCTTTTTGAGAGCAAAGAAAGCCAAACCAAAAGTTATAAAGCTCTTTGTTCTCAAAGAGGTCATCAAACCCAACTCTGGGTATCCACACAAGGCTAGGTTGCATGAAGCCCATTAAATGTGATGGAAACTGCACATAACTGTCACTAGAGGAAAAATTACTCCTGTTTCTCTTGTTTGAATATGCTGCATGCTACACTGCTGAAACAGAGGCTTTTCCCATGACTGCTGCACAGGCAGCCCCATCTATGAGGGCTCAGAGACTTGGTACAGCTATAAAGTTTAGACAGGGAAGAAAGAGGCTTTTAATTCACTGGTGTATTTACTTATGAACATAAACTTATGAGCACTAGCATTTGTTAATTATATCCAGAATTGTCCTGTAAGCACTCACTCTAAACTGTATCCCAAAGCTTCAAGGAAGCACCTCTAGACAGACAGCTGCAGGTTTGTTCAAATATAATAAATTGTTAATTCTGTACAGAGAAGGGACTTAAACACAGCAGCCTTCCTGTAGATGTTGTAAGAATGACAAAAGCACAGATCAAGCAGGATTTTAATGGAATTTGAAATTCTTGGAGCCAGAAGTTGAATTTTATGATTTAACAATTCAAAGTAGTTCTGAGAGTGCCAGGCTCAATCCACCATCCAATCTTAGACAGGACCTTTGTCCAAGCAGAGACCATTGCAGAGCTGAGTAAGATTTCCTTTGTTCAGACCACAAAATACATGAGCAACACAAGTTTCCTCAAAGTCAATACAACCTCTAGCACCCTCAAGGAGAGCTTTGTGCACAAGCACTTCTTGAACCAGGACATGGGTTACTGTGTGCTTCATATCCACTCTGCCTTCACAGGAGACCACACTTGTAATGAACCTCTGCTGAACTTAGCAAATTATAATCAGAAAAGAAAGTATGGCAAACTGCACCATTGCCCTTCACTTCTTGCTGCTAACTAAAGTAACATGCATTTTAATGTATGAATTTACAAAAGTGACTTGCCAACACATTGGTTCCACTGGTAATGCTGGAGATATCCTTGTGGGCAGCTGCACCTGTATCCTCCAATTATATTTTGGCAGCCATGCTGACACCGATGGTTACCATCACATTCATCAACATCTAAAAGGGTGAAACACACTCTGAGTTTTGGGAGAGAAGCTCAAATTATGCTGTAGTTGGAAAACATGTTACAAATAATCATATATATTCATTTATCATATATATATATATATATAATATATATTTCATGATCTTCCAAAAACCTGACCACTATGGGCATTTTGGGTTGGGATTTGTAGCTCCACAGCAAGTAATGTAGGGCTGAAAACCATGGAAAGCTCTCACATTCAGCAAAAATTTTCAGTTTTTGCATTCTGCTATGGAGCAGACAGGAAAAACCCATTTGTATAGGGGATCTCTAATGCCTTCCTAAGGATCCCAGCTCCACAGCAGACAGACCCTTGCTTTTACCCAGGCATCCAACCCAAAGTTCCCAGGATACCTCTTTTCAAAACAACCCAAACTCTGTCCCAGGAGAAGGCTCTAAGGACCCAGAGGAATAAGTCTGCAGCCCTTGAACTCTCTCTTTAGCAGGTCACCTTGGAGATGCAAGACTTCCTGTCCTTGAATCCCTCAGAAATCCATGCAGGATTCAAAAGAGGTTCACTGAACTTACAACACTTTAATTAAAACATTCCAGGCTCCATCTCCTCAGAAAATATCCATCCAGCTCTTTAGAATCCCACAATATATCCATTTTTTTCTGGCCCATGAAGAGAAATACTGCCTTGTTGCTGAATTTCTGTACTCCCCCCTCACTTCAACCTACACATGCTGCTTCTGCAGATTTTGGTGCTTACTCCTGGGGTGACATTATGGCTGAAAGAAGATTAAGGAAGCAAGAGAAGGCCAAGTCAAATGCACTGTGTTGTACCCACCTTCACAGCTCTGCCCAGTTTGATCAAGTGAGAAGCCACGTTGACACTCACAAACAAAACTTCCTGGTGTATTTTGGCAAATGCCCTTTGCCCCACAAAGATTGATCTCAGTAGCACACTCGTTGTTGTCTGAGGGAAAGCAAAGCTCGGTGTTAGTTTGTAATTGTCATTTCAAAGCTGATATTTTGCTATTATGCTAATGATGGAGAGGTTGTGGCAGGAGGTAAAGGCACATCAGTAACACAGGTGTCCCACTGCCCTTCCAGGTTCTCACTTTGTGTTACAGGGAAGTTTACACTGCCTTCTTTTGAATTTGGAAACACAAAAGTAATTGGAAGGGAAACTTTCTTCACCAAAATATGAAGTTTGATGTTTTGGTCTGCAAACACCTGCAAATTCACACCAGTACCACGGGATCATCAAATTGACACAGAGACAGGACCCTGCTTGCAGAGCAGAAAGTGTGTTTTGCAGGAGGAAGCAGTTTAGTTTAACAGCTCCATGTACCCAGCAGGTATGTGATCAGAGGACAACTGCAGAAATGTATATTTCATAGCTGTTTCAAGAAGCCTTGACATGATCTCAATGAGCTACAAAAAGTAAAACAGAACTAATTTTGCTCAATGCCTAAGAAAGGGTAAGGTAAGAATTAAAAAGTGGTGTTTGTACTGGCTGGTTCTTGCAAGTGCAAAACTCAAAGATTATGAAAGCAAGGGAAGGTAGGAGGAAGGGGTCTCTTTGCATCCCTGGGGGGATTAGGATGAGAATCTGGCTTATATTTCCATTTGATTCCTCAGAAAGATGATTTTACCTCCTTGCTACTTTACTTCTGGAGTAAGGGTCAATAATAAATCCCAAATCTATCTACCTTCCCATGTCACCTACCAATGCAGGCTGTGTGGTGCTGAGTGAATCCAGGAGGACATTTGCAAGTGAATCCCCCAATAGTGTTGACACAAAGGAACTGGCAGTTGTGCTGCTTTGTTGCACATTCATCAAGATCTAAAAAAAACCAAGAAAATATCTTTCAATTATATTCCTTGGACTCAGAAATAAGTGATTACAAATAAATAACAGCAAACAAAGCCTTTTGAATTTACATCTCACTTTACACACTGGTTCCCAGTTCCTCTTACACGAAGCCCCACATTTAATGAATGGGACTTTGGAGCTACACAGTGTCCATGCTAACAGTGAATTGCAGACACCACTCTCATTTGTCTGAAATTTTCTGTGATGTAATAAATGTCTGCTCAGCCAATAAATGGGAAGTCACCACCTTCATGAGATCTGGCAGACTGCACAATGGCCTTGCACTGAAGCACACTATTACTCCAAAAGAAATACTGAAATGCTAACAACAAAGTACACTGTCATCTTCCATGCCAAACTTGGAATTGCTGTTCTAATTTGTGTGTTTTTAATCAAATCTTAGTTATCAAGGCACATAAATGTATGGAATTCTAAAGAATTCAAAAATCTCTCCTGCACTGCTGTGCCTTATCCAGCATGCTGCAAAAGCAGTAGGTAAAAATTCTATTGATGCTGAGGAATGCTCTGCAAACCACAGTCACCTTTGCATCCAATAAGATTAATTTATCATTGAATGATATAGCTTGAACCACAATATGGCTTCAACAAGCTTACCAAAATAAGAACAATCATATATATTATTAATTACAAAATATTTTAAGATCAGCTGCCATCAACCTGCAAAAATTCCTGTCGATCTGTTGTTCAACCAAATTAACAAGGAATTAACTGAAATACCAGCTCCATCCTGTGCAGGCCACTTCCACTGTCTGTAGTGGAAATACTCACATGAATCAAGGAGAGAGATTTGCATCATTTAAATGTCTTTGCAATTATTTTTGTCTGTGAAACACAGTTTCTGCAGTAAATTTTTTTCTTGATTTTTACCTTTGCAGCTTCTCCCATCTTCTTGCAGGATGTATCCTTTTGGACATGAACACTGGTAGCTTCCCTCTGTGTTTTTGCAGATGAAATTACAAGGTTTTGGAGACTCATTGCATTCATTCAGATCTACAAGAAGCAAAACCAGATACCTCAGTGCTGGTAATCAAGATTTGTGATAATGTTTTACAAAATGTTCAGGATAGATCAGAAGGAAATCCAAATTGCCAAAGCATATAACAAGTGACATTTTATTTTCCCATTTTTCAAAATCTTTCTATTTTTTTCTTCAAGCCCTCTCTTAGTAATAAACTTTATATACAAACAGCACAATGTAAAACCTACCAACGCAAAGAGTGCCAGTGACATCTGTAGTATAGCCCAGATTGCAAAGACAATGGTAAGTTCCCCTCTCATTGATGCACTCCCCATTGCGGCAGACGTCATGAATAACCTTGCACTCATCAATATCTGCAATTAAACAAGGGTTAGTTCTCAATGGAACAAAACTGATTTTGTACAGCTTCAAGAGATTCTTGTGACTTGACACAGAGAAACCTACACCACACATAAATAACTACACAAAATAGTGAAATATTGCACAGATTTAAGGAGAAATAGTAAGTGGAAAAATACAGAATGGAGCATTAATCTTTCTTATTCAGTGAACAAGCTGTAAGTGGAAGGGAACAACTGAAGCTGATCATGTATCAGCCTTCCCAAATCAAACATCCCTTTGCCTTCATGTAAGCAAATAGCTCTCTGTCAAGGTGGGATGGATGCCTCATTATCCAGACCCTTTGGCTGTGCACCCTCCTCCCAAAGGACTATACTCGGTCAACATGAATCATCTCAGAAAATTTCAACTGATATCCAAAACATTTAGGACATTACAGTGTTGAAATATGCAAAATGAAAGTTTATAATTTATCACTTGATTTGGCATTGTCTAATAGGTCATTTAATGAAAAGTACCTGCTCCACTGGATGTGTATCCTCGGCCATGAGGGCAAAGCTTCTTGAAGGCCACAGTGCCTGGGAAGGGACAGACCTCACAGTTCTGCCCCCAGCCTCGGCCACCGTCACAGCAGCACTCAGACTTGGTGACAGCGTTCCTGTTGCTCGATCCGATTTGGCACATACTTTGTAAGACTTCAGTGAAGCAGTAGCCCTCCCTGTTGTCTGGAAGACAAATTGTGCATCACAGAGAATCCTAATGGTGAATTCCAGAGGGTCACGAGATATTGGGAATTTAGTCAGAAATATAACAGAAAGGGCATACTTCACCCTGAGACTGTGGAACTGAGAGTGAAAGACTACCAGCAGTAAGAGCAAGAGAATGACATCTAAGGGAAACAAAGACAAGACAGTCAGCAAAAGATGGAAGACAAGAAAACACAATATGCTTATAAAAATATATGTTTCTGTTTGAACCTAGAGAAAAAGGATTGGCCGAAAATCAGGATCAAAGAAATGTCAGAGCAGTTCCTGGCTGACTGAAAGCATGGAACAGTCAGCTTCCATAGCACGTCACCCCAGCTGGACTGACTGAGGCAGGGGTAGGGTGAGCATGGGAAGAGGGAACTTGCAGGAGGACACCTACATACAGGGCCCCTTCCCAAAGGCATGTAAATTCAAGAGTGTGTTTTCTCACCATACATTAAATTTAATTTCATTGCAGCTCTTCAAGTGACAGCTCATTCAGGTGTAAATTGGGACTTACCAAGGCACTCGTCCTGGGTGTCGCTGACCGTGAATCCCTCGTTGCACTCACACCTGTAACTCCCCACTGTGTTCACACAACGGCCGTTCTCACAGAGCCCAGGCTTGGTCTGACATTCATTCTCATCTGCATTTTTGACATTTTATGACAAAAATCAAGTCCATTATTAGATTAATGTAGGTAAGAGGTTGGTATGGAACTCTTATGTTGTGCATTCTGCCTGGTTAAACTTCAACTTTTTTCTTATCTTTTAAAGTTTCTTTTGTTCAATTTTTGCTCACAATTCTTATATATATCATATCTGCAGTACATTCCTCACTGGTTTTTAAAATTTTTCATAGTTACAGCTGCACTTCTGAATGCCATCCAAGGTTTAAAAAAATTCAGATCTATTCTCATTCCTGCTAGCAGAGATAAACAAGCCTACAGCAACCAACCCAAATCCTCACCTTCTTCCCTCAGAGCATTCAGCAGCAGCAGTACAAACTGATGCCCACACTCACTTTCTACTTACCACCCACAGATGTGTACACCTGAACAGCAAAACCAAGCATGTACAGCACCAATGGATCCAATACACAAATAGTTGTGCAATTCTGCCCCTGAGTTTCTTAGCACTTCATTAAATCCAAAATTTTTAGTCCTGCTGAGGAGCTGTGTATTTCAAGAGCTTCAACACTTCAGTGTCACTTACCTATACAGCCTTCCCCATCTGGTCTGCGCTGATAACCAGGCCCACAGATACACATGTAGGTGCCAATTAGGTTTTTGCATTCCATCTGTTTTGAGTCACAGTCATGAATTCCTTCTTCACACTCATTCTGATCTAAAACACAAGGTTTAGACTTTATTATATAGAGACATGATCGTGGAAATTCACAATAGTAAATTCTGACTTTGGAATCTCTATCATAATCACACCCTCCACATACATTTATTTTTCTAAACCAACCATAAAATATACTAGCCTTGAGGAAATTGATTTCTCCCAAATGCCCACTTTTAGGGCACGACAAAACTGTATCATCTGATATGACCTCACTTTAGGCAGATGTATAAATTTACTGGCAGGACAGGCCTAGTACAATCAAGTGCATAATGCAAACCATAGAATTTCATCCCAAATTCTTTCTGACTCAGTTACTTCCTGGGATTAAAACTCTGGCCCAATAGTGCAGTGAGTCAGAGCCCTGCCCCTGCAGGAACTGAAATCATTATGTCTCAGAACTGAGAGTCTGGTGGGAGCCTTACCTCTGCACATCCTGCGGTCCTCCCGCAGAACGTACCCCCCGGGGCACTTGCACTCGTAGGAGCCAAAGGTGTTCACGCAGCGGAACGCGCAGAGCAGGGGGTTCTGGATGCACTCGTTCACATCTGCAGTTGGGGCGACAAAGACCAAGGGGGGAGGGAAACACTTGTGTAAAACCCAGCAGACTTGAGTGCACAGGCTTTAGGTACAGGCAATACCACAGACCCCAGTTTACTGAGGACTAGATTTTAATAGTTGGGGATCCTTGGTTCTACTTCTCATGGATTTCTGTAGAGAAGCAGGCACCAGACATGCCAGCATGTTTGCACAGCTACCTGAAGTTTCAATAAGTTCAACAGCAGGCAGCCAATGGAAATAATTTCCAGATCCATGCTGCTAAAATACTTGCTCAGTTAAAACTATATCTTTTCCACAACTAAGTTTGTTTTTTGGGCTTTTTTTTTTGATTGGTTATTTAAATTCTACATGCACTAATTCAGATTCTTCATAAACTGAATTCCATAAAACAATATCCTTACTAGAAACATTATTTTGAAGTGCATTTACATACAAAATGCCTGGACTACTTGAGTAATTACTGCTACATAGTGATGTTTATGCACTCAACTAGCTCCTCTGCAATTTGAGCTTTTACCCAAATTCCACAGAGAAGCAAATGAAGCTCTAACAGTATGTAAAAATAATGCAATCTGATGCAAAAATAGTTGCATTCTTTTGCATGGGCTTGAAAAGAAATAGATTGTGGCAGATAATTTAGGAACAGCTGTGTCAAGTCAGAGGACAGTGTCAGAACGTCCTAGGACATTCTCCTCTCCCTGGCTGTAACAGAAGGAGATGAATATTAAAAACCTCATACCATGTATGCAGAGATATTTCCCCTGATACAGCCTCTCAGTTTAAGGACTTCCACAGCCAAAAGCCACAACCAAACTATTAAGCTTAACTTCCACTGATGGATTCTCCCACAAATTTGTATAATCTCTTTCTGGGTCAATTTATACTTGTGGCCTTGCTAATATTCTGCAGCAAAGGATTCCACGACTTAAATAAGTATCATGCATATAAAAATATTGGCTTTGGTTTGTCTGACATGGTCCCTCTATTTTTGGTACCTTTACCACTTGTGGCTTTATAAAATCATATATCTCTTCAACCACATTTTCCACACTGAAAAATTCTAATTTATTTTTCTTCTATACCTCTGATCTTCCTTACTTCTCTTCATGCATTTTCAAATTTTAATGTTTGAAATGAGACACAAAGCAGGAAAAATATTCAACCTAGGGGTACCATGGTAATTGTTGAGAACTGTATTTTTATTTTCCCGTTTGTTCCCTCTTTCTTCCCTAGCTCACTCAAGCAGCCCATTTCCTATCTTCATCATGCACAGTGAGTCTCTTCACTCAAGGACGTAGGCAAAAACCATACACACAGTAAGCAGCACTTCAGGGAACTGTTCTGAAGAGACTGCACCCCAATATGCTCCTCTCTGAGTAGTCCTTCAGTAGATACCACCTGAAAGTCCACCCCAGCTCCAGTCAGAAATATGTACTACAGTTCAAGGTGGATACAGGAAGGAGGAGCCCATTGTCCCATTTCAGATAAAGAGGTATTGTTCCAAGTGTCCATATTTTATTTTTAAAGCTGCTTTACCCCCCTCAGCTGTTTTCAGAATCAGGGAACACAATTACAACAATTCCTTAGCACACAGGAGTCTCACCTTCACAGGTCATCATTGGCCCAGGCTCAAACCCTTCTACACAGGTGCATTCAAAGCCTCCTATCACATTCCTGCAAGTTCCATTCCCACATGGGTTTCCAACAGCACATTCATCAGTATCTGCAAGTAGTTCGACCAAGGCAAGAATACATGGTTATACTCAACCAAAATGATAAAATATCCACGTTGATGATGTACAACCAGAAAAACAGAAAATGCAAGAACTCACTTAAAGTACTGAATTAGAACCACAGACTCCTAAAATAATTTGGGATTACTAGAGTCTATCTGGGTTAAATATTCAGCCAGAGCAGGGCCAACTTGAAGCAGATTGCTCAGGCCCTGCCCTGGCAGGTTTTAAGCACTAGCAGGGCTGAAGGCTCCAAAATGTTAGAATAAAACAACCCCACTGCTCCTTAATGCCATACCTAGCAACTCAGGAAAATCTTTAAAATGGAAGCTGGAACTGCTGTACTTACCCACACATTCTGCTCCTTGTAGGATGTAACCATACGGACATTCACAGCGGAAAGAGCCATCTGTGTTGATACACTGCCCAAATTTACAGTTATCAGGATCAAGGCACTCATCCACATCTTAACCAGAAATACAAACAACACAGTAAGTGCAACTGGCTTCATGTGCTTTCAGACTTCTCTCAAAGAACAAGTGTTCTGGCAATAAGTATTTCTGAGATCACAAAAAATACTAATATTTAAATTCTGACATATTAGGATTAGGGCACAGAATTTGTTTTGCAGGCCAGCTTTCAGAATACAGAAAAGAAACTGATTCTAAATGTCAGATATAAACCTCTCTAACTGGGGCTACAGGGAAAGCAGCAGATATGAAAAGCAGTAGTCATCCAGTGCTCCTTAAATGCAGACTTTTGCCAATAAGGCTGAAGTGCTGTTTGTCTTGGGAGAGAACAGAATGTACTGAAGGGATCTAGGAAACCGTGGTTTGCACTTCTGGAGGATTAAAACCATTTACTGTAAACAGGCTACACATATTGTATAAGAAAAGACAAGTATGCTACGTGACATTAGATCCATTCTCTAGATCCTACATAAGTTTCTAGCTCTAAAAGAAGTTTAATTTCTGATCTTTGAGATATTCAAGCTGGAATTTGAAATCAGTATGAAAAATTGGGGAAGATAAAAGGTGTAGAAGTTTCCACAATTCATGGCTTTGGGAAATAGTTGCAGGGGTGTTATTCTCAATTGAAATGGAGAATGGCTTATGGGTGGAAAAGGGACACTGATGTAAAAGTGGCACCATGCAGTTCAGACACTTACCCAGCCTTGCGTCACCAGGTCCAACAAGGATGCCAATTCCAAATGGACAAATCTGTCTGAATGCCTCTGAAAAAAACCCATAAAAATCAAACCATATGTTAAAGTCTATCTTGGCAATCAGCATTCTGCACAAACTACCTGCAACCACTGCTACCAGTTCATCCTCCTCATGTTCAGGTCCAGAAAATAAATATGTTAATATATAAACTTGTCATCTTATATTCATGCAAAAACTGTACATTTAGTTTACATTTCATCTGATCTCTTGTATGTATAAGTACAAAATCCCATGAATAATTAGCAATATTTAACTTCCTTAAGAAACAAACTAATGCAGCATTTCTATTTTAGAAGTATCAGTAATAGTGACTACATTTTTTCTGTTGTAAAAGTATAATTTCCTATATTTTCTGAAGAAGGCAGAATTTAATCCAGACTTAGCTATCTTAAAGCTATTTCTTTTTTGAAAGATGAGAAAAGGGACTTTGATATCCTTTGGGAGAGTTTGGAATGTGAAAATATAGATGCTGACACTTCAAAGAAATGCTGCAACACAAGCTGTGCTTTTCAACTGACTTTGGTTCACATGGTCCACGTCAATGGAATGAAACATGCACAGGCAATAGGCCTAAGAGGAAAATTGCAACTGGCACTTCTAATTCTCTTTGCTAACCCCAGCTTTTGTGAGGATTTTCTGCAAGAAATCTACATGACTAATGAATGAAATGAACTGCAATCATGTATTGCTGAAACCAGTAATGCTGTTAACCGCATTTGTCAGCACGAATTACAGTCCGTTCAGCAAATTGCACCACCATGCTACAGAGGCCTGTTGAGTTGCTTGATGTCGAGTTACTCACTCTTAAAAAGGATAATAACAAAGAAAAGTGTTTCTTCAGCAATGGTCCAGGCAGGTTTTCCTTCCTCAAGGCCTGTATTTTGTTATGCCCTCCTATTTTTGCAAGTCATTCACATTGATAAGATTGCAAATTTACATTTTCTTAATAACAAAATTCAGATGCAGATCCAGTTTAACTATTTGGGGGTTTATTTTAATTAGTTTTCATGTTTATGGCACCTCTTCCTATACCTATTTACAATTAGAAGAATTCAATTTTTGTCTTGCAGGAATTGCTACTCAAAGCCTATCAAGGACCCACTTGCTGCTTTCCACTTCCTGTATGTGATATCTCAACAGCAAAATACCCAGCACCTAAACACTAACAAATCGACAAGCAAAGAAGGAATATGTTTGATATCTGACTATCCAAGGGACATGGTTTTTCAGACTGCAATGGCATCTACTTTACAGAGACCTATGACAATTACTAGGGTAAAACACTTTTAGAAAACTATTTTTCAAAATTCTTTCTAATAAGAATCCCAATCTCCTTTCTGCTCAGAGAGGCCATGTGGTCAGCTGGTCAATAACTCACCATCTGCTTCCTCTGGGCAGAGCTCACAGGGATCTCCCCATCCCTGCCCCTTTAGGGCACAGCAACACTCTTGTTTGGAGTGGTTTCGGGACTTTGGCACAGAACACTTCCCATCTTCAAATTTGGTAAAGCAGTAGCTCACTCTCAGATCTGCACAGAGAAAAAAAAATTGTTATGAGCAGTTAGAGTAACCTTGGCACAATTTTCACTTAGAGGTGCTAACTGCAAAATTACAGGATACACACCACCAAACACCTAACTTCCATCTAGCTCTGTTAATAGGGATCATCATTGTCTCTGACTGTGGAAGATGTGAATAAGGAGGGAAGCTCCCTACCTCATTCAAGAAAAGCTATGGAACAGTTTCCTACTTCAGCATGGGAAAGCAAGGAGTTTTCTCTTTGGTCCAGCAGAAATTTACTGTCCTCTTATCCTCACTCCTCTTTGAAAAAATGGAATATTGCCTCATGAATTTATATTCTATTACTAGTAAGAATCACTCAAGTCAAGACATTTTCATCAACTTGCAATGACAATATTGTGTAGTGCTAAAATGAGAGGCAATTTTCAACAGCCCTTTCCTTCCTCATTCTTCCGGAGGTACACACAAACAAAGCAAACTCTCCCTGTGGCACCACATTTTATTCCCTGAAGCTGGGTAACCAGGATGCTGGACAGAACTGAGATCACAGACCACAAGCATCCAGCAGGAAGGGAGCTGGCAGCTCTCTGTGCTGGCAGGGGGACAGCAGCAGGGCAGTTCTGGAAGCAGCTGCTCATCCAGTTTTCCGGCTGCAGCATCAATGCTGGGTAATGTCCAGGTTTTAACAAAGTCCTAGGTAATGGGAAGTTTTAAACAAAACTTTGCTTGGCCTGAGATATTTGAAAAAAGAACAGTCCTCCTTAGGGGATAAAGAGAAGCCCCTTTCAAATTCATACATAAGTGTGCACTTTCCTCTGACATTATGTGGAACAGTGGCCTGTGTTAAAAAAGTAGAAGATTGGGCTGCATTCTTTTTAGGATTTTGTTTCTTAGTGGGTTTATGTGATTTTTTCTCTTTGTACCTGAAGAAAAGAAAACCCTGAGACTGAAGAAACTTCATTTATACAAGCTACATAAACGCAGCTAAAACATGCTTTCTTGATGTTGAGTGAAGTAACTGTGCCAAACTGCATGGTGGTTTGAAGACTTGGATGAATGTTTACTGCAGGTTGGATTCATTTTTACCAAAACCACAATTTCATTTAGCCCACTGTGAAGGGAAGAACTCACTATGGTGTCAACAAGCATCACTGCTCTGTGCCAAGCAAAACTACAGAGGTCTGTATAAAGGTTTTACTCATCAGTGGTTCCCACTGTGCACAGTGTATAAGACATTTAATGCTGTATCTTTTTAATAATTTCCAAAGCCTTTAAAGTAACTCACTTCCTATTTTGTTGTGCTTGTTCTTTATACACAAAATAAACTAACCTGTGGCTTTTAATTACTAGATATTCAGCTTTTAGCAACTCATCTGTTAGTGCCTATGTTTAGGCTCTGAACTGTGTATGAAGTAATCTGGAAGCCAAATGATACTTCAGATTTCCCTAAGCAGATGGGTACTTATTGTCCACACAACATTGTTTGCAAATTTTTTCCAACAATCTTTTTTTTCCACCCACGTTTGCAGAGAGGATCAGCATTTAACAAGTGCTATGGTGAATATGGTAAGTGCTAAGGAGAGCCTTAAAACCAGAAATGCTGCCTTGAGTCTCCTGCCTGTATTCATCCTCCAGCTCTGTGTCTTGTTGCTGTCTACCAAGAGTTCAGGTAGCCCCAGCATTTCTTCCAGGGGTGCAAGAAAGGATTTCAGGACAACATAATTTCTTTGCTTAACCTGGTGCATTTAACATTAACTTCACCCCTTTTATTGCAATGTTCTGTTTAATGAAAAACAGATGTTAGGGCAAGACAGAACCTGGCCCCAGCTACAGAATTATCATGTTTTCCCTATGAAAAACACTGTTTGAGTCCAGAGCTTTCTTGCTGTATTAGAAACAGCTCGCTAAAAAGGCTTTTATGAAACAGCAAACAAATTTTGAAATGCCAGAAAATAGGAATGAACTTACCTTGGCATCGCCTTCCTGTGGAAGACAATACGAAGCCTTCTGGACACAGACATTTGAAACTGCCTGGGGTGTTGCTGCATGTGCCCAGGGCACAAATTTCTGGCTGTTCCACACACTCATCAATGTCTGTAAAAAAATAATTAAAGAGATGAGAAACAATAATATTTGCACTGGCAGCTGTACTAAATAATGGGCAATCTTACATCATCACTGATATCTATCATATTTGACAAACAAAAAAGCCCAAAAAAAGAACAGAAACAGGAAGCAGTAACCCAAGTGCAAAATCCACAGTTAGTTTTCAAATCCTCAGGCAATGGGCAAACTTCAGCAATGTACCACCAAGGAAACAGCTTGAGAATATATTTTTCTAGGGTTCAGAGAAAGTAGTTCTGGTTCAAACAAATGGTGGAGACCTTTTCTAGGAAGTGAGAGACTTACTAGTGGCTACAGTTCAGAGCTGTACACTGCCACAAAAGACTAAACATTACTCACATTTAAATGCAAAGGAAATAGGTAACAATTGTGAGCAGCTAAAAAAGAGAGAGAGAGGAAGGATTGTTCTGTACACACCTTCACATTTGTCATTCTGCAGGATATATCCAGGAGGACAGATACATCTGAATGAGCCATCCAAGTTCTGGCATGTGCCTGGTGAGCATTTTCCAGGCTCCAGTGCACACTCATTAATATCTAGAAGAAAAGAAAGACAATTTATTTGAGATAATTGCTGTGAACTCAGTAAATCTCTGACTGAAGCCACTTTAATTTTGATTCCATCAAACTGAAGATGGAACTTTTCAGGAGTGGGAGGAGTCATCTTCATGTCCTCTTGTCATTGTTTCCTTCTGCTAGGTACAATGATGGCAGCGTGGCAGTTTTCTCCGACCCCACTGTTTCACTAAGCATGTCTGCTCAAGGTTTGCTGCACTTTTTTTCAACCTTAAAAGAAAGCACTCACCAACACAAGTCCTTCCATCCAGAGCCACCTCATAGCCATCATTGCAGAGACACTGGAAGGACCCAATGGTGTTCACACACTGGCCATTTCTGCAGAGCATTCCATTTCCACTTGCACACTCATCCACGTCTAGGACAAAGAAGATTGAAAGATGTCAGCAACACCAGCAACAATGGAAACTGGGTAAGCGAGATTTCGGTGTCCACCACATCAACAAAGTAACTGGTAACACAATCCTGTTTCAAAAGCAAGTGGGAAGAAATTACTATATTATAAAATTGTCAGAGCAGGAGTGGAACCCAAATGTTCCTGTATCTGGTGCCAGCATTCAAGTGGCTCTAGAAAAGTGAGCAGTGCATAAGCAAAGAGGCCTTTGAGACTGGCAAAAGAGGGTTACTTAATGGTACTTATGGTACTTTTATTAGAAGTAGGAAGCCCCAGGAGCACGTGCCTGTGCCCAGCACTCCTTACCTATGCAGTCATTGTTGTGTGAGAGGATGAAGCCCAGGTTGCAGCGGCAGTTGAAGGAGCCAATGGTGTTCCTGCAGGTTCCGTTGCCACAGGCATCTCTCTCGCACTCATTAATATCTACAAAGGAACAGGAGAGAAATAACCCACTGCCACCACACTGAACAGATGGGGAAAGGATTGTCATAGCTCTCAAAAAGAAGATTTTGCATACATTTATACACTTGATATTAACAGCTACAAAAATAATGAAGGGTCCAACAATCATTTACTTTACTTTGGCTCCTATATCACCCTTCCCAAAGTGTAAGCTATCTTTAATTGCAAGCATTCTGAAATCTCAATTTGTTCATACAACACACAACTGACAGCTGTGAATGGGTTAAATACAAAATTCCCTTGATAATGAAGATGACTGTTTCTGAAAAACATTTTTTTTTCTGGCAAGAAATCTACCCTCCATTCACTCTATTAACAAGTAGGCCATATATAACTGCTGCATTGCAATATCAATCTATTAAATTTCTTGCCTAAAGGAATAAATGAGACAAGATGCTCCAGAAAATTCTAAGAAGAATGAAGTATTTTTTTTCAAAAATGAAAGCATTAGCAGTTCATTAGACAGAATATGTAATTTTAAAGGTTCACTCTACTTTAATGAGATGGTTTTTATTCAGTATCAGCTTTTTATCATCTCTAATGGCCAGTTTTGCACCTTTGTCTGGTGCTAAATGGCTCACAATCTCAGATACTGTAATGCAACTCCTTATCACAGAGGGGACTTAGTAACTATTTTAATGGGAGCCTAAGTTCAGTTTCATTTGAAACACTTGCCTATACACATTGTCCTGTCATCATTGGTTTTGAATCCATTGTGACAAATGCAGTAGAAACTTCCAACAGTGTCAATACACTGCCCATGGCTGCAGATATTGGGAATTTCTTGACATTCATTCCGATCTGAAAACAAAGAAGAGCACTGAAAGTTAAGGCTTCTAAGCCACAAGGCTGGAAAGATGCATTAGCAGCAACCAAGACAGTATCCAGTGCATGGGCTAACTTAAAACAGTATTTTTAACTTATTAATGACAAAAACATTACCAAGTAAATCCCAGAAAAGGGGCTTATTTGCATGTAAATTACCTCTTCCAGTATTTGTGGATCTGAAAAAAATTTAGCATAAAAGTAATATTTAGCAACCTCAAATTCTTGCTGGAGGTAAAGCATCTCACCATGGCTTTGAAAAGCAGAATTAATGACACAAGATTGGAGAGGGTCTGAGTCTGAGGGCTCTATACTGACTGCAGGAGATGTGAAAGAGGCATATGAAACACAGTTTGCATTATTCTCATGAAAGCAGCTACTTGCATTTAGCCACATTTGATTGTAGCACAAATTGAGTGATCAACTCATAGAAATCAACAGATCAGAAAGGGGAATGAAGATCACACTTTTCTCACTAGGCTTAGAGAGAGAAAAAAGGCACTGGATTTATCAACATCTCATGCAGAGAGAAAACAGGTACACATACACATGTTGCAGCATCTATGAAATGTGGTGATCCTATAAACAGAGCTCAAACAGCAAGAAGAGTTACTGCTCTATGGAGTCAGGGGAGATTTTGTATAATTCTGCAGAGGAGGAGGAGAGCTCTCCTGCCAGCATGTGACTGCTGCCTTACAACAGCAGGGCATCTCTTATACTTGTTCAATAGCCAACTGCTTCCTGCTACTCTCCTTAGAAATGCTTTCAGGCAGATCCCAGGATTCTATCAATAGTAAATGAAATAAAATGTTAACAAACAAAATGTTTGCTCTCTGGCATAGTTTTTTCCATGACAAATGAGAAAAATCAAATGAGGTGTTTCTGTTGACCTCATCACCACCAAGAACTGGTTTGATTCAATATACTTCCTTCCTTCCTATGCTGCAGCTCCAAAATATGAGAACTGAGGTGCTGTCATGAGCTTGTATTAAAACTGATTAGGCTCTAGTGCTCAGTAATTTTCCTTTCTATACAATCTAAGCCAAGCAGATGCAGTTTCTCAGCAAACTGTCCCCAGGTTGTTGCAAAAGTAAGAGTCCAGTTGCTCCTAATTGCAAAGAATTTCATGTATCCAAATTCATTTTCCTGCTCTTTTTGCACTGTACTTGGCACAGGGACAATCATGGACAATCCTGACAGCCCCATCCCCAGACCTCTGCACATCCCATGGGCTGTGAGGAACTCTGGATGGGAGTGCACTGAGGACCAAGCTCTCCCAATGCTACTGATGATAGCACTGCTAATTACAGTTTAAAGGAGGCAGAAGGAAAGCCAATGCTGTCTTAAGAACTCCTAATCTTCAGTTCAGGAGAACAGAGACAAAAGAAAATGTATGACTCTCTGGTGCTTTGTGGGCAAATGAATAGTCATGTGAAAAACTAATTTATAAGAAAAACTATTTAGTTTACCACAATAGAGAGCACAAGAAGAATGCTATCTTGAAGGTAAGATAAATGCAGTATTCCTAGTACTAGTGGCTGTTATACATTTGTTTTGACTCAATAGCACATAAACTACAGGGGTGTGATAGTTTTCCATGCAGTTTTCAGCATGGCTGATCCAATATTGCACGCTGCTTACCCCTCTCTGCTCCCAGCAGAGTGGTTGGGAATTTCCTTCCTTTGCCTGATCACATACTTTATCAACCACTTTTATTTTTACTCTAATTGTGTAACTTTATTTTCACCACATATAAAATAAGAGCAAAATACAGGGAAGTGTTACTATTTGTGCCAATTCATCTTTGGAATTGTAACCCATATCAGAACCTTCCCTTGCTCTTCCTGTACTCCTGTAATGAACCCTTAACGACAACAATTACATTAGGAACATATTGAATATTTACATGTACCACTGCATAGCTTAACAAAGCAAAGTTTTAGTTCTCATAGTAGTTCCCCTACACCCTTTTCCCACAAGGGTCACATGAAACAATGAAAAACTGCACTGCAGGGAAAAGTGCACTTCCTAAAACTCAAGTACTGAGAAGCAAAAACCCAAGGATAATGTTACTAGCTTCCGCTGTAATTCTTATTTTGTTCAGAAATGTATATAGTATATAATATTCACAGCAGCTTGTCCCACTGCAGTCTTTAAAATCTCAGCAATTCTTCAAGTAAGTAAGATAACTTGAATGCCTCTCTGGACTAAGATATTGTAAGAAAAAGCAAACAGATTAGAAAAGTTCAGTCCCACTCAGTGAGTATTTGAAAATAATGTTATGGGCTCTGCTAAAATCTGTATCAAAGTTAGGAAATTCAACAATAAGCTTTTCAAGTTAGTTATTGCATAAAGGCAAGCAGATAAGTCTATCTTATCAACAGAGGCTCCAGCAGCAAGCAGGGAATTATTTGTAAAAACACAAGTGGAAAATAAATTGCTAAAACACTTATAGAAAATCATAATGAAAATCAGAAAATACAGAAAGGTAGTGCATCAGATGGTCTTCCATTCCTAGACACGACAAGGGCTAAAGAAAAATGCTTACTTTGGGATAAAATGAAAACCACCTACTTAGGTTCTTAACTCCCACTTACACATCCATGGGATAGGCCTGGAATTACCTCAATGTTTACGAGATGCCCTAAAAGACTTTAAGAGAAGAGCTCCTGAAGCTCAGATTATCTCCTAAAATACCAACTTTCTGGAGGTGCTTTCCAAGGCCTCTAGCAGCCCTCAGCCTGCAGGCCTGCCAGGCACTCACCAGTGCAGCGCCCCGTGGATGTGAACCTGTAGCCCGGTTTGCAGTCGCAGCGGTAGCTCCCAGCTGTGTTCACACACTCTGCGTTCTGCTGGCACACTGGTCCGTTCTGGCATTCATCAATGTCTGCCCAGACAAAGAGGAAGTTGAGTTTTATAGTAAGCTGGCAGTGGAAAGATGTCAAAAGTGTATTTTTTTAGCATGCAGGTATTAATTAGTAGCTTTCAATGTAAACACCATCACAAAGCTTTGGGCAAAAAAATTTTTATCAATTTTCCTTACTTCAGATGCTGCAAAATGAGAATTTTATCCTCCCAGAAATGTAATTGCTTTTCACTTAGAAGCAGCACACAGAAGAAGCTTTTACTCAAAGCTCTCAGTGGCTTGCCTGCAGTACCCATTGTCATCAGCAGTCATAACACACAGCAGAGAATGACAGTAACTTATATGCTACCTTCAGTTTCTTCATTAAACTGACTAATACAATGTTAGGGAACTTTTAAACCAGAAATAAACAACCATCTGTTTATATTTTTTACAAAAATATTTGTTCCATCAGAAAAAAAGTATTTTGGAATTAAAAAATAATTGTGCGCACGATCTGACTCAATACTACTGTTTTCTTTCTTGGCTTTACCGTCAAATGTGAAAAAAAAACCCATTACTTCCCAGGACTGATGACTCATGTGCCTTCAAGGCCTTAGATGTCTGACAGAAAATGTGGTATTTTCTATGCAAAATAATTCAAAATGCCTGAATTAACACAGACTTATTACACTGACAGCAGCATTTTCCCCTCATTAAGGATGCCTTCAAGGCATTGATTTGGCAGTGTCTGAGTTGCCGCTGGTGAAACACCATTCTACTGAATGAGAGGAGCACTCTACCTTCACAGATCAGGAGCTTGTCATTGTAGAAGAAACCCACAGGACACTCACACCGGAAGCTGCCAACCATGTTTATACAGATCCCGTTTTCACACACTCCAGGAATCTCTCTGCATTCATCAATATCTGCAAGAATAATTTTTTTTTAATACTTGTACTGAGAACTTCTTGAAATCTTCTGCTACAGAGTATGTCCTTATGTCCTTTAAGATAATTATCAAGCATAATGCGAGCATCAGAATGTTCCCAACTGAACAGTGCGGGAGTCACTCCAAACTGTGGAAATTTAGGTATTTCCTGTTTTCTCAGGTTCTGACTCTTCTCTGTACTGAAGGTATATTCTGCTACAGAGGGATACAGAGGAAGACACATTCTTCCTCATGTCTCCCACCCACAGCCCTGATGAACCCCATCACCTTCCCAAGTGCCACACTGGAGTCATTGGGAAGAGGCACTCAGAGAGACAATGGACCTGCCTTTGGTTTAACACAGGAGAGTGTGACTGAAGGCAAACACTCATCAGAATTAGTTTTGCACTGTTTTACCCTGGTTAATCTGAAAAGACTTTTGGGGTTTTATGTAACAGTTTGTAAGTGCCAATGACACAGGTAACATCTGAAGTGCTGCCAACATGCTATTAATTGATTGATTAAGCCAGGCAGCCAGGGCTTGCCAATGCTTTATATACACTCCAGTTAAGTAACTGATTTTGGCAGGGAAAAACCCAGCTGCTATTACAATTATATGTCTTGCCTATTGGGTCCTTACACATCTTATTATTCTGACATGAGAGAGTTCAGAGACTCCTCCAATGCCTCTGCCTTCAGTAAACATTGACATATGCACTGAGGTACACAGACATAGAATATGGTGGGAAGTTGTCAGCTGACAGAAGTTTCCATCAGATAATGTGGTTTTGTTTGTTTTGGTTTTTTGGTGGGTTTTTGTTTGTTTGTTTGTTTGTTTTGTTTTTCTGCTGAATGCAACCCCTAATTTTCTACATTAGATTCTGTAATTTTGAGTCCTCTTATATACAGGATGAATAAAACCAGAACTGTTTTTGAAACAAACACCTGGAGTAACTACATAGAACTTTAATCCAAACAGAGAGTAACATCATTGGACTGTAAGCAAATATTAGAGGGTACACAGAGCACTGCCCCTGCAGAGGGCTGTCCCTTGATCCTGTGCCTGCAGGTGTATGGGACACGAGTGACCCCTGTGCAAAGAGCAGGCTGAGTGCCACAGCCTCCATCCCGCAGCAGCAGGGAGAGCTGTGCTTGGCACAGCTGTGAGGAGCTGTGTGTGCACCAGTCCCAGCCCAGGCTGCACACGCTGGCTGTGCTGGTGGGCTCTGTGGGACAGCCCTTCTGTTTCCATTGGCTCCTGCACTGCACAGCTCCGTGCTGTGGCAGCAACACCCCTGCACACATGTCAAACACTGCAGCTGCAGCTTCTACCTGTGCATGTTAGCAACATCCAAGGGTGCCCTGCTGATGCTGATGAAGGGCCAAATTAACTGAGCAGACTCTGCAACAATCAGGACTAATGCTAATAGCTAGAAGGGGAAACTTGCTTCCAAGAAATGACCTCGTAAATAATAAATATTGTGCATTTCTGTAACCTCTTCAAAAATTACACTCCCCACTTTACTAGAAATATTTTCATCAAACTAGCTAAACATTGCACCACAGCAACAGCTTCGTGCTACAGCATCTGATTACTGCCTATATGCCATCTCTGTTAGTTACAGGGTACATTATCTGCTTTTCATTTGCATTTTAGTGTAAATGAAAACAAAAGGGAGTCCCATTAGGGATTTACTCAATTCCTTGTCCTAAAATTCCTCCTCTCTCTCTTTGTTTTGCAATTTGTTACTCACGATTCAAATGTAACACACAATAACATATGTGAGAAATATTCCAGCTGAGCAGAAAAAAGGATTTTTGTGTCAAACCAATACCCAGGGGGACCGATGTGAAATGTCAGACTAAATCTTGCTTTAGTTTGAAGGAAAGACTCCCAGTTCCTCTCAGACCAAATGCTGGTTGGCCTTACTCCCAGACCTCTCATTCCCAGTATCTGTGCCCTGCTCATGTAGCCCTGATTGCAGTTTCTTTGGAGCTCTGTGTTGCCTTGATTACAAGCAGCAACTGTCACTGCTGCCAGCTAGGAGTAGCCAGTTTGCACTTAAGTTTGACATAAACAGAGGGTTGAACTCCATTACACTGTTTAATTGTTATTCCTCACATGAAAAAAAAAACCCACCAAAACTGGGAAAACAAACCTCCCCTCTTCCCTGGGCAGAGGTAGCATGGAATTTAGTTCAAAACATAAATTACAGCTCACCAACTGGTAATCCTGTATAAATGTCAATGAAGAAGCCAGGCCTTTGACTTCCACAGAGTGTGGAGAATTCATCTGCAACAGGAAAGCAAAGCAGTGATTAAAGCATTTGGAATTAATCAACAGTCAAGAAGTCATCACATGCTCTGGCCAAGAAAGTTCTACTCTTTCAGAACCTGCAGAGCATGCAGAGGTAGGCAGCCCCTTTCCCAAACTCACCATGTCAGTTCCCTTGGGTTCTCATTCATTTGGGATCACATGCTGATTTTGCTCTGCTTATGCCTATCCCTGTGCATTACAGTGTTTGCATACAATTTCAGATCTGACTTGTAAAAACCTGAACTACAAGTTGAAAGAATCAAGTGTCTAGGAAGCTGCTTTTGAAGCAAACCACCTCAAACCACAGTGGGATGTCCTGCAGTCTTACCCAGTGTGGAAGAGTCCTGTATGCCCCCTGCAATTAGCAGAGACACTCCTACATCTTCCATTTACTGCTCAACACAATCATTCTCAGAGCACACCAAGGTACCTCTGCCAGCCCCTGGCTGCCACTAAGGCCCTTCATGGCAAACAGCAATCAAGGCAGAGCAGACCAGACCCTGTATTTGTTGGAGCAATACCAACAAAGTCTTGGTCAGTGCCTCAGCAGCACATCAACAAGCCATCAAACTGGACCAATTAATCCCTCAAAGAGATGGATTAATCAATATAGAGCATGAAGTCTCTGAGACGGTGAAACTGCCACAAGGTAGGCACAACCCAGCAGCATGGACACAAACCATTCCACATATGCCTTCATCGTGGCTAGGGCTGGTCATCTCCAGGACAGGGAGGAAACTAATCCCTTCATTTTAGACATGTAAGAGCAAAAGAGACAAAGCATCTCTAATGGTGTTACACCCACTAATAGTAATGATGATGTTACCGAGGCCTTCAGATAGCTTCGCAATGCAAAAATGTACCTGTGCTGGGGATAGGACACTGCTCACAAGGTTTGTTCCATGCACGTCCAATGTTGTACGAGCAGCAGCACATTTTCTTGGTCATATTGAAGAGCAGCTCACCATCACAGGTTTGATTGTCAGCATAGTAATTTCTGTAACACAGACTTCTTCTCATATCTGCGAAAATTAAGAAAACCTCAGGCCAATGCAGTAGGCAACTCTTAGGGGAGATGATCTCCCTGGCCCAATGCACTAAAATAAAGCTTTAGAGAAACTCCAGCACATACCCATGCAGTTGTTTCCTCCATTGACTTGCATGTAATCAGGAGGACAGATGCAGGTGTAGTTCCCAACAGTATTGTAACACGTGCCAGGCCCACAAATACCAGGCGTCTCACACTCATTCACATCTAGAAGAGAACAAACAGGCAGTGAGTGAGTGACCACAGAAGCTTTCTTGTTGTGCTTTTGAGAACAAAAATATCTCAGTAATGTCTGAGGTAGGAAGGTACTGGTGGAGAAGAGCTGAAGGTGCTCTGAGGAAGGATGGAGGAGTGAAGTCAAACAGAAAAGGAAGTGGCAGCACAGGTGCCATGGAAAGCCCAGCTATGATGCTAAGATGGGAACTCTGATATGTCTGGATAGCTCAGAAACAGAAATTTGGCTTTTGCATCTGTTGCACAAAAATAGTGTTTGAGGATCTCCTCCACTCTGGACTCTTAGATCTGGAAAAGAACCAAAGTGGCTCCCTGTGGAGTTCCAACTGAGCACTGCCTGAGTGGGGAAAGTGAGCCACTTTCCCAACACAAGCTATCATATTTATTTCATCAAAAGACTAAGTTTTGTTTAAAAAAAATCTAATCAAAACCAAACACAACACCATCTCCAAAACACCTCAGTTCCCAAAAGCTCAAAAATATTTTCCCAGCCTTAAAATTTTAGAGTATCTTTGACACACCACTCAGCATCTGTTGGGCTACATAAGCATCATGTGGATGAAGCACTTTGGTTCAGCCTTCATTTAGGGCCTGAATGTTTCGTATTTCTGCTGTGGTTTGCACCTCATAGGCACTACATTAACATTATTAACAATCTGGAAGACCAAAGACAGCATGGACAACAGGAAATTTTAGCACTTGATGGGTTGCCTAAGATTTTATATCCAGTACACCTTGAGAGTGGCACATAGTGTGACACATACTTCTGTATGCCTGTGATGTGGAAAGGAAAATCTTTTGCAGTACAACCAATATTTTCAGTTGATGACTTGATCAGCAGGAGTGAAAAAAGCAATGGAAAAATACATGGACACATCAGTCCACCAGATTCATGGGGAAAGTTCTTTTATCTGACTGCTTATTTATTGCCCATTACGAAACAGCCATTTTTATAGCCAGTTACCAAATTATGTCTTACTTACATAAAAATTGTTGGGTTTTCAGGTTTTGATCAAAATAAGATAATAAAAAAAGCTTGCATATATTTCAACATGGTCAAGAAGGAATTTTCAAACTCTTAATCCAAGACTTCAACTTGCTCAGTTTTACTACCCTATAGCTTTACACTGCTTAGTCTGGCTGTGCTCCTTTTCAAGTAAAGATTAATTCTCTGCATATTGATCTGTCATTATTTTCAAAGAATAAAGCAGAAGATTAGTTAAGTGAAAGCTCCATACCATCACACACTCGAGTCTCTTCATTCAAGTAGTACCCTGATGGACACTGGCACTGGAAGCTACCAAATGTATTAATACATTTTCCTCCTTGGCAAAGTCCAGGCAGTTCTTGACATTCATCAATATCTGTCCAAACAAATACATAAACATTTTATTAATGTTTGTGATGGAAAAAAAAAAAAGACCCTCACTACAGAGTTTTACAATTTCAGACATGTAAGAATAAGAATAAGAAATTGCAAACATTACCTTCCAATATAACTGTAATAGGGTTTGGTCTGAATCCTTCCCCTCCAGGGCAAAGAACCTTATATTCAGCTGAAAGCAAAACAGATTTATGAACATATGATAGTAGAAACAATTGTTTTTGAAAACAGATCAGATTACTACAGATAATTTAATGTAAATTTACAAACTAACCAGCTAGAGACACTAGATTTTACTCTGTAACATTATCTGTTATTCCAAATAGTTCAGTAGTTTTCAGTGCAATAGCAAACTTTCTCAGAAGAGATAATACTATTCTAACTAAATAATCTTTCTGAAAGACTAGTAAAGTTTTTGGTGAAGACCAGTAGGAGCCAGTCCCTTGCATGTCCACAATAAATGCACACCAGTATTTGACCTACCTGGCTAAATTAGGAAAAAACCCACCAAACACATTGCTGTGCTCAAGCCAGGAAATGCAGACTCACTTGTGTTCACCAGCGGGCAGTGCTCACAGGGAACTCCCCAGGCTTTGCCCAGGGAGCAGCAGCAGGAGGCCTTGGAAACACCCACTCCAATCTCATTGCTGCAGAAGGTGCCACCGTTATCTCCCCGCGTTTTGATGTCCAGGTAACAGTTGCCAGATCGTGTATCTATTCACAATGCACACAGTGACAAACACATCTTAGGAGAGAGCCAAACACACCACATCCTCCCAGGGTGAGGGACACCTACAGATGGCTCCCATTTCTTGCAGGACACAAAAGCAAGTAAGTTGTGTTGCCCAGAGGGCCCCAGCATTTCCACTTAGGTAGGTTGCTGGTGCCCCACTTCTTGGCTTTTTTGGACTTTTGACAAAGTAGGAAATTTAGTTATCGAGTCCAATTTAGTTATCGAGCACGTCAGCCAAGCTTTTTTCATTTTCACTCTACATTTCCCCTCACATTTGTACATCTTTCCAGTTCCAGATATCCACTGCCTTCTCCTCTACTCAAGGTTTACAAGAAGGAAGGCATCTACTAAATGTTAGGAATTTCAAACACATTAAAATTTGAGAAGCATCCCTACACCCTCTTAAACAAACAAAACCAAGGAAATATTAGGATTACTAAGCAGTTGGAGTCTAATACAAGAGCATTTCCATTGGTCATGAAGCTGCACCTAGCCAAGTGCACTCAGTGCTCCAAGAGCATGGGTGGCTTCATGCCACAGCTTCATTTGCCTGCCATCTTGGGGCCAGCTGGATGTGGATTAAGTTTGTTGAATTTTAAAATTGTCTCCTGCTTGCTGTAAATTGTGGACAGCTCTAACAAGCCCCATGGGGTTGCTTCTGGCAGCGGGGCACTGCTGGCACGCTGCATCAACTCTGGACATGCTCCTGCTGCCCTATTACAGCTTCTAAGCCAGGGGCAGTGAGATGGGAATTGAAGAGCCTGATCAAGCCCTTTCCCATGACCAGGACTTTATTCCTAAGCAGTCAGCTTGGAGCCCCTCTGTGTAACCTCCTTTGTAAACAGCACAGGGTGTGGTCCCTTACCAACGCATCCGACGCGGGTGGGATTCAGCTCGAAATCAGGAGGGCACTCACAGGTATAACTACCAGCAGTGTTGATACATGTGCCACTAATGCAGGTTGTAGGGTCTGCACATTCATTAACATCTGCAAGAAAAACACAGCACGGGGTAAGCAAATACTCAAGGACAATAAAAACTGTTGATGCATCAGGTACCATATGCTGACCATCACAAATCCATTAGTTATGAGATAGTGGTCTCCAGAAAGCTCTGAAAAATAAAGAGGCATTTTAGAAGAACAGTAGTCTGAGATGAATTAATTATTTCATAGGAAAAAGAAAAAAAGCCTTTTTACTTTTTTTTTTCCCTGAAAAAATCAATCTATTAACAAGATTCACATAAAGTACTAAAAAAAAAAATAAGGGAAAAATACAAGACAAGGACATAGCTTACCATTCCGTACTGAGGGAATCTCTGATCTGTTTTTCCCCTTCTTAAGGGGATATCAGAGGTGGACAAAGAACAGTAAAGAGGAGAACAAAAAAGTATGGAGAATCCTGTGTTATACAGTAGGGAAGTCTGTATTTTCCTATATCCAGTTTGATTTGTACAGCTTCTTAGAAGAATCTCCTAAGGAGCTGACTATGGCACTGACAGAAGATTAAAGGGCATGCTGTTCAAAGTTTTACCTGTGCAGTTACCACCACTTCTGTCCAACTCGTAGCCCACTTCACACTCGCATCGGAAGAGTCCAGGGAGGTTATGACAAGTACCATAGACACAGATGTTAGGAAGTGAGCACTCATCAATATCTGATTAAGGAACAGGAGGAGAAAAAATATGAGGTTTTCTGATCTTCTTGAGACTTAGAGGACTGCAAACATTTTCAGCAGCATGGATCTCGAAGACAAGAGCTTCTGCACATCGTATAAGCCAAGCAAAAGTAACATGGAAGATTTATGTTGGAGCCTAAGGAATCTAATCCATAAAGAGTTTTTGAGAGAAAGGCTCCTTCCAATATCTCTGGAAGCTATGCCAGAAACTATCCTAGCTTATTAGTGGGCTAATCTGACAAGTAGCAATATTAAACATAGCAGAAGACATGCCTTAATAAAATGAAGTTTATTATAAATCAGCAGTCATTTGCAGAAAGCTGGACACCAGCAAGAGAAAAGCCTGTGACCAAAGGTGAACTTCATGTTCATCTTCGGGTTTCTGCATTTGACAGATCTAGTTTGGAAAGCAGAGACTTTTATGTCTATTCTCCAAATCACTGAGTCTGAAACAGTATTTACTGAATGCCACATGCACTGCACAAAGAACAACTAATTTGATACAATAAAAAAGTGTGTGTTTACAAAGGACCTTAAAATACTGCACTTAGTGTACACATCTGAGACATGAAGGCAAGTCTGTTTTAGCAACAGGAGCTAGCCTCTAAAACAGCTATTTAAACTTAGCTAAAAGGTTTGAAAGTAAATTGTTTCATGAAACATTATGAAACCTAATATTGGTTTCGTTTAAAGAAAAACTGACTCTCAAATTATTTGACTTAGTAGATTTCTAAAAAATACACAGAACACTTTTCAAGGGGAAAAGTGATGTACTTATGAACTCCATTAAATACCAGTTGTCATGAGTGATTACTATGTCAGATGATAGGGCTACGTCTTCTTGACTGACTTAACTCATTAGTGTTATAACAAATGAGGATTTCAAATGTTCAAATATATGACCTTAATCACGTTGATAACATGTTTATTATTTGTTTGTTTTGAGTCTTTGCATATGCAAAGCTGTTATGAATGAGTTGTAAACTGTTAACTGACAGCTCACTTTTGAAATTGAACAAATAGTCATACAGGATTTTTTTTTTTGGTGTATCCTTTTTAAAGTGATGTACTTATGAACTCCATTAAATACCAGTTGTCATGAGTTATTACTATGTCAGATGATAGGGCTGCGTCTTCTTGACTGACTTTACTCATTAGTGTTCTAACAAATGAGGATTTCAAATGTTCAAATCAAATATACGACCTTAACCATGTTGGTAACATGTTTATTATTTGTTTGTTTGGAATCTTTGCATATGCAAAGCTGTTATGAACGAGTTGTAAACTGTTAACTGACAGCTCGCTTTTGAAATTGAACAAATAGTCATACAGGATTTTTTTTTTTGGTGTAGTCATACAAACTTTCTGCAAGGCTTCACACTCTCACTCTGATTCTGCACCTCACAGAAGCCCTCAAAGCATATGCATTGCATTGGCTACCAAATCCCTGCTCTTCAGCTTCATACATACCAATGCAAAGTTCAACTTTTTCTGTTTAATCGTTTTGAATAAAATGAAGAACTGGACATCAATGATCAAGAAGAAATGGCAGCTACCAGTGCCATTTGGACCACCAATCAGACCCCAAAATAATATATCATAAGATTGGCTTTGAAAAGCTGTTGTCTTTAGATACAGCAGGTAGATAAACATCTAAAGGTCCATAATAAATGTATGAAGTGAAAAAAAGCAAATACTATTAAAAAATTCATGCAGTTCTCAATACAACCACAACAGCAAACAATTGTAAAAAATTGGAACATAAAATAGCACTAAGGCAGAATCTGTTGAGTGTTGCTTAAAGCTTACAAAGAATTACCTTCACATGCTTTCCCATCTACACTTGGCAAAAATCCCATATCACATTCACAGCGGTACCCTCCGGGGGCATTGAGGCACTGCCCATTTTCACAGAGATTCAAGTTTTCTGAGCATTCATCGAGGTCTGTAAAAGGAAGGGATATTGAAAGTTAGCAGTAAAGATGGTTTTCTCACCAACATTTGAGCTGAAGCATTCAGTGTTCCAAGCATTTTAATTA
Source organism: Passer montanus (assembly GCF_014805655.1). NCBI lineage: Eukaryota > Metazoa > Chordata > Aves > Passeriformes > Passeridae > Passer > Passer montanus. Next base: position 7,640,706 of record NW_024369929.1, read on the forward strand.
TTATCGCTGAACATGCGCAGAAGAAACTGTAGAGGCTACTACACGTAACAGCTCTGTATACTCCTGACATGTTGCAAATACAACTTCTAATCAAAAGGAATATCAGAAAGGCATGGACTCTTATAGTAGCTCCAGTTAATAACAATTGGAGGCAGTCACAGGGTCAAATTTAGACTCAGAATGAGCACATGAAAGTGCTCATTATAGTTATTGTTTCTATTACAGCGAAGCCTAGAGGCAGTAATTGGAAAAAAAAAGAGGTTTACTATGTAGTTAATAAACATATGGTAATAGGCAGCTCCCCATGCCAAACATCCAAACAGTGACAAAAAGTGGCATGAAAAGAACTTCATCAAAACTAAACTGCAGGTTAACAGCTGATGAGAGAAACAGCCTTCCTACTGGACTCCACTCACCTCTGGATAGATCATGGCCCTTACTCTTAAGCTGAAATGTTACACATCACCAAAACACCCCCCTATTGCAACAGAGTCTGGCTGGCAGCATGAGTTTTGAAAAGTCCATGGCTGGTAAATCAAAAATCACCTACCAGGGAGAATGCTGCACACTGTACACTTTGGCAGAGGGCTTACAGAGCATTTGAGTGCTCTCTCTTGAGTCCCAGACACCTCTTGAATTCACAAACAATAAAGTATCCAAATAGAAAAAAAGTTCTACCGAATGCAGAAATTCTGTAAGCACTCCATCTGAAGGGTGTAGCTTACAAACTCCTGGAAATCATCATACAGGAAATTAACAAAGAGCACTGGGCTAGGAAGACCACTGAGGAAGCTGAATCAGATTCAAGATGAAATTACACTGAGAGAATTAAACAGAATTTCAAAGTCTCCTTAGAATTTGGAATTATTCAAATCCAGCCTTAAACCTGATAATCCAGATTCTCAGATGCTCTAAAAACCTGCTGCAGCTGCTGGAGTGCTGCTGATTTGCACCAGTGACAGCCTGGCCCACCAGCTCTGTCACATGGCTCTGCTCCAAAAGCGAGCATCCCCAGCCACACTGCAATCCTCAGTGCAAGAGCAGGGCTCCTCATGACTAAGCACACATGAGCTAATCTGTTCTTCAAAGCAGAAGACTGAAGTGTGGGTGGGAAGCATCTCTCTAGCAAAGTTTTATAATCTCATTTACAGTTTATAAAATGAGGTTTCAGAAGCAGCTACTTCCTTCATTCTACATTCCAGCACTGCATCCTGACACCAGCTCTCAGGATGATGGAGAAAAGCAGACAGACATCACACACTCACTTTTGAAAGGACAAACATTTTTAGGCAATTTTGTGAAGTAATTTTGATGCTTATGCCCTATTATTTAAGTATTAAGGTGAGTAGCCAATGGAATAGTTTACTAACTAGCCAAATTACATAATCAAGCATTGTTTTAATAATTTTGCCACTCAAATTAACAAGAAAAGCTCAATGAAAATTTTTATTTTATCAAGGGAAAAAAAGTGATTGAGTTAGACTGTGTATAATATATAATATTTCTTTTAAGCTATGGCAACCTAGGTGAAGAAGACAATGATGACCTATTAATGAAAATTTCAAATGTTTAAAAGCGGTTTTTGTGTATTGGATCACAGACCAACTTAGCTTGCACAGTACCATTGGAGCTCATCCTCTGCTCTCCTCAGACAGCTCACCTGTACAAGTGAAGCCATCCCCAGTGTAACCCTCTTTACACAGGCAGCGGTAAGAGCCCATCGTATTCTTGCAGTCAGCATGTGGGCTGCACATGTGGGTTCCATTGGAGCACTCATCCAGATCTTAAAAGTAATAAAAAAGAGGGAAAAAATTAGTTAAAAACCCATACATGGATACAGTTTAAATAGTGTATGGCACACAGAAGCTCTACTTTAAATAATGTTCCATAATAAAACCCACACATATGTGTGGCCATCTGACTGAGAAAGTGGGGAACAGCTTACTTGCAGCCCATCAAAGAAGTTTGACAAGGTAACTGTGACTGTGGAAGCTCCAGGGCATCAGTACTAAGGCCTGTACCTTGTTTTCAAGGGGAGCACCAGGAGGCCCCTCACTGCCTCCCATCAGCTGCCCTCAAGCATGAAGCATCTCTCTCCATGGTTCACAAACCAAACATGAGATAATGCTGATTTCACAGATACCACAGTGGAGAATTTGTTCTCCAAGAGATCATGTCAAATCAACCTAACAAGTTCAATAACCATTCGCCTTCATATTTTATAGGTGTAGTATTACTTTTTTTCAGAATTGCTAGAACCTCACTGTGGTGTGGCTTTACAAATAACTACAAATGCATAAGTCTCACCTGTGCACTTGATACCATCTCCAATCCAGCCAGGGCTGCAGCTACATTTGAAGCTTCCTGCAGTGTTTGTACATATGGCGTGTCTGTCGCAGTTATGGGCTCCTATTTCACACTCATTGATATCTGTAAACAGAGATGTTTGAGGAGCTCATGGAACACACTTTCTCACATCCAGATAACTGACACTAGAATTTCTCAAGAAAGACAATGTGAATGTGAAAGCAAGCCTGCATTCTTTACAACGTGACATTTAAAAAAGGAAGGTGAAGACAAAATCACAACAAAGAAAAGCAAAGGAAAGCAAAGAAGCATATAGCACATTTCAAACATGCTGCCCCACTACCTGTTCTTCTGATAGGCACATAAAGCAGTGCTGCTGCAGCTCACTCCAAAGTATATTCAAGAAGGAAGACAGTACTTCAGAAGACAGCCTTCCCAGAGTGCCCATCCTGCAGAGATGGGCAGAGTCTGCAGAGAGGGACTACACTGGTGGCTCCACATTGCAGAGTTTGCTCAAAAGTGTCAAAGGAAACTGCTGCCCAGGGACTCCTGGAATGCAGCACTCCCACAGCCCCCACGTATCTGCACAGATGTGGATGAACTGCAGCCAGGCACCACCAGCTAGCTGCCCCTAGGACTGTCCCCAGGCAGGGAATGAAGCAGGTTCTGCTTGGCCAGAGGCTGTGTGCAAGGCTGGGGACAGGCTGTTCCACTGCATTTACCAAGACAGCTGAGGAGCTCATCAAGCAGGCAGTTTATTAGGAACTCAGGAAACCTAACACAGTGGGAAAAAGTCAGCATCCTTGGAGACACCAGGCAGCAAGTCATCCATCTTCAACATACATGGTCATGCCAGCACATTCTATTTCAGTACTTACTATTTTCACTTTATTTTCATTTTGGGCATTCTCTGGCAATGTCAAAATGTATAGACTACAAAACCCAAATTTAACTCCATTCTTCCTTCTCTTCTCACAAAACATTATTAATGCTCCATATAAGTAGTTGGAGAATGCATAAACTAAAAGTAAAGTTTCCAGAAATTACTACTGGTAACTGAAACAAAACTGGCAGGAATTTTCTTGCCTACCTGATCTTTGGATTTTACAGTATTTTCTGTAACTGAGCTATTGAACTGCATTTTACCTCCATGCAGGATGTAACCTACCTCGAGATAACATCAAACCACTTAAAACTGATACCCGTATTTTAGCCCTCCCAATTGTCTTTGATGTTGCTGTAAGCCAAATAATCTCCTTCTGTAAAACAGCTGATGGAAAGGGAAAACAAGCTCACAACCCTACATGATTCCAGACAAAAACCCAGCTCAGACCCTTCTCAAGAAGATGATTAAGGAAAGGCATCAGCCATCAAATATGTAACAACCTTTGGGATTTCCAGCCCCAAAATCACAGACTTGAATTTCCCTATGATTTTACCTGCACATAATTAGCTCTTTAAAGAAGGTGAGGTTGTGGAGCTAATGCAGAAAGTGTCCAGGTATCACCTTAACTATTTCCTTTACAACACTTAGGTTTGTCTGTTCACACTTCTCTAGACAAAAGGCTGTATCCTTTCACTACGCCTTGTACACATATTTTGCCTTTTCACATGACTTCAAAAATAGACGTCTGTCTATTATCCTAAAATTAAATAGTCAAGGCCAGAAAACACCCAAAATGACTGCTGGTTGGAAAGGACGGGGTGTTTGTTTGGTGAGCTTTGTGCTTGATGGGGTTTTTTGTTGTTGCGATTTTGGGGTTCTTGTTTTGTGTTTTGGTTTTTTTTTTGTTGTTTTTTTTTTGTTTGTTTTGGTTTTGTTGTTGTTGTTGTTTGTTTTTGTTTTGTTTTGTTTGTTTGGGGTTGGTTTGTTTGGGGTTTTTTTTTGGTGGGTTGGCTTTTAATGTTTTGGAGTTTTTTTAGTCTGTTGAAGTGGAATTTAATCCAATCTTATTTTTCTGGGTCTCTTTCTAAGCAAGGCATTGCTTTGACTAAAAACCCCAGACATGACCACTCCCATAATCTGAATGCTGACATCTAGATATGAATCTAATTCTGGCAGCTGGAATCTACCATTAATGAATGTTAACTCCACCAACAGCCCTGAAAACATGCAAATGGACACTTACTTTTTAAAACTTAAAAAAAGGGTCAGGAGCAAATAATCTCAGAGCAGTTTTTCCTTTAGCATGTGCAGAAACTCATGAAGATAACATCACCCTAAACAGGAAACTCGTGTCTGTCAAAAAATCTTAAGGGTGGCCTGAAAAAAATGCAACTCATTTTGGCTTGGGGAAAGACTGGAAGGAATTTAGAGAGGTCAGCTACAGTATACACTGACATAAAAAAGCTGAGGCAAACACTCTATATTTTAACCTTTACTTGATTTTAAACCCCAAACTGTTAAACCACTGCTCTCATCAAGACTCCACTGTATTTGATTATTTAGTGCTTTGAAACATACAATCATAAGTGTCCTTATATCCTGCAGAGCACAAGAAAATACAAAAAAACCCATCACCAGTAGAGGAGTTTCTGCCAAGAATTATTTAAACCACCAGCAAACACAAACAGAAACTCGCATGCAACAGCTACACCACAATGAAGTCATGCTCAGGCTCAAATTTAAGAAAAGCCAAGCCAAATCTTCCACTCTCCATAAAGTGACTGTGGACTCCATCCCACCACACACTGACCCACTGACACATTGTACCTGAGAACCCCCACTAACACCTCCCAGCAGAACAGCAGCACCACAACACTGGGGCCCTTGCAGTGGACACTTGTTCCCCACCAGCTCTTTGACACACATTCTAAAAAGCTTAAAATCTTCTTTGGAATGAGAGCTGCAAGTATAAAACTATACCCAAATATGGGTATTTATAATGGGATCGACTTTCTCAGGCATCAGCCATTGAAATGTCATTCCACTTGCTTTGAATAAAAAAAAAAATTGCTTTTCTCCAGTGAAAATTTTCAATGGATTTCAATATGTTTTCGCCTGGGTAAAGATCAAATAGGGAATGCAAATTGTATTCTCTAATACCATCTACCTTTAAAGGCACATTGCAGGACTTATTTCCATGATGTATGGAAAATTTTTTCAGATACTTACATGAAAGCTGATTGAGGCATATAAAATACCATCACTGGCTTCATCCCAGATTTTACTTATTTTCCCCTGTGTTTAACTCAGATGCTGTTTTGCTATAATCCCAATTCTTTCCTTTCATTGCACAGCTGAGCTGTAAGTCTACATTTATTACATTGCCATTATTTCCAAGGCAAAAGAGATCTCAGACCAAACATGGTTCTGTGTAAACAGTGCACTGAAATCAGTGGAATTTATGCCTTCTTATACTGGAGCTTAATATGGATTTATGTTGCCATAAGTATTGAATTATGGCTTCACAGAATGAAACAGAAAGGAGAAGTTGAGTTCTGTAGGGGAAAAATTAACTCAACATCTTTAATAAAAGCACGAGTCCAGCCTGTTCTGTCTGCATGGCAGTACAAACAGTACTATACTCTTCAAATACTTCAGCTATTTTCATTTAATTGTCTGAAGACAAAGGCATTACTTGGTCTGAGTAAAGGTATCATGACCCAAAGAGCACCCACGAGGACACTACTGAAGTCAGGGTTTCACACAATGATGGCCTATTCCCACTGACTTCATGGGGATTTTCACTAAAGAGTAAAGGAGTGAGTCACTGATTTATATCAACCTTCTCCTTCTGCCTCCAGCATGAGTCCATGACAAGCCAAGGAAAATAAAGACATTCCAGTCAGAGACTGACACTGCATCCTCAGCTGGTCCCACTGTGCCCCAGTGCTGCTGCACACATGTTCTCAGCTTTGCAATTGCACAACTCCCATTTACACTGAGAGTTGTCTGCCTACAACAGATGAGAATACGCACAATAAATAATATGCAGGTCTGACATAATAACAATCCTAAGCACTCTGGGGAAAAAAACCTGTCAGTCATCCTATTTTTCTGGCTCCTTCAGTTCTCTTCTTTGGACAAATATTTTTTCTCTCAAGACTTTGGCAATTAATAAAGTGTCTCTCCCATTAATCACAGTGGCACAAATGTTTAGGGCTCTTAAAATGTGTGCAGCAAAAATACACATCATCTATACCTGTCACTCTTTGCACTATGCTTGCAAAATGTGGCAACCAAAGGAAAGAAACTGCTAGCCAATATCTGCACAACACATCTTTACCCACTCTGGAAGTGGATTGCTGAAGTTGGCCAGAGAGAAGCATGGGAATAAGTCACTGTTTCCTCACCTATACTCTAGAAAAATTCCTTTGCATTTGAACAGAATGAGAGTGTACATTAACTGAAGAACATTCACGTGTTCATCACTGGGCATGAAATCCTCTAGGTATTCTGTGTGCTGTTTTATGTTAGGTTTCATTGGGCTTCAATGGTCTATAAGGATCCTTAGCAAACTATAAATTTAATTCAGACTCCACCTATAAATCAGTACTGTTTGTCAGGAATTATGCAAATCCCTTAAGCATTTTCTGACTTTTCCATTTTTTTGGCAGTCTCTGCATATCTGTGCATTTTATCACACTGACGTTTCCCTGGCATTTTGAGCCTGGGTCCGGTTCCCCAAGGGCCAGTCGTCTGGTGGAAGTCACAAGGCATTTCCTCCTCCTGGGTTGCTGCCCATGTAATCAGGTAGGAAAAATGAAGGCTTTTTAGAGGGAAAAGACTGTGAATTTCAACTTGGCGCTCATACTAGTAGCAAAATATATGGAAAAATCCCCTATTCTGGTTTTCCTATATGTAAAATTGTTTTCTCTTTTGGAAACGCTCAGATTTTATTTAGCAAACTGTACTCTTGGAGTTTCACATGGGACAGTTCAGCTCTTGCCTGCTATCCATCCTTACATCATCAGCACACTGAGGCACAGCATGTTATTGCTGGACAGATGCCTATTGCCAGTACTCTCCTCCTGTAACACCCCCCTTTGGTGGGCAGGATTTCATTATCATCTTCTGGTATTTGGCCTGACACAGCCAGCTCCCAGATTCATGATGGCAAACATATGCTTCACTGGTACCAGAAACCTCTTGTGCCATCAATCCTGAAACACAATGTATTATTAATGGCCAGAAGCCACTAATAATGGAGAGAAGAGTTCATTATACAAGTCACAAAATATTATGGCTGTATCTCTGAGGGCAAATGTCAGGCTCACCTCTTCCTTTCCCTGTCTCAGATGTCTGACCCGTCTAGAACCAAGCTCCTGTCAGCCATGCAGGTATGGAGTGTGCTCACTCTTCCTGTATCCACTAACACCGTCATCACTGGAAGATGTTCCACACAAACTCTCCAAGCTCACAGCTCACACCAAAGCTGCAGCTGAAAACCTTCCACTAGCCTTCCTCCACATGGCAACAGCACAGCCCTTGTGGAATCAGAGCCTGGTCTCAGCCTTCCAACTCCCTGAGCCTGCTGTGGAGAAATCCAGCTGACTTGTAACATATTTATTTTTGATCTGTTGGCTACGTTGGGAAATGACTGCCCAAGTTCACATCTTTCAGTCTGACTCTGTGAAGAGCACCCTAAGCATGTGCAAGCCCCCCTCCACCAGGAATGACCAGGGGGCTGAGCACACAGCCACAACTGCAAGGATGCATTGGAGAGAGTCAGAGAGGAATGTGTTTCTCTGTGAAAATATCAGAGCAAGTTTAAGTCTCTACATCAACAGTGAAATACTGCAGATTTACAGGCAGTAATTCAGAGTGGTGATGAATCACAAAATACAAACTCCAGTTCCAAAGCAGGACTTCATTTCTGCATAAGTACGTGTATACTTTATTGACAGAAAAAGTAGAGACAAGGTATTTATCATAAGCTGGGTGATCTGGAACTGGGATAGGGGAAAATGCAGCAGTCTTCTCTCTAGTGGCTGCATACCATTGCCTGCCTAGGAAAATCTAAAATGAACTGTTCTAAGCCTGTGTTATCACAGTTTGCCTTGTGAATGGAAATTAAACCATTCATAGTACTTGATGCTGGAAAGCTGCATCTACAACCTGTATTTTTGCATAGTAAAATTTTAAAAATTGTAATTTTGTTACTAAACTCTGTCTACATTCTTACTGAGAACCAAGGAGAGGGGAGAACTAGGGCAAATAACATCTGTGTGGGATGGGAATGTAAGTCAGTGGGTGGATTCTGAATAGTGTTAAATGATTGGGGGGGAACAAACAAGTTTATTTGTTAAAATGAAATCACTCAGTAATGACAAGGGAGCTGAAATATTTAGACAAAACTGGAATGGAATCCAAAGGACATGATTTAGATGTTCTCAGAAACAGAGGATCTCCCATTCAAAGTGCTGTACATGTTTTTGTAACTTTTTTTTCCACGGGAATTCCTAAAAACTATGGATGCTTTTGGTCTTTCTGTAAGACAAAAACTGAATTCTGGAGTCAAGGTGCTGTTGGCAAGGTCCTTCCAGAAGAAATATTGAAGGATGTTCTCATGGTCTGCAGTACCTGAGCCTGGGAACTTCAACTCTGCTTTAATACTGTGCAAACAAGAAATGGGGAATTCAAAGCTCTCCAGCAGCAAAGCAGACATTTTAAAAAACAGACTGTGAGAACGTGCACAATGTAATCACTGTGGGATCTGTATCCACAGTTTTTCGTTATGAAACCAATCTAGAAATTTCCTGCTCTGCTTCCTGCTTTCTTATTTAAATTTAAAAAGAAAAGATTATTTGAGTATGATCCCACCTCAGCTGTATCAGCATAACTGATACTGATACTTCACCTTTTCATCTTAGACCACTAGGCTCTTTCAAATTACTGAGCCCCTCTATAGTATCTGTTGGAATTAAGGTGTTCTGCTGTTTGTCCTTGTGAGTGCCAGCCTCTCTGAAATACTAGCATGCAGACAAAAGCAGGAAAGATTAAAAATGTGTAAGGAGGTGGGAAGAGTCCTCATGACAGACAGTGTTCATCCACAGGTCATGGTTTGGCTGGGACCAGAACAGAGGGATTTCCTGGTGTCTCCTTTTAAAAAAAAATATTGCTTGGGACATTTGCCACTACCTCACATGATGCCAAAATGGTGGCTATTTCCAGGCACTTCTCCAGAGGCCATACCTCAGATTCCTTCCCTGTCTCCACGACCTTCTGTCTTTTGCCTCCAGCTCACTGCTTCACCTTCCCTGCCTGCTCCTTAGGCTGGGACTGATAGCTGCACCATGTGTGACTGACCAGTGTGAGGGCTTTCACCTCCATGACCTTCTCTGTCTTTTGCCTTCAGCTCACTGCTTCACCTTCCCTTAGGTGGGACTGATAGCTGCACCATGTGTGACTGACCAGTGTGAGGGCTTTCAGGCCCAGAGATCTGAAAATCTTCATGTAACTTAGTACAGGAAAAAAGAACACTGAAATTCTGGTCTACAGAGTACAATTAGGGATTTCTTGGATATAGATCAGTTCATATGTAAGTCAAAGGCAGCTGTTACTAATGCACAATTATTCATCTATAGCCCAATATGCAAAATACAACTCCAGCTCTCAGACTTTTCTGTGAGAGCTGTAAAAAACCAGCTTCATATATTTGGGACAGTTAAAACATACATATAATTAAATATATATGTATTTATATACAATAAGGGCAGACTAAGAATAAAAGTGTGTCTCAAAGACATTGCCAGAAATGTGTTTACCCTAAGTCTACATTAAAAATTATATTAAACATATGTTTGCATTCATATTTGGGCAAAGTCTAAGGCTCTCAACACCTTGGCTTGAGACACCAGCACTTGGATTATTAATATCATGCCCTCAGAGCCTGTATATTTGAATCTCATTTCTGTTTTCTGGCAATACATGAAATAAAGCAAATTCTGATTCAGCTGATAGAATGTAGTTGTGTAGCTGTATTGTCGACACTTTGCAAAAATTGAAAATATATTTTAGCACATATTTCAAGCCATCTGCGTTTGCCAAATAATACTTTGAACAGATACGTGTTATTTGCTTGCATAGTATACAATTAACTAATCCAAATGCACTGAGGTCCTCAGGATCTTGTCAAGTTAGAGAATGGCATTTGCTGTTCTCTTAGAGGAACAGCTGTGCAGTGGCATGCCCAGTTTTGATCCCAGTCTTTGCTCCACTCATTTCAGCAGAGGCAGCATCAGGCTGAATGCTATGCCACTGAAGTTTAGCAGAACACAAGCTCAGCAAATTCAGATGAAAGGTAAAATAAGAGCACAAGTAAGTGAAAAGAAGCACAGTGAGAGGAGGTTCTAAACACCAGAAAAGCAGATTCATGAGTTCAAGTAAAAATTAATAATTAAGCTTTAAAACTTACCTGTACAACCAGTTGTGCCTTTCTTGCCTGAATATCCCATATCACAGTGACAGATAAACGAGCCTTTTGTATTCTCACAGGTTCCACTCAGACAGATGTTTGGATGCAGATCACACTCATTAACATCTAAAAAACCCCATGAATTAAGATTTATTAAATACAAGTCTTAGAAATTAATTGGAAAAATCTCTTTAGATACTAATTCTGATACAAACAGATCTAGCTATGCAAAGAAAAAGCTGCTTATAGTAGTTATTCTTTACCTAGCATACAAGCATGCATTTTGAGATCTGGGGTAACAATGTTAATTACCATATCTGCATTAACATACCTTTAATGCCAGCTTTTTGTAAAAATAGACACTGAGGTGCAGCACATTATCCAAAGGATGACTGTGGTTATTGATAATTCCTACATATATGTGTCTGTATACATTTATATATGCATGCATGCATTATATAGTTTTGTCAGACATTTCTCTTGAAATACTCTCAAGATTTTAAATTAAAATATGAAAATGTGGTTTCGGAGATATGCTGTTTCACACTCTGTTCTACCAAGGTACAACACTTCCACAAAGTTTTGTCTCAAGACAAGTTTAAACCAGCTCTGGTGATTTATCTTGCTAGAAATTTTCTACAACATCATCTACTTCCTTTCTGCAGGCACTCCTTTATCTAAGTTGCATAAAAACTTCACTGGAAGAGGACCGAAAGATGCAATGCTATAGATCATGTTTGCACCTCTATCTACAGGGATCTACAGAAGATTATTTGCACTTGTGCAGCAGGGCTGGTTCTGTGGTCAGGTGACCAAAACTAGGAAATAAGAGCAATACTCTTCAAATATCATTGTCTGTCTACTTGGAAAGATTGCCTTAATAAATACATATTTTTTCAGTGTTTAATGCAGACTGAAATATATGTACTTTCACTTACCTATGCAAGTCTTCATGTCTTCAGATGCCATGAATCCATCATAGCAAAGACACCTGTATTCTCCTGGGATGTTTGTACACTGGCCTCCATCACAGATGTTAGGATTGTCTTCACACTCATCAATATCTACAGGGGAAATCAGATTAAAATATGTTACCTTTATCCAGTGCAATGAACCATCATCATGGCAAATAAGTATTCTAATGCTCTGATAAACATGGTGAAGATTGAATCCTTGTAAATAACTGAGGAGTACATTGCAAAATTGTCCTGATGAGTAAGCTCCTTGTCTCCAGCTAAAGTCAGTGGCTAAACATTCCCTTCTGACTCAAATGGGAGGAACAGGAACCAACTTTTCCTTCAGAGAAAAGAACTCCAACAGAACCTTTGTCACACCACAAGGCCACATAAAATTGAGCATTCTTGGATACAAGCCATCATTGTTGAAATCAATGGAAGCTCTGAAGTCAAATTCAGTGACAAAAATATCAAACTTTACAGATCTTAAAAAAGCCATCATACATGCAAAGTACCTTTATAGATCTCAAGGGTGGTGACAAACTGGAAACAGTTCAACTCATTATGGGAATAATTGCAGTACATACATTTATTTCACTAAAAGATTTTTGTGGTCTTATTTAGTATTTCAGCTGACAGACCAGGCAGCCATATAGTTACATCCTCTAGGATGAAAAGTTGTTTACTCAATTGATAACTGATAAAATTGCCATCACTGATTGAAGCCAAGCTGCAGAAGCAAATACTTTATTATATTAAGGCAACCATGCTAAGTTCTGGAATCTTTCAGAGCCCCTGGGGTTATGCTAGTGTTCCTTGTAAAAATCCCTAGAATCTTCCCGTGTCAGCACCAACACAGACCAGCAAGAGCAAAAATCAGAATCTCTGCCTAGTGATACCATGGGAAAAAAATCAGCACAAAAAGGACAAGATTCAGGAATCTCCTCCAAGAGAAAGGGCGTAACTGATTATCAGAGCAGTCTATTGTGGTTTGCAGTAATTATGCAGCTGCAGAAAATTAACTCACATTAATTTAAAATATTATGTTCATTATTCTGCTGTATTTCTAGCAGCTAGTGCTTGTGTGGATACACGACTTCTGCAAGGAAGAAGGCTGACCAGTCCTTGTTTATCTTAACAAGCAAATAATGTTGACAGGGACATAAGCCTGAAAATGTTAATTTGGAATGGAATTTGAATTAACATGCAAATTTAAGCTCTAGAAATGGGAATAATAGTGACAGAAATAAAGAACTTTATTTACGAACCTACCACTGTACTGATTTCACAGTTGGTGGAAAATCAGCTGACAAAGAACCTGTTGTTTCTCCTAATTGAGCTGATTATTTATGCATAACCTCACCAATTCAAACATGACCTACTACTGAACTGCAGAGCATTCTTACCAGCTCAATTATCAGCAAATATATTCTGTGATGGCTTCCAGCTTTCTGTGATGTTAAAGATAAAAGACATGTTCACACACAGAGAAAACTGAAAATGTAAAATAGATGTTTCACTATTGAAGGTCACAGTCCTATTTTAGCTTGTAATCTAACAGTGTAAACCCAGATATTAAGGGCCATGAAAGCAAAGTCACAAATTATTTTTCTTCTTCTTAGTTTGGGCAGAAGCAAAACTTTAGTATGTGGATTTTGATTACTCACCAGATGTTTACATATGTAAATAACATCTTTTCAAGAGAAGGAAGCAATGTTTTCAATACTAATAGGGTAGTGAAGGTGACCCATCACATCTCTGGATATTTTCTTAGATTTGACTTGACATCCAAAGTTGTCTGGTGTTTCTGCTATTTAAACCTTTTTATGTGTGGCTATTGCACTCAAGTCCTTATTAGAAGAGAGTATGAAAATGAATAGCTAATGAATTACAGCTGGTCTGTGAAGAAAATTCTATTTTTCAGAGTCAAGGTATGTAGAAATAGATATGTAGAAATTCACAGCTAAAGTAGGATCTGACTACAAACTTCAATGGACATGTTCAGGGTCAGGTTAATGTGTGGACAAACTACAGAGAATCCACACCCTCCCCACAGCAAAGGAAGATGCTTGCATTTTGACTTTGAGAACAGAAAGATGATAGTTTCCTATTCCAAGGTTTTTGGTTTAATATGCAGGAAGGTGCTGTAAATGATCTGTTCTGGTTTTGGGTTTAGAGATGTGTTTGGGTGGCAAAGGATAAGGGGGAGTAAAGACAGAATTGTTTCTAGCCAGCAGATTTGAGATCACAAAGACTGTCCAAGTGCACATTTGGGTCATTTGGTCCAAGTCAAATAAAAAAGATGAAAACAGAAAAGTGGCTCAGAGACTCTGTTCCCCCACCTCCTCCTCCCTTCCCTCTCATGTCACTCTAATCCTCTCACTGGGGATTAGATTCTGGCCGAGGCACAAATTCGATCAACCAGTTTTATTTTTGCATTAAAAAAGTGCCCCAAACACCAATGTTTGGGCAAGTTTTTGTAAAAGCTTGCCTTTTCTAGAAACTTGAGCTAAAGCAAACTACTTCTAATCTAAATATTTGAGGTTTTCAAGGTCAATCAAATCTGCACTTTTTCTAGTTGAATTCTTTCTTTGAATGAGGGTCTGATACTTGCTGAAGGCTGGCTACTTTATATCTTTCTGACAGAGCAAGCCACAATGTGGGGGGAAACCACATTTTGCTGTGCTTTAGGGCTCTTTTATCTTCTGGAATGGTAGTGAGTGGCCTCAGGGTAATTGAGACCCTGGTTCAAGGTCCATAAATATTTACAAATTCTAAATGTGAGAACTCTAATAATCCAGTATAGAAAACTCTCCATTTGTTCAACTGTAAAGGCAATTCTATTCCAGGGGATTAACCCTGTTATAATTCTCATGCTCTTCAAGGAGCTCTTGGATGGAATTGGCAAACAGCTGGCAAATATTCACATGCCTCATCAGGCCAGTGGCTGTGAAGCAAGAAGTAAGAGAAAATTATCTTTCCAGTAACCTATGTGGTTTAGGTCTTTCCAGTAACCTATGTGGTAACCAAGTACAATTCACTTCCTGGGATTATGACTTCCAGACTCCCAAAGGAGAACACCCGGCCATAAGAGAGCTCTGAAAATTTGCTCACAAACTCTTTTAAGAGCGCAGAAGACCTGTTTCCTAAGAATGACTTGTATTATTCAGACTTCAATTTCTCTGCAAGTCATTTAGCTCTGAATTAATGCAGCATACTTTCACTTGACTAAACAAATAATTAAAAATAGGAGTTTTCTTGCTTGTTAAAAAGCAGATACCACAAAACAACAGAACAGAGCAATCAGCTTCTTTTCTACCATCTCTGTCTATCTCTCCTACATAACCATACAATACACATGCACAGCATCTTGGCTTCTCTTCATGATAATTTTTTTAATGATCTTCAACCTGTTTTGGATTTGGATCTACTACAATACCTTAAGGGGGAAACTTTATCTCCTACTGAAAAAATTAGAGATTTTTGTTATTAAAATCAGAATCAATTTGTACACTCTCTGAAATTATCAACCACCAATTCCTTTCAAAGCACTTTTTTCTGTAGTTGCCCAATTCTGATATTTTGGAGATATTTATTTCAGAAGAAGAACTTCACTTTCCGTTTATTTTATTTTTTTAATACTGTATTTATTACAATATATTTAACCTTAAAAAGAAGGCTCATTTTAAAATTATTGAAATAAGCTCTTTAAGCAGAAAGTTCCCAAAATCTCCCTTACCAGTGCATGTCCTGTGGTCTGGCATGAGTGCAAAGCCTTGTTTACAGCTACATTCATAGCTGCCCTCTGAGTTTGTACAGAAGTCCTCACAGCCACCATTCATTATTTGGCACTCATCAATATCTAAAAAGGAGAAAATAACAGTTAAAACACACAATACCTTTTACTTTAAAGCACATTTTAAGGACACACTTGGAGTCAGCTTTCCAGTACACCACCAATCCAGAATATATACTTGGTGTTTGCACACTGACATTCAAGTGTTTGCAAAGGTAGGCACTGGGAAGGATTCAAGCAAACCAGGGATGGAAAGACTGCATATACAAACACTTCTGTGCTTCTCCTTCCACATACAGAAATAGCACTACATTAGCACAGGATCATGAGGGCAACACAGTTTTTCTAAGATTCAAAGTAAAAAATTATTTGGTGGAATTAAAGCCAGTGGATTTTTCCATGGCACAGTAGAAGGAATGTAGGCAACTGAACCTCACGATTCTATTTCGTGGTCCAGCAGGAATGATGATTTTTAATTAAATAAATAACTAGTATAACAAGTTACTCCCTCTTAATCACCAAAGTCTGAAGTCTTACGGCATTAAAAAGATGTGATTTTATGCATCCTGATTGATTTACTATAGAAAATAATCTCTTGCTCAGCTAAGTGTAGCACTGACATAACATCATTCAATTCTCTCGAAAACAGATGCGCATGTTTTGGAGATTTTGCATACTATTTTAACAAACTGTAATAGATTTCTTAATTCATGGTCAAAATTTACTTTATGTATCTACTAAACTGAAACAACTCTGTGTGTTTTATCTTCCCTATTTGCTAGAGCTCCCGTGCAGATTTTGTCCTTACCGATACAGGATAGCTTGTCTTGTGTGGACTGATATCCAGGGTTGCAAGCACACTGATACTTCCCAATCAGGTTGACACAACGTCCATTGCGGCACAGGTTGCTGCTCAGCTCACATTCGTTAATATCTGTTGCAAAAGAAAAAGAGGAACACATCTTCATCCTGAAAATGGTACTAAAGCAAACACTGCAAATGCACAGCACAAAAGAGGTACAAAATGCTGTGCATGATCTTGATTTTGCCTGCATGTCTCACCTACACATGCGGAGATATTTGGTGATATCTGGTGGCCTGGAGGGCAATCACACCGAAAACTTCCCTCAGTGTTGATGCAGGTGCCACCTCGGCAGAGAAGAGGATTGCGCTGACACTCGTCGATGTCTGTGGGGAGAAAGGAGGCACATCAGTGCAGGCCAGCACATCCCTCACCACAGCCCCTCACCCATCACAGCCCTGACTGATCCTGCAGCCTGTCCTAGAGCCAGTCATCCCTTGCATCATAATGCAGTTAGAAAAAGAAAACAAATTCAAAAAGGCTTCTTCTAAATTTTAATTTACCTTAGCTTCAAAGTTCAGGATGGTGACCCACTCAGCAAGATGGGGATTGTGAGGATAAATTTAACGTCCTAAAATCCTGTCCCTTGCTTATACATGCTTTAGCAACTTGCAGTAGCAGCAAATTCACATTTAAAGTTAGCTTTAATAAGACTCACAAAATAAGAGAGACCTAAACCTCAGCACAATCAAACCTTAAAAAAAAAACCCAATAAACCATGCATAGCATACTGTTGTACATCTAAGGTCTGTAAAAACATACCCATGCAGTTTTTCATCATCATAAATCCACTTTCATATCCTTCAAAACATTCACACTCGAAGTCTCCAGGAGTATTGACACAGATGCCTTGGCCACAGAGATCAGGAGAGATGCGGCATTCATCGATATCTGTAAGAAAAAACACATTCACAGGGTTTTCAAAGGAGTTCCGTTTTCCCTTTTCAATTCACAGCTATGAGAGAGACATCCATGCAGTTTACCTGTGCAGTTCCTCTCTTCAGAATCGAGGGCAAATCCACTGTCACATCTACACTTAAAACTGCCAATGGTATTTCTGCATTTTCCATGGGTACAAAGGCTGGGGAACATTTTGCATTCATTGATGTCTGAAAATGAGATAGTGTGGACACATGATGTTACCATTGCATACAAAAACAGTGCACACAAGAGCAATGCTGACATCAGAGCTCATCCTTTTCCATGGCAGTGACCCCTCCTTGTGGGAAAATTAAACCACACTACATAAACTGATACTGACTTCCCCATAACCAACAATGTAGACAGATACTCTGCGCTAGGATTTCCAAGAACACTTTCTGCTACAGAATAGTATTAGTCTCCTCTTTGTCCTGCATGATCTGATCTGCATGCAGCTCAGGAAGATTTCAGTGGATAGAGGATGAAGGCAAAGACAGCTTTCAAAAGAAGCACTCTGTCTTCTAATTTCTGAGAAAAAAATGTGACTTCCATGAGTCACAGAAAACATAATGAGCATAAGTAAAAGCACATGTCACTTTCTTTATGGATAATTCATGGCTTAGTAACTGTTTATAAAACAAGGCTGAAACTAACAACAGCAATTGTCATTCATATATATATATTCCCCTCATGTCAGGCTTCATAATGTTTAGTTTTTGGCTAACTTCTGACATTGTCCAGCTTAACCTCACTGGTAATCCTGGAAAGACAGCTTTCAGCACATGATGCTGGGGTGTCACTGTGTGATTCCCATTTAATGCTGGAAGTTTACCAACAAGAGTCATAACACAACTAGGTTTACTGTAAATAAAATTTTCTCATTTGAGCCATCATCCTGGAAGCTATTTCCTCTACTTCTCCAAGTAGTTTCACAAGAAATTTCCAAAATTTTCACCATTTCTTTGCTGTTTCACTTTAGAATTGAAGTTATTGCACCCTTCACAAGTAAGGATTGCTCCTTCAACACATCCAAAGCTGACTGCCCAGTTTGTTCCAGTCTTGTACTATGAGACGCCAGGAGGCAAAGTCAGGCATAATTTCACCTCTCTAGTGACACAAATTCTGTGGTTTGAGCCTGCAGTATTATATGGTATTTAATGGTCTCTATCACAAACTAAATTCTCTTGTATTTTATTTAGACTTCAATTGCCATGAAATCTAAGTGGACTTAAAAACCTGCCTTAGGGTGAGTGAAGCACCTATCACTGGAATTTTCAAACCCAGAGGAGCTCTCTGATGGAAGAGTAAAAGCAGAAGCCACCAGGATTTGCCGACATTAACCACAAATGCATCACATACCTTTAGAGAAAGGCTTCCCACTTATTTCTATCTTCGTAGAGAACCCAGGTCCCCTTGGGCAAAGAGCTTCAAACTCAGGAGTTCCCCTGAGAGGACACTCCTCGCACTCGTAGCCCCAGGCTGCCCCCACGGAGCAGCAGCAGGCGTCCATGCGGTGCCGGCCGGGGATCTGGGCCGTGCACTGCTCGTCCTCGTGCCGCAGGTAGCAACTCTCCAAGCGAATGTCTGTTGGGCAATTTAACAACATGTTGAGAAAGAAAGAAAGAAAGAAAGAGAAAATTTACTTCACTGCAGAGGAATTTTTTTCCAAAATCCCTTCACAGGACAACTCGCTCCACGTTTTTGTAGACTCAGAGGAGCATACCAAGCTTACTGTATAATTCCTAACAAGAAAATATTAATGCTAAACTCTGAAATTAACAGTTGAAGTAAGTTTAAAGCACCACTCTGAAAAATGGTGTTCAACACTCAAAGTAAATTTTGGATCAGAAAAGGATTTTAAACTTTCCAGCTTGCCATACTTATATAAGGCCTTTTAATTACTACAAGCTATGCCTTGGGCATTATTGTCATAAATGGACAAAGGTGCTTTGGGTGGACAGCATACAAAACTTGGATTATTCTGTTGCACACTGCATCGAGGTGCATGGTGTAGCCAAGTCCTAGCCCACAATGGTGTGGCCTCCACTATTCCAACCTTTGTGGAAAGTGGTTTCAGTGGAGCTGCAGATGAAGAGTTCTAAGAGCATGCATTATTTGTAGGGATTTTTCAGATGAACAATCTGGAACTAAATCACCAGCTAGCACATGGTGACAGGCTTTAGCTACTACCATTGGAACCTGTTCCTATTCCAGGTGAACTAAGTTCATGTCCCTGACTAATTCAATTTGAAAAATGGACAAAAATAATTTTCCTTTCTTATTAGAAAACACGCAGTACAAACACTGGTCATTGCATAGATCTGCTCTTCACTAGTAGACCTGTACATGGAATTAATACCTACCAAGACACGTCCGTCCAGAAGCATCTAAAGTCATCCCGTTGGGGCACTGGCAAACAAAAGATCCCAAGGTATTGACACACTGCCCATTTGTACAGACTCCAGGAAACACCTCACATTCATTAACATCTATTAAAGAAAAAAGGAAGTGAGTAAGAGTAATCACTAGCATGCTAAACATGAACAAATTAGCAAAAATATAAAAAATAATAACATTGCAGTGTTTTTAGGGTAAAATAAAACTGACAGCAGTCTACATGGCCTGAAAAAATTAAAAACATTTACAAACCCCAAAGTAAGTCAGCCAGATCCAATTAATTACAGAAAACTGCTGATGATCAGAAATAATACCTGCTGCTATTAGCAACATATACTTAAAATATATTCAAATTCAATATATTAATAATTAATATATACTGAAATTAAATTCAAAAGTAACAGAAAAGGGAGGGGTGTTTAAAAACGATATCCATTTTCATACTCACTGTGGGCCAGATGTTTGAAGCAAATGGATAAAGAAAGATCAAAATAAGTGCAAAATGACATTATGCATTATTCCAACTAGATTCAGTATTTTTAAAAGATTTTTTAATATTTTCTCTATCTGCACGTCTGGAAACTACAACAGCATTTGAAATCTGGGTCTATGGCCTTGTCAGCAATTAGCAACCTTACATATATTAAAATAACCTCCTTACAACTACACACAGAGTTTAACTTTGTTAAGTAAAAACTGTATTTCTATATTTAAAAGGCAAATTTAGCACTTTTTGGTAAGGAAAAATTGATTATATGCATTAGCTTGGCTTGAGCTTAAATAAATGTTTAGTAATCTAAGTGTGAGGTCCTCCCACCCATGTCCTTTGTGGAAAGCATATGCTCCACAACTGCCTTTGGGAAAAAGCTTCCAGCATTAAACACGCTCCAAGATGAAGCGTGACAATTTTTAGGACAGGAGAGGATAAGAACAAGAAATGGAAAAAGAATGACTGGCAATCTGTAGATGAATATTAATGTATAGAGTAACCAAGAAGTGGGAAGGTTGGGCTGGTTAAGCCTCCAGACAAAAGTCCTGGTGCAGAGACTGCATCTCTCAAACCTCACGGAGCACGACGGAGGATAAACGCTGGGGGGCAAACCAGTGGCCTCTGCCCTTGAACAGATACTGTAAATTGACTGGAAGGTATGAAGTAAAGCCAGTGGATTATTAGAAACCACTGAAACACTGTTCACAGCCTGTGAGCAATAGTGCAGCTGACAACTCCAGGGCTCACCCGTAAACGAGAGGAATGCTGCCAATTTAGTTTGCTTATTTCCCTGCACAAGATCTATTACTCATTTTACATAGGCTGTGTATGGGAGAACTGACTGTCACCTTTTGGGAACTAAACTTACTCCTGTCTCTAACTCGCCAGTAAATTTCCTAGAGACCTTTCCCTGTCTTGAAAAATGCATACATTGGTTGAAAACCAAGTAAGGCTTCAGTAAGTTTACAAGGAAGGAAAACTACTCTGAAAAACCTGGGGCTATCCAGGTCCCACAGAAACGAGAAAGATTAAAGCATGTAATAGATGTAATCCAATGTGCTGGTAAAGGAAATGCTGAAAACAGTTATGTCTGTATCTTGGAAGGATAAACTTTCCATCCCAGCAGTGTTGAAAATGTTCTAAGACTTTCCTTGTGAAGAGAGATAGGTGGGCCCACTTTTTTTTTTTTCTTTTCTTTCACTTACACACTCTGCAAAGTGTTGCTGAGGTCAGATAAGTTATGTACAGTGGGTCTGCAGCACAGACATGCCAAGGTATTCAGTCATCATTTGGAAAGCAAAGAGTATGTGTGAGGGTGTTCCTCTTTTTTTTTTTTTTAAGGGAAAAAACAATGTTTCTTTATGGAAGCTACATATGGGAGTAATTTTTAAAAAATATTTTAACTGCAGTGTCATGTCAGATGTTGTCAGTCAGGATGACCCACAGCAGTTTGAGACTCTCTGAGCTTCTGCATATTATGTAAATATGCAGTACTTTTCCAGGGGTTCAAATCAATTCAAATAGAGATGAAATAGGGTGGGACCTTTAATTCTCACAGAACTGTATAGAGTCATCTCATACCAAGCACAAAACTACACATTTTAAATATTAACCTTTTCTTTAGCCAAAGTATAACTGTGTCCTGATGGTTTTTGTTTGTTTCTTTTTTTATAGGACAGTGAAAATACATTTTGAATGTGTAAGATTTCATATAATGTCATATGGGAGAAAGCCAAGATTAGGGAAAAAAGAAAAAGAAAACTAATGTGAACTATAGTCCTTGAATATTCTTTTTCTAAAGCATAGTAATGGCTTATCATACCACTGTATTACTTATGCCATGTTTAGTAGTATATCTAAGACACATAATCTGTAAAAAGAGGATACTCAGTTAACAGTGTTTGAAGAGAGAGAACCACCTCCTTATACTGGTTAACACTCTATCTGCAAGTGTGTACTTTGAGATAAAGTGTGAGTATGCAGAAATGTTAAACAAACTGAAACCAAATTCATCCCTAACATAACTCTAATGAAGTCAATGGAACAACACAAGGTAAGAACTTGGCATAATGTTCCTCTATGATAAATTAACCACTTAAATCAAAACACTGGCATTTTTTTATTCAAGCCGATTTATGTTAAGGCAACAATAAATACCTTCACACAATGTTCCTCTTATTCTTGAATATCCCTTTTGACATATTGGGTCTGTAAAACAAACAGAAGTGAAGTTTCAGAATACTACAGTCCAAAACTCACCATTAATTTATTGTGCAAAACTGATCATGTGAAACATTATCTAGTTTATTGCTATGAGAAGTCTGAGTGCTTAGACAGTATCCTAGTATTTTCTGATATAATACAGAGATAAGATGGAGCAACTACATAAACTATGTAGAGTGCCAGCCTTTATCCTCTTTGCTTCCCATGTGCCTCAGTTAGCT
Organism: Passer montanus; assembly: GCF_014805655.1. NCBI lineage: Eukaryota > Metazoa > Chordata > Aves > Passeriformes > Passeridae > Passer > Passer montanus. Next base: position 7,663,239 of record NW_024369929.1, read on the forward strand.
AGCCTAAAAGTGGTTATGATTTCTGTTTCATTTGAACCAATTAATTCATTTCACTCGATCACAGCACATTACAACCCCATTTACCATGGATGAATGAGGATGAATTCTGTTAAGATACACAGAATGAAATTAACCAAAGATTTGAGCAAACTAGCAGCTTTCAGGATACAGAAATAACAACCCACACACATTTCTGCATTCATCAGCTCATCCCTGGGCTCCCAGCTCATCCCACAGTTCAGTAAAATTGTCAAATGAATATGCAGCGACCTCAACCCATTTTTTCACCAACTGTATGATTCTCCAGGTCATCAGTTAATCTACAGAGTATTATAACAAGGGCTACTCCCTCTCCTCCCTTCATTACCACACCAAAGATCCATTTGTTACGAACATTTCCTTGGGATCTCTGGGGAACATGCATTTATTGCTACATCATTAGGAACTCCAGATCACTAATTATGACAAACCATGCTAAAGTAAGGCTGCCAGTTACAGACTCTAGGTGTGGTCCCTTCCCTTCAGCACTTAAACTTGTAAAATATGTACTGTAAAATCCAGTAAGAACCTTCTATAGCTACATGCTACCTCTCAAATATTAAAACTTCTCATTTTTGGGACTGAATAAGGAATGACTTCTTGATAACAGAATAAGTAAAGTTATTTGTCTAGCCTGTGCCCAACTTCTACAACAATAATCTCAATCAACCTCAGAGGAGGAAAATTCCTAGGTTCCTGAGGAAAACTAATGGCATTACCTCGTTCACATGGTGTACATGGGCTTCCCCAAGCAGCACCTAGTGAGGAACAGCACTGGGACTTCAGAGTTGCTCCATTGATATTTATTTCACACCTTCCATTGACTATGTTCTGCCAACAGGTACCCTTGACAGTTTCTGTTTGGAAAAAAAACCAATATATTTTCATGCAGATTCTCTAGCATTATGCATTACAGTATTTACAAACACGTGTGCATTTAACCATGAAAAAGAATCATATTTTCATTATAATTTACCACATCAGAGCTAAATTTATTTTAAAGTCTCTTAATTTAACCTTCTCTATGCTGAACTATAGCCTGAAATCATCCCAGCACAAAATTCTTGCAAATCCTTGTTTATGATTACTGTCCTTAGTAGGGAGTATGTCAATACCATTCAAGATCTGAGTCCCTGTATTGATTATGACTCAGATTAGGAGCACATGCAGAAGAACCCCTGCTACATCTTCCATTATTTTACTAGATCGCCCTGTCTGGATATCTTCCCATATAGGGGAGTGGCAGGAGTTAGCTAAGGATCAGACAGCTGTTGTCCTACAGTTTTCCTCACTGACTAGAAAAGAGCTATAAATTACTGTCCCAATAAAACAGGCAAGAAAGGAAATTATGGGCCCACAGAATATCTGAGTCACAGCATTGTCCATGGATGCTCTTGAGCTGGTTTGGACCGTGCATAACTTGCTCCATCTCAAATACAAAGTTTTTTCCAGAGAGCAGATCCTAATTAGAACACATTCACCTTATTACAGGAGAAATTAAGGAGGTGAGCACAGACCTGATGGGTCATAGGATTTCTGTGCTGGTTAAAAAAAATTTTCACCTCTCTTTCAAATTTGACATGGAAGCACACCAAGCTCCCAAGTGCACTTTTCTGCCCCCACAGTAATGGTGAAAAAAAGCACTTTTTAACATTGTTTCTGTTTCCCACTAAATTAATCTACATAACTTATTTTAAAATATTTTCTTAACCTGATGTTCGCATGTCATCAGACATTTTTAACCAGCAAACATAAAACCTTCAGAGGAATAATACCTATGCAGATGGTTCTGGTTGGATCCAAAGTACTTTCAGGAGAACATTCACAAACAAAAGAACCTGGTGTGTTTTTGCACACTCCATTAACACAGGGGCTAGATTCACATTCATCAATATCTAGAAAAGAAACACACTGCTATTAGTGCCAGAAAATATTAACAAAAATACATATGGCTCTTTTCAGTTTAGGAAAAAGGGGATGAAGCTTTTCTCATACCCAATCTTGCTGATATTCCCCTTTTCTGTTATGAACCCCTCACAACAGACTACCAATGCGTGTGTCCTAAAGACACACTAACGCATTAGAACTGTCTGTGACTCAAAAAGGATTCAAACAAGGAGCCCTTTGGCTCTGTAACTCACATAACAGATTTGTAAAGCTTGGTTCTTCTCACCCTTGGCAGAGTGTGAGCTCACTGGTAGTAGTAAATAGGGAGAGTAAATACAGTGAGGTAATCTAATAATTTCATTTTGGCCTTGTCCCTCCCTCCTCATTCTCCTACTTTCCCACTGAATTTATTTATTGTGATTTTTTTTTTAAATTTTTACATATTATACCTTCATGAAGGTTCAAAGTATTTCTGGCACAATCTGAGAATAGTCCATATGAATAAAACTGGGATGAAATGGTGCATTACCAATTACCTTCACAGGTTTTTAGATCAGGAGTGTATACAAATCCTTTTGGACAGGTGCAGGTGAAACTTCCAGGGGTATTTCTGCATTGCCCATTGTCACAAAGGAGCATGTTCAGCGCACATTCATCAATATCTACAATGGAAATAAAGAACTTTTTAAGAAAGAAAACATTTCTGGAATAGAAGTCAGGACAGAATTTCACTTCCAGCAGCCACTTTTCAGAGGAGACAAATAGGGGAGGGGGATGTGGAATATGAATACTGGATTCTTTTTGTAGACAACAGGTTTGCACAAGAGCTTGTACTTTCTTTCCTCACATATGCATAATATGTGACAGCCACACCACAGTTCAAAATAAAGCTGGGATTCACATTTTCATCCTGCCTTTACTATGGATTAGGTCTATACAGTCTCTGAGTCACGGCACAGCAGCACCCACAGTCATGAAAAGAACAAGGAGAGGATTGGTTTGAAAAGATTTGCCGATCATCTTGGTCTTTAAATCACTATTTTTTCCAGGCTGGCTCTGAACTTAGATGTTATAGTTAACAAGGCTAATGTAAGTCTACACTTGCTTCAGAGATGAAAAATTTAAATAGAATTTCTAGTGCTAAATTTAAGAACACTGAGGAAATCTTTGGAAGAACTGCGGTCATTAGTGAGAAGTTGCAAGAAGGTGGCAATGGGCCATGAATAGCAGGTGAAGACCAGGAGAGACCCAAAGAGCAGACAGGAACAATTGGCTAAGTCAGAGAGGCCTAGAAAGTGTTGAGAGAAGTTGGGAAGACTCAGAGGGTCAGTGCAGCAGCTGGGAACAGCAAAAGTGCTAGGAAAAGAAGGGAGACTTGCAGAATAAAACAGACCATGTGGGAAGCTTCACAGGAGTTCAGAAAAATTGAGAGAGGGCCAGGTGGAACATTACGGGAGAATGGGAAACAGCTGTGATGGAGCATGGATGGGGGCTACAACAGGGTGGGCTGGGGAGCATCTGGAAAACTCACAGATGGACTGGGAGAAGAGATGCCATCAGCTACAAGCAAACACTGGAATAGGACATGGATAATTAAAGCCAAAGAAGCAAAAGGGAAAATGGGATGAATTACAGTGTGATTTTTATCTAAGAAATACCAACTCTTTTTTTCCTTTCTGTTTTTTTTTTTAAGATAATGGATAGTTTAGACTGGGATAACACCCATGACTTAAGCTATTTAGGTTTAAATAGAGAATACTGAACCCAAACAAAATTATTATGTAAGCTGGAGATAACAGAAAGGAATTTAAGAATTTTAAGGTGGTCCAGAGCTGGACAAAGGAGAGATTACAGTAGGATATATTAAAAAGGAGAATAATCATGATGAAGCGAGGATATCAGAAATGCTTTCAGGGATTAAACTTGGGAATGATCCTATAAAACATTCATTTTAATGCAGAAGTAAAAAATTAATTGAATCAAAAATTGTGGACAACACTAAGCTGGAAGTTATTGCCAATACAGAGAATCAGGCAAGGCTAAATTAATCTTGACAACATGAACAAGAAAAATAAGATGAAATATAATCACCAACATTCAAAACTTTGCAATTAGGGACCACTAACAATAACATGCTAGAAACCAGAACTCATCAGCTGAAAGCTAGTGAGCAAATTCTGGATGTAAATCTCAATTAGAGGTTGACTTTGATCCCACAGTATAACATGTATTTGAGAAAAGACTAATGCAAACTAGAATCAGTTTAGGCAGGATATTCCATGGGGAAATGGAGAATTTCTGGCATGACTATACAAGGCACCAGTCAGACCTCATCAGAAGACTGTACACTTGTCAGATCAGTCATGTTCAAGAGAGGGCTGCAGCCCCTATTTGTATGAGAAGAATAGAAGTACAGATTTGGACGGTTTAGCTGACAGAGTTTGAGAAAGGATATGATGATTCTTTATAAATACTTTGAGGATAAGACATTTCATACCAATGCAGTTTTTCCCAGTTGAGTCCACTTCATATCCAGGGTCACAATAACATTTGTATGTTCCATGCAGGTTCTCACATCTTCCATTTGGACAGAGATCAGGATCCAATAAGCACTCATTAATATCTACATAAAGGTAAAAAAACCCAAACATCAGAGCAGCAGTTGTTGAGGGCTTGTAGGGGTTAATTCTCCAAACTAGCAAAAGACAGTTTCAATATAATTTAACGTTGGCAACTCTATATTTATAATTATGTAGTTCTGATTGGGAAATTCACACCTAAATATTCACACTCAAGAGAAAAAAGCATCTCTTCATCATTGATTTATCTCTAGCCCACGGTCATTTAGGAAACTTTCAACTGTAGGGAAGAACTGGGATATTAAACTGGGGATCAGAGATTAGATTCAGAGAGGCCCATATACTAATACTCCCCATATCTCCTGATTCATAGCATTTCCAGATGGCATCACTTGCCAAAGCATTAATATCCCTCCTTTCTGAGTGCTTTTCCCTATCTACTGCCAGCAAATCTACTAGTGAGCACTCACTGATTTAAGAGTTTGCAGTTTCACAGTTCTATGACTACAAAGCTTTCATTGTAATAATTTCCTTCTTCTCCATAGTTAAACAAACCATGGCGTATTTTGACAGATGAAAACATGACTAAGCTCAATGTTCAATTTGGCTTTATTCTTCAGGATGATTTCACCTGAAATATGCAAATATTACTTATCTATAAAGTCATGTAGGTAATGACACTTCTCACAAATTTGTCACTATTTTATAATGGTAGTTACAGACACTACATGATGTAAACCAGAGAGGCCCCACTGGTGAAACAGCATGATCCTGAAACTCCATGCTCCATTCACTTCACCCTAAGCTTGTCTCCCATTCTCTTTTGTTACCATCCCCAACAGCATGGCTAACAAAGATATCAAGGTAACACTTTCAGACAAAAGTGCTATATATAAATTTGAATTACATTAGGTGACCTTACCATTTCCTCCTGCAGTCATGCCAGTTCCACTGCTACACAGAGCCTGATATTCAGCTGGAAAAATTATTAAAAAACTTATTGGAATATTCTTTCTTAGCTCATTGCTTTCAGCATCACCATTTACAGTGTGGCAATTAATTATTCAAAAGTAACATGCCTTCCAATTCTTCTGAAAATATTAATAACCTCACACTATTCTGAACCTGTGAAGCATTTCAGCAGATTCAGGGTATGAATCTGCTTATGAAGATGGATGAGTAAAAACTTCACATGATTAACTGTGGCATTTAAGAATAGACATAAACTTCATGCTGGTCCTCCTACACAAACGAACCATAACATATTCACAGCAAGAGTCTCCAGAACTTTATGCCCAAGTCCTTGCCCAAGGTGCATGTTCAAAGAGACCAGGAAACAGAACATTTTTTCCTATAAATCCGCCCCATATTTAATTCTATTTAGAAAGAGGGTCTTCATGACTTAATAGTAGACCAAGGATCTTATCAAATGGTATACTTTGTTTATGTGCAACAACAAATTTGCTGAGTAACAAGAAACACATAATAAATTGAGGTTTCAAAACAGCTCCCCGGAGTCAGTCACCTCTATGAAACCAAGGTCTCTTTAATTTACTGGCTTCACAGCAAGGACTGTGTCAAAAGAGTCTTCTTGGAAGACTTTTCCTAAAACACTTCTGCCCATTGAAATAGTTAGGATTGCTTTATGGCCAGACAGGTTATCTCCCAGACAACTTCACTTGGTGGGGATTTCAGGACAGACTCAAGTATTTGCAAGAAACTGAACTGGACATTTGTCTGTGCATTGACTACCCAAAGGCAGGGTAATGAATGGGCTACTTCAAATAACTCGAAGGATATGAGTCATGCAGCAAACATGTGACTGGCAGGTGTACCTTATGGATTTGAACATATGAATTAACCAAATTTTTTCCACTAGTAACTTGGGGTAAAATTTATAATTTTTGTTATCTACATCTACCAAAATATGGTTTGCTGTCTGAAAATGTCCCGTTTGTTTTTAATGTGCATATCAAATCTGGAGCCAGATATTGTAATTTACTGTTGCTTTAAAAAATTATCTCCTGTGGTCTTAAAACATATAAAAATAAAAGATCGCTCAAAATACGTAACGTATTATACAACAATGTAATCTCCTGATTTAAGTTGCAATGTAAATATAAAACTTTCTTCTACCTTGTAAATGAGAAGATTTACCAGTGAACATGCCATACCTGAGTTTTGTGCTGGGCAGGGCTGGCAAGGCTCTCCGAAGGCATAGTCAGTGCTGGCACAGCAGCATTCTGACTTTGTAACTGCACCCGTTAATGGTCTCACACATTGTCCTCTCTTGTAGCCACCATAGCATGTGCTTCGCATATGTGTATCTAGGGGAAGAAATCTCTCTTAATCCTGCCATAGCCAACTATCCTGCCATAAATTATAACAAGTATTAAATGTAGCTCATGTGTCATAAACACCATGAAATAGCTGTCAAAACAAAGTCTCTTTCACTATTTCTCTTTGCTTTCCAGCCACCTGCATGCACCCCTCTACCAGGGAGAAGAAATTTTTCTTCCTCCGCTCCCAAGAATTAAGGCATACAAATAGTCACTGTATTTAATGATTTGACATGCACTGGTGAACTACTAGGCAAACAATCAATTCTTAACCTTGAACTAGTGAGAAGCTGTGGGGAAAATGGACAAAGTCTTTGCTCTTTCTTTGCTTGTAAAAAACTCAAGGAAAAGTCATTAATGCTATTCCAGTACATAAGAGTTCATATGTTTATGTTTTCAGGTCCAGGGGTGATTTTTCTCTTTCTTTAAGAACTGGCCCATAAATAGCTTTCATGCATATTAGTATTTTATAATCAACACTGCGCTTGTACAGAAATGGGCAGAAAATGGGGTCCATCCCATGTTAAAAAGACATGACAGAGTAATTACATCTTTAATCTTAGTGGCAAATGAAGAATTTTACATTGACAGAAACAGGGCAAATTCTCATCTTCTCATAACTGATGCAGCACTAGTCACCTCTACTCTGTACAGTCTACCTGACCTTGTGATTTGACCCACATTTTTTTTCTCTTTAAATAAAAAGGAAATGAAAACAGAGCAAAATGGGCTATTACAGTAAACATTACAGAGCTATTATTATCCACTATAACTACTACCCACCATTCCATGAAAAAATGGTAAATTCTACATTCAAACTTCATCTGTTAATCAGACTAATATCTTAGTGTTTATCAGCACTAATATCTTAATTTTGGTTAACTGTGACTCCATGAAGTTTATCTTACCAACACAGACACGTCCATCCAGTCCTACTGCAAGGCCAGGGAAGCATTCACATCTGAAAGAGCCATCAGTGTTCACACAGCGCCCGTTCATGCATATTCCATCTGTCTCACACTCATTGATGTCTGTTGGAGAACAGAATGAGCTTTATTAGAAGTTAAACTACATAGTGTTTGATGCCTGGCTGAAACTTGCATTTGTGCAGCTTATTTTCAATATATCCTATAGAAAAATATCAAGGGTAAATGGAAAGTAGTTCAAGTAAAGATTTTGTTAGGAATAATGAATTCGTTCTTTGAAACAGAATAGGAAAATGCCAAAATCAGGAGAAATAAACAGAACAAAATTATTTTGTTCTCCCTGGAGAATAAAAGGGACTACATTTTCCTGACTTGTTCCTACGAGGTACATGTTCCGATTTCAGGGTCATTCAGGCAAAATCATAATTGAAGGAAGGAGGAAACTGTGGCTGCTAAGACAAAGGACTTGTGTAGTATATAACAGGACATTCCCTTTCCGTATTAACAGTTCATGCCGTAAGAAATCAGTCCAAATAGCAAATTGAATCTTCTACCCTCTGACAAGGTGCCTTCACAGGGCCACCAAAGAATTTCCTTTCCTCCTGCAGCACATCTGAATCTCCCCAGTCAGGCCCTGCCTGCAGTCCCTGTCTCTCTGGTGATCTGCATGACAATTGGGTTTTCCTATCGGGCGCTCATTACAGCACATTTTATAAACTTTCAATGAATGGAGTGCCCTCCAGCCTTGAAAGGAATTCATTAATGATTTGAGCCCTGAGCAATTGCCTGGCACAAGCTACCATCTTTGCCCAATAATGGCACATTGGACAATAAGGCCCATAGCAATGAAATATAGGAATGAATACTTATAATGTTAAACTATCACATAGACATGTCAAATTAGTAAAAAACCTATATAGGCTGTGTATCCTGATAATAGCAAGATCATTCTCTAGATGCAGAAAGCATATTACCATTTTAGAAATGATAAAGAAAATGAGTGTTATAAATATTGTTTGGAAATATGTATAACCTTTATAAAATAATCACTTCATAACAATTCTCCATACTATATACAAGAGACAGTGTGTGTGACAATTTCCTTTTTTCTGACCTTAAAAGGGCAAATTGAGAGTGAAACACCTCTGTGTTTTACTTAGTTTGTGTTGTTTGGCATAAAAAACGGCTTGTATGATCCAAGATTCCTTCTTCAAACTGCATTTTAAAATAAAAGCTATATTTAAGTACACGGGCTCGAATCATTTTTACTTCATCCTACAATCTTTTGTTCTGTTTCAGACAAATCTTAGATATTTTTCCCACTTTAAATTTATCAGTGCAGGTAAAAATGGAGTTGGGATTCAAAATGAGCCCATGTTCTTTAATGGTGTAGACAGCTATTTTGGTGAACAACACTGAACTCCTAGAACAGATTCTCCTACAAGCAAAAAAAAAGAGAAAAAAAGCTTTCCTTTTTTAAGGTTATTTCTAGAAACAGAAAGGCAAAATTACTTCTTTCCCATTTCCTGTAGTTCATTTTAAAAAAAAAGATTTTGTAACCTGGTAAAGGGAGAAATGTGTCATCTATTTTCTTTTGTACTGATTTATGAAGGTGTTGGAAATACCGCTATAGAATTTTTTAAAGGTAAAGTGGGTCACTTAAAATGGTGCAAGTCAGATGAAAACCTGGTTCCTGTAAAGATGGGTAAAAAGCTTCTGCTTTTACCAGGCCTGAGATTCCACAGAGTAAGTAAACTTCACCCACAGAACTAAAGTCCAAAATTCTAATCTTCAGAATGCTCCACTCTCTTCTGTGGTAAAAGTCACCATTTGGACAACTTAAAATATATTCAACCTGGCTCTGGAAAACCAACTAATGGATTAATTCTCCATGTTCAATGAGTTTTGCCTTTTCTGCTTAGCTTGCTTAGTAGTGCTAGCTGGGTACACAAAGTCCTCTAATTTTAAGCAGGAAAAATTTGCTCAGACTACTAAACTACCATTTTCAATTGCCTTGCAATAACTTTTAATTTGGGGGATTCCCGTTGATTTAAAGATGAAACAATGTATGGAACAGAAATAATGCTCCAAACTTCTGCATGCCTGATACGTGTTTCTGAAAAATCAAGCAAATCATCATTGAAAGAAGCTAATGGTGAATAAATTTAGCATGTCTTGTATTTCAGGGAATATACAAGACTGTGGTGTAACATTATTTTTTGGCATGTTATTTCAGAAAGTCTAAGTGGAATTTTTTACCAGACAGCCAAGCATATGCCCTGTACTTATACTTAAATTCCAGTTTTATGGAACTAAGTGTTAATTACACTATCCCCATCTTTGGGTTAGAAGACCTTCCTAATAGCTGAAAACTCAGCTTGGAGGACATCAAACGATACAGTTATAGAAGCAATGAGCTGCACTCTTCCATTCCTTTCTCGATCCCCTAGTTCTGCAAAAACACACACACAATTCCCTATCAAAACTGCTCAGGCAGGAAATGAACTTGCTTCAGAAATGTCCATTTGTGCAAACACTCCCTGCACATCCAAGCATGACCTTAGAGTTGTGTAGCAATGGGGGACAAAGATACACGGACCTCCTCCTTCTTGCTTGCTCCAAAGAAGATCACTTATTGCAACAAACCAAGCTCTAAACTTCACCCAGACAGGCACACGCGGGCTGGCTGCCACTGTGGTGTGGCTGTTCACGTGTCCTTTTACCCAATCAGCCCTCTGATCCCGTGGTGCCCACATGTCTCGCCAACCAACCACTGCCTCATGCACAAGGCAACCCCACGCCAGCCAGGCAACCCCATCTCTGGTTATATCAGCTGTTCTTTACTTTCCTCTTAGCTGAACCTTTCCCAGAGTCCTTCTGTTGCTCACCAGAAGTGAACAGGATTTCTTCTCTTCCCCTTCTTTGTTCAATCAATAAAAACACATCAAAAACAACTATGCCGCTGACCAAGAGACTTACAGCATAGGAAAACAAAAAGACAGTGTCCAATATCCCCAGGAAGAAAGTTGCTTTTTCTGCATTTGGAAATAAATGGCTACTGTTCCAAAGTTCACATGGCCTGGGCTGTACAGGCAGGAGGAAGTCCATTGGCTGGAAATGCTGACTTTAACATTACTGAATGTCTTTCTGGAAGCATGGAGCAGGGAATAACTGAAGAAAGTCAGCAGGAACATAACAATATGATGGTGAGTGCAGTGAGACACAAGGCCTCTACTGGCAAGCTGCCCCTGCAAGCTTTCAGGCACAGCCATGTTCCTGGCAGCCCTACCCTGCTCCTGCTTTGGCCACAAGGGCTGGATGGTGATTAGGTTATTTTTCCTCTCACTGGGCTTTGTCTCAGAGGTGATCAATGTTTGTCCAGACAAGCAGGTGAGCACTTTGGACCTGCTGGTGATAGAACACATGCATACCCTCTCCCCTAGGTTAGTAAATCAGCTGGGCCTTGCCACTACATATGCCATGTTCCCCTTTTTTATTTTTTGATAACATGCACTTCTCTATGAACAGTAAAACAATACATCTAATAAAACACTAAACGCACACCAAGCAAAAATAAACAAGGCAATACATCATGAACTGCCTAAATACTTTGCCATCACCCAGGGTCTGCAGTCACTGGGGAGCCACATTTCACAGTGAGAAGCTGAAGGACCTTTTCCAGGAAAGGTTTCCAAGTTTATCTTGAAAAGGGAGTCCAGCATTTATAAGACCATATCAGCAAGTCAAAGTGACTTGATAACATTTTTAGTGCAGAAACACCTGGTCTGTTGGCATACTTCTTGACCAGCCAGGACCACAGCCTGGCCAGAGCCTAGGCCTTAACAGGAAGGGTTTCCCTAAAATATCCTTCAAGCAAACCTCTATCTATATCAGATGGGAAAATTTCTTAAAATTATACACTTCTTAGCAGACAAGTAGCTAAATAATTAATGGTAACATGAACAACCTACAACCAACCAAAGGAATGCATATACGTAACATCTAATAATTATCTTACAGCTAAATCCCTTTACAAAACTCTATGTATCAACATTATGATATAAACAACATATTCAGAATCACTAATCATATTAACTGCTTCTTGTGTAAAACTCCCCAAAGCTAACACTGCTGCACAAAGTCCACCCTGTTGAGTGGAACCACCTCCCTGAGTCATTGCATATATCCATTTATGATCTTCCTGCCACCTGCTTCCATCCATGATCCTCTTGCCATGCAACGACCACCCTCATTGCACAATCCATCAAGAAAAAACCATTACATGCACCAAAATAAGGCTACAATACACAAGAGTTTGCTGGTGTTAAAGGCAAGCAAACAATACCTCTGCAACCACTTGTCCAAAAGTAAAAAGAAAAAAATTTCTGTCACAAAATCTGCCAACACTGCACTAAAAGCATCTGAATTCTGCCAAGAGACAGCAGCCTGGCATACAGACAAACACAAATTAAAACTCCTATCCATGATACCAAAAGAGACATTATCAACTACAAGCTAAATTATTTTATATGGACAACAAATGCACTGAACAAGCTCTCTGATCCCGTGGTGTCCATGCATCTCATCAACCAACCATTGCCTCACGCACGAGGCAACCACACACCAGCCATAAATTTGTTCTCTGGTTATATGAGCTGGTTTTTACCTCACCATTAGCTGAACGTTTCCCAGAGTGTTTTCTGTTGCTCACTGAAAGTGAACAGGATTTCTTATCTTGCACAGAATTTTAGCTTGTGTAAGATTTTAATGCATGCACTTGACAAACAAATTCAGGACATGCAGTGTCAACAATGAGTGTTTCAAAGACTTCTCTAGGACACAAGTTATTTACTTTGCACATTTAGCACGTTCAATGCCAATGACATTGTGCCATGCACAATGATAAATAATTCCAGCTGATTAAAAAAGCGTATCTGCTGACGACTCTGCCCCATACCTCTTGTTCCCAAGAAGCACAAATAAGGCTACTCTTGAAGCTACCCAGAGAGACAGGACTCACAAGGTTTGGGAACCCATAATTTATTGTGCTTACCTGTGCAATAGCGTCCATCAGATGCTAACTGGAACCCTGGTTTACAAATGCATTTGAAACTGCCATCTTCATTGATGCACATCCCATTGAGGCAAATGTTCCTGATGCTGCACTCATCCATATCTGAAAATGTAGATGATAGACACAATGTTCATAATGTTTAAGCATAAGAACTGTTACTGGTTATATCCAAAAGACAAACCTTAATCTTTTTCTTAGTTGTCAGAGCTATCATGATAATCAGAAACATATGATACTGCACTGTCCTAGAGGATGTCTCAAAGCAATGACTCCATTTTTCATAATGAATCATTAACATAAAAAGGAATTAATCCAAAAAAAGAAAAGACAACAAAAAACTGATGAGAAACTGGACAGCTTGAGAACTTTCAGTTGGTAAAGTCACCAAAAAGTGAGAAGGCATGTAATTAAAGAAGGTTTGACATCTTAATCTAAATAGAATCTAAATCCAAACTCCTGTTTGGAATGTAAATACAATTTTATGTTACTAAGAAGACCTGAAGGGAGAGGAGTGAACATTTGGGTTTGGAGTAAAAACTTTTATAACCTCCACTGGACAAATCTAGGATTTATGGTATGGGAGAATTACCAGCACTGCGCTCAAGCATTAATTCTGTGGGCATCCTCAACTTTCATTTAAAGTAAAATCTACCCCCTTCCTGCATTCAGCATGACACGCCATACAGAAGGGTACTAATTACAGCTTCATGAAAACATTATTCATCCTCTGACTGAATGGAATATCATGGAGGATTCAAATAGAAAAAGGTGGAGGTCTCAGACACTGTTATTCTAAACCCTGCACAGTTACTCACGAAATGGGAAAGGAAAAAAAAAAAGGCAAGTACAGAGAATTCTGCTCTTGATTTGAGTAAGCTTTTATATCCTCTCAGTCTTTACTTTGTCCTGGCGCAGATGAAATCAGTTTCGGATGTTACATCCAAAAAAAATCAGTAGTATTTACCAGTTTCATCTAAAGAACTACACACAGTTACATTAAGGTATGGCACAATGCCATGGTCTTTACTGATTAGTGTGTGTGCATACAACTCAATGCATTACAATGCCAGAGATGAAACTGTTTCATAAGTGGATGCAACAGACATTCTGGCAGCACATGCAATGGAATTAAAAATGTTTTACCAGACTGCCGATGTCCTGGTTTTTATTACTATTAGCACATGGTATTTGGTGGGAAAGGAAGAAATCAGAATAGAGAGTTTTTTCCTGAATAGTCTAATTTCCAAATATATTTTGTCAATGTACTTCCATAATAAGATATTTTAAAAGCAGCTTATAGTGCTAAACTGTATGTTAAAAAGAGTCAGGAAAAATAGAGTCTTAAAATGTCTGTCTCTACCAAGGATTAACAGAATCACTACTAGCGCATAAAATCACTGGATCATAATGACATTACAATATATTCAGAATCGTGCTATTTTCCTTAATATTGCAGCTGTCTTGGACAGAAATTACACTTCTAGACATAGTGTGTTTTCTTTTTACTTACAGCCTAAGTCAGACAAAAATAATTTATGATTTTTTAAAAAAAAATCGTGTATCTATCCCAACCAGGAATTTTGGCATTAAGTCTTTGAGCTGAATCACTGAGATAATATTCTGCCAAAAATGTTTCTAAGAACAGTGCTTGAAATTCTTTTAACGTATGAATAGATCATTGGGAACCCTCCCAAGGACCTTGGGAAGCATGATAAAGAACATTCTTCTTTTTTCCCCTTTACTAAAGGTCTGGGAGGTAGGAACACATCAATTATGTTTACAAATTTTTCTTAAAACAATTTTTATAGGTCAGACCAGCCCGCATCTACATAAACCACATTGCTAGTCACCCAGTAAGATCCCATAAAGCTCACTGTTAAGCACACAGTAAAATCAGGCAGCATGTGACTATGTTTTAAAATGTACCACTCCCATCAAAGAAACTGCATTTTGTGATAGTGGTATGTGCTATTTCTCCTCCTGGACAGACAATCCGTTGAGGATTGCCAAGCCAAGGCTCCAGGGCTGGCTGCAAAAGACATCTTACTTGCCCTCCCAGATACAGCAAAACGTATTTGGATATCTGACTCCTTGTTTCTTCCCTCCCCCCCACTAGGGGTCCTTTTCTTTTTCATTGATGTGAATAACCTCTTGCAACTGTAATTACTGATATGGAATAACTTCAGAAAAGTCTTACCTTCACAGTTTTTCCCATCAACTGCCACTTGAAAGCCAGCATTACACACACAGTGAAAGCTGCCATCTGTATTTATGCATCGTCCATTATTACAGATACGACCATTCTGTAAGCATTCATCGATGTCTGAAAGCCAACCAGAAAGAAAAATAACATTTTGGGAGATTCTTTTTTATACTCAAGAGGAATTTTTCCCATTTGCCCTTCCCCCAGGGTTTTAAACCTCCATGGAAATTGTATTACCTGAAAAATGATTTATTTTGATTTCCATAACTGAACATTATGGGGGTGGAAAATGTTTGTCAGCTTGAAATTTCAAGTCGCTGTGAAAGAATTTCAGTGAACACTACCCTGCAGCTTTCCCAAACAAGAATCACAATTTTGCTTTTTTTTTTTTTTTAATTTTTGCTCATCATGAAAATATTTTTACTGAACTTTAATTTAATTTAACAGTACCTAACTACTTAAGGAAAGATGTGGGAAAGCTTTTCTTTTGCTGCTGCTTTGTAAGATAACAGGAAAGTTCAAGACTTTCCCACCTCAGAAGAATTTCTCCTGCTTACTTTGTATTTGAAACATCAGATCCTCTTTCCCCTCTCTCTGCAGGAGGTGCTTGGCAAGTGCTTTGGAGGACCTGAAGAGTGATATCACACGAGGCTGGCAGCTCTCCCTCTCCTCCAAAGGAGGGGAGAGGAGATGCTGAGACAGACTGTCTAGACATTTTTCAGATTGCTCAGTATTCTCCACCAAGGCCTGGACCATCTCCCAGAGATTCCTGCACACAGGGGACTCTGCTCACAGAGATCACAACCAGCCCATGCAGACCTGTCTATTATGCTTCCCAAATACCCTGGGGGTGCCCTTCCCAAGCCCTCTCTGGGGAAGTCATTGCTGCACTTCAGGAAGAAGTGGAGCACAGGGTGTCCTCCCAAATGCTCCTGCTCTCTGGACACCTAGGCCAGGGGAGCTGATGCCTCTTGAAATTGTGAACCTATACTTGCCTTCTTAGCAGCATGCTAGTTCTGTGAAGAGTCCAAGAAATCCCTGAAAATCACTGTTTTGCAAGCCAGCAACCATGCCAGCAGAGGCACGAGCTGCTCAGTGACCATTCACTGCAGCAGCAGCAGCTTGCAGCCCTCCACCAAAAGTATACAGGCTTGATAAACCTCATTTGATAAACAAGCATCATCAAGCAGCAATGCATAAAAGTGACTTTCCTCTCTGCTCAGTCCCTCTTCACCCCAGTTTTCCAGCCCTTGATTGCATGCGTGTCTGGCTTCAGCCACTACACCAGCTTTCTTCCCTAGGACAGGCAGAAATGCTACAGCATCTGAAGGCCTTTTAATTTTTAGAGCTTATTTGTTTTTGTATTTTTATGCATCTGATGCCATTTAAATGTGTTAAAACTTAATACTGAACCTCATTGTTCTTTACATACACACAGTTGATCAGTCCCCCTGATCAGTCTCTCGACCAACGTATTTCTAATTTTCAAATGAGATAACATCACGACTTTTTTTCTCCTCAGAGAAATGTGCAAAACATCAAAGTACTCTCTCAATGAAATATCCAAAATTGCTGTCATGCCCCTGTAAGATCTGACCTCCTCTCATCAGAAATGTTAAGCAGATTATAGTAAAGCACTTAGCTGTTAAAGCACTCATTGATAGCTAATCATAATAAAATTTCATCTTTTTTTGAGGTCCATTTCATATCCTCTCTTCTGCAATTGAGAAGCATTTTTTGTTCAGATCATTAACCACAATGTGACTTTATCCACCTATATCTCCAGTTAAGATATTAATTCAGTCAAGCTCATATTAGAATTATAAGGGTTCCTAAGAACAGATGAATCAGTAGCTTGCAATAACGACTGCAATGTTTAGTCACCAATCAGAGTCATCATGCAGAAAAAATCCTCCCCTGGAACCTCAGAGCAAGGAACAGATAAACATCTGGTCATTATGGAGACTTCGTTTTTCAAGAGCTTGAGAGACTTCATAAGGAACACATTTCCAAAAACACATCAGACACATTTGTGCATGCAAAAAAATAAAATCACTACATCCAAAGTAGTCATGCAAAGTAATTCTACAGCAAATGCTGATTTGGCAGGCACCAGTACACTATATGTGCACTTTGCCAAATGCACCCCACTAGCCTTTTTCTTTTCCTCACACTGGTCCTAAAAATTCCTTTAGAAAAACAAGATTCTGCACATCGCAGCATTTTCTGCTCTGGCTGTCAAGCCGGCACAGCTCCCATAGACTGCAAAGGAACTGCTAAGTGACCACACTTAAATGCCATTAAGCTACTGGGCTTCTGACAACCATGTGTTTGTGTAATGAATCAGTCAAATTAAAAGTGTGTGACAAAAATGACTCATGAGTAAATTCATCACAGCTGAGACTCCCCTTCAGCACTCCCTCACCACCAGTCAGCTGAACTATGAAGATGCTTCCGCAACACGGCTGCTTGGCAGCAATTAGGTCAAATACTCCCCAGCAACAGGCAGCAGCGCTGCTGGCTCTGCGTGTCTTCCTGGACCAGAGAGCAAGCTTCTGTACCACAAACACCTTTATGATTCACAAAATCAAGGAAAGAAATGCACACTAATACAGGTAACTTTCTTCTGGCTTTTTAGAAACTTTCTGCATCAGACTGAGTGCATGCTCTGCACCCTGCACCCAGTGCAGGAAGCAAAATATGAAGACAAGCTGTGACTCTGAGCATTCAAACATCCTGTTTCATTTATATGCTTCATTTTTTATGGAATATCAAAACAATCATTTATTCCTCTGCCAGAAATCTCTCATCATGCCTTAATTATAAAGGACTGCATCCATCTACCTTTACAGTTGAATCCCTACCCCAATTTGGGAGTCACAAAACCCTGACAGGGTTGGCTGACTGCTGAGGAGTTATGTGGTCCCACACCCATAGGAAAACAGGATGGAGACCATCAGGACTACAGTCAAGTCAGATCTTCAGAATAACTATAATGAGGATTCTGAGGCTTCCCCATCTACGCTTTCCCTACTTTTTTTTTCCCACTACTTTTCCATATCTAAGTTTTCATTGCTGTAATTTATGTTTAGTTGTTTCTCTGTCAGTAAGCAGAGACAACATATGGGCAGTGTAACCTTATATTTACTCACTGTAAGTTTTATATTTCTCCCCAACTTCTTTAGTCTTTTATACATAAAGACTTTCTCCAGTGAAGGGATGCTTAATTGTCCTTGAGATCTTCAAGCAGCAAAAGAAAATAATGTCTTAATATTAAAAAAAAGCCCAAAAAACCAAGAAAATATGTCTCTTCTATTTCAAAGCCATAAATAGTGCCAAGATCCTTTTAGCACAAGACAAAATGCCTTTTCTCATAACCCAGTCAGTGAACAGCCAGCTCCAGCAGGTCAGTCATTTTTACTGTCATATCTGAATTTATTTTTTTTTTTCAAACTCCCATATTTGACCCATCTGTTAAATTTTGCTTGCAAACTATTTTCCCTCCTGATAAGTAGACAATAGCAGATGTGGCTGCATGCCCATTACCTCGGCACTCTGTTCTGGTGGCTGTGCTCTGATACCCAACACGACACTGGCAGATGTAGGATCCTTGTGTGTTCACACAGTCTCCACCAACACATGGATTCCTTTCACATTCATCAATATCTGTGGAACACAGACAATACAATTTTATTATCACACTGGATGACAGTTATTTTTGCCTGCAGGCATATTTTATAATTTTGTACTTGGAGAAATAGTGCCCTTCAATCCCTAAGAAAAGGGGACATCACTGAGATCCCAAAAAGATCCCATGTTTTAAGATAAACAGGATGTGGGAAAATGAATTTTCAGTAAAATATTGCATGTGTGAGAGATTGAGGCCTTAATCCCACATCTCCACATTCTCAGCTCCACTGAAGATTTCGCAGAACCAAAATCTTGCCTATAAGAGACAGTTAATCCTTGCTTCTGTTGTTGAGCTCTTACTGAGTTCCAAGCCCAAAGGTCTCAAGAGCCTAACAAGATACTACTCATGAACTTAAAAAGGACTTGTAAATCCTACTAAGCCTAAGTTTATGATTTTTAACAATAGGTCATTGCATACTCAAAAAGCTGGTAGCATTTTAAAGAGACCATTTTCAATAACTAATAAACACATAATAGTCATGAATTAGTAAAATAAGAAATCCTTGCTTCTGCGTAATTTTTTTACAAGATTTGTTAAATATTGTTTTAAAGGCAAAATTGTTGTAAAAATAAGTTTGTCATTGATGTCAAAGTCTCTTTACTGGGTTTTTTTGGAGGCGGGGCTCTTCTATTTAAGAACTCAGTTATTACATTGTGTGCAGAAGAATGTTTTTTTCTCTAAAATGAAATTCCCCTCTGTGATTTACAGCAGAAAACCACATACCAAGGCATTCCTCTCTACCATGCAGTTGGAATCCTTTGTTGCACTCGCAGCGGTAGCTCCCAGGGGTGGGAATACAACGCCCATTTCGGCAGAGGTGTCGGAATGCTTGGCAATAGTCAGTTAAGTTCACCGGCAA
This sequence comes from Passer montanus, assembly GCF_014805655.1. NCBI lineage: Eukaryota > Metazoa > Chordata > Aves > Passeriformes > Passeridae > Passer > Passer montanus. The sequence goes on from NW_024369929.1 coordinate 7,682,836, forward strand.
GATCGCTGAAACAACAACAGTTGGAAAAATATTTTAATAGTTCATCATAATAGCTTCTGATAATCTACAACTTGTGCGGGATTTTCCATTAAAAATCAACATTTACCTTCCATTGTAATGTGAATTACCTAGTGAAACAGGAGAGAGAAAATGGCACTTTGAGTCTTAGAGATTTGTTTGAAAACAGCTAACAACCACAGAAATTTTCATTGAGGCAAGTCTGGTTGTGTCCTAACAAAGAGGACTATGTCTGCTCATACCTAGAGGTAAAGTGGATGTGTGGCCCTGCAGGGACTCTACTAAAAGCCTGGAGTAGCAAAGAGCAGGCAGACTGGTTCATTATTTTTGCTTTCCCAGATAGCAGTGAGGAGGGCAGGGATAACCCTGGGAATGTGCCTATACTGTCTTTGGCAGGCAGGCGTGAGCTGGCTCTGTCCCTGCTACCAGCTGACCAGAAGCTGTGCAACTACGTCAGTGCAGTGTCAGCCTAAGCTAAAATACTTTGCCTCTTAGGCTTATTAGCTCAGCTTGGTGCTGAATCAAGACTAAATAGTTTCAGCTGGTGCCAGTGCGAGCAGAGACTGCTTGCATCTGCACAAAGGATGGGCAAAATCAGCTTATGTTTACTTGCAAAAGAGATTGTGGTTATGCCAAATGATTTCAGGTGGTACATGCCTACCCCCATACCACCTGGGCATGCAGTAAATTCTCTGAGCAAAGACCAAAAAAGGACTATATTATATTGGTATGTTGCTCTATATTGGTAGTCTGCTCTGGCTTCCTTCTTACTTTAGGGAAAACTAACCCATCCATGTGCATCACTAAAAATTCTTTCTGGGCACTGGGTCAGTCTCAGTATCCAGCAGACTACAGCAGTGTTTTGATCAGTACATTTCCTACCTTGCCAAGTGCAAGTGAGGAAAACAACCTGAAAGAAGTTGCTTCCTCTCAGACAAGCTCTTTAATGTAAATATCTTTCACAACCTAGTCAAAGAGCTATTCATATTCTGCAGTGCTGACATGCAGCAAAGGTCACAACAGCCGTAAAATAACAGTAATGTAACTACTACAATACATGAGCCACAGTACAGACAATGAGAATGTAATTTTTGAAGCCTATCTTATCAGGGAAAACACTACTAATGAGATAGGTATTTTGCTACAAGGTACATGGTAGTCAGGCTCTGATTAAAAAGACATCCAGAGCTGCCATGTCCACATAAAGTAAAAGACACCAACAGCTGAAGGCAGCACACAGCTCCTGAGAAATGCATGTTTTTAAAGAAGCTAAATGCATATGGTGCAAGGAGAGGTTATTTCTTTCTCTCTTACGATGAACTGGTGGAGCCCGAGATGGATAGATGATTTCTGGATGTGGAGGAGGGTAAACACCAGGAATGACTGGCGGAGGGATGATGTCAGGACGGGCCGGAGGAAGGTCAGGTCTTGCTGGCAGCATAGCAGCTACTGTGCACAGTTTACGATACTCGTCTGAAACATGAAAACATGAGTGCTGTTTTAGACTCTTGCAGCCGGTTCCATTAAATCCAACACTCCCCCTTTTTGCAGTGTTTCAGATTAGCAATAACAAACTTTAAATAATCTGGAAAGCCTATATGTTTTCTTCACAGCAACAACTTTTGCTCTCTGAATTGAGTCATTAATCCACAGAATCTCAACACTACTTGTCAAGAGACTGCCAGTAAAAAGGTAACAGAACTGACATTCTGGACATGGAATTGAACAGTGAGGCAGGGACCTGATCCTAATCTACTTAGTCTTCTTTCAAGCAAAAATCTTTGGTGAACTCAGTGTGAAGTTTACCTAAAGAAGGACTTCTGGATTTGATCCCAAGTTAATTTAATAGAAAGCTTGCCACAGAGTTAGAAAAATACTGAACAGGGAAAAAAGCCCAGTTTCAACTGGGTTTCTTAAAAGTTAACCTCCTAAAACAAAGAAATACAAATATAAGCAATGAAGCAAAACCAATTAGCGAATGAATACACTAACACTATTTCCCTGGGAAAATTAAGTTTGCCAATAAAAGCAGAAACCAAATAAGGTGCAGTCTAAGCAGTGTAGCCAAAGAGAAATCAAGTCAGATGCACATAAATTCATCCTTTTCCAGGTGATGGGAAAATGATCTATTTTGCTGTAAGCACAGTCTATGGTGAGTGTGTTGCATTCTCCTATTCTTTATCTCTATTAGTGGCATCTGCCCTACTGCCCCACTTTTCCTTTTGCCCATGACTCTTTTGTCTTCGGGAAGTGTGGGTTTGGAACTTGCAATGCAAAAAATGCACACAGAGTATCACAATTAAAGACCACATTCCAGCTGACCTAATTCATGTTAACAATTTGTGTGCACACAAGTAATTATCTGTGCAGCCAATATCTTTGAACTTCAAAATTTAAAGTCTGTGGAACAACAGGGAAGAGGAATTATATAATGGGGAAAAAAAAATCTAGATATTAATGAATTCCTGAAACAATATGAAAAACAAGAACAGAAAAATAAAGTAAATGTTGAGAGAACTAAGCTGGATATTTCAGCCTTCAACACTTTCATCGTGTCTGCTTCCACCTGTAAAACACATTAGAAGTTCTTCCTGAACCTCAGAGGATTTGTTAAACAAACATCATAGCCTAAAGTTCTGCTTTTCCTGATTGTGATGTTTGCATTTATTTAATGCTGTTGGATGATCAGTTTGTTTCATGTGTCACTGCATTTCACCCTGTTATTCCTTTTAACCTTTAAATAGTGTCAATGGGAAACCCTCTTACTCCACAAAAACAATTACCGCCATAGTATAAAAAATTACAGTGCAAGCCTTTTTTATTGCAACTTCAATTTCCATGTGTAATTCCTAGCAATTTTGTAGTTACTATTTTGTAGTAGCAACTGGCTCTGCTGCCCACATTTAAAATGCAACTACTCAGTTACATTATGCAGCTAGTGCTCCCCTTTATATTGCAGGAAATTTCCATTTCAGAGTTAAGATGCTTTGGGCCACTGACAGCTCTAAATTCCTTGCCTTGCTTTCTCGGGATATACTACGTAAGGAATATCTGAACTTGATTAAATAATGACAGCAATACCTTAAATGCACGTGAACCTTTTCAAAGAATTTCAAACCACTTTTTAAAAGAGTAATTTATAGTCTCAATTTATATCTCAGGTCAGAAGCAAAACCAAAAAAGTGGCATGTAACCATGATCTGGAAGACCTTGCATGGATTTATGAGTCAGGAAGTCCTGGGTTCTAGCTCCTTCTCCATGACGTCTCAGTCTGCAGCTTTGGCCAAATTACTTTACTTTTCCACCCAGTTTACTCACCAGTTAGATATGAACAATTAGAAAGTATTTGAAGAAAGCAAGAATTGTGTTAAGACAGAAACATTTCTCCTATTTCAGATGGTTATCAATAGAGTGCACTATGTTTTAGCATTGTTCTAGCCAGTTTTGAACTTTTAACATGTTTAAATATCATTAATAAGACAGTGACAGAAAGCCTTCCAACAGTTCTGATTGTAGATTTCTGCTCCAGTATTATGCAGTTTCACTCAAAGGATTAAAAACAAGAATAATAAAAACTCCCTTACATGAACTCTGACAATTTCTTCAGTTACACTGCTATAGTGTTACAGTCCCATTCCTCCATAAACTCTGCACCTCCCTTAACCTCCTCCTATAAATTCTTAAATTTCTTGTATTCTCCTGTTCTAAATGATTTTATTAGGTCTCCAGTCCAAAACAATCTCAAAATCAGCTTCCCTCCAGTCCCTCATGTTTGTTTAACAATCTTCACCATCACCATCTTCTCTCAATTCAAGTGATACATTATCTGAGGATTTCAATACACAAGGAGGCAAAAATGAATCTTGGTAGCAGAGAGAAATCATCTTCTGTGTCAAATTTCAGGAAATATATGGTACCTCAGAAAGCTTGTCACGAGGAAGGAAATCCCTGTTTCCCAATGAAAATGCAGAAGGGTAAGGGATGTATTAAAAGGGTCTAGAGGAAGTAACTTGATCTTGAAGAGGATTTTGAAAACAAATCTGAAGCAGGTAAGGTCAGAATAACTTGACTACAAAACACTAATCAGCAACAAATAATTCTTTCTGTCTGCTTGCCCTCCTGGGGGTCCTGAGCATTCTTCCATATAGGAGGCTTTGCTTGAGCAGGGGAGCTGGACTAAACAATCTGCCAAGGTGCCCTTCAGCCTCAGCATTCTGTGTAGCTCTTTACTGAAAACATTACAGCTAAAAAACCGAAACTACATCACTGCTAACTCAGTGTTGAGCCACGCTGACGAGCTCAGGCGGGTTCGTACCGGTGGATCTGATGGGGCACATTTCGGGAGCGGCGGCGGGGGCGGATGACCAGCAGCGGCCGCTGTCACAGCAGCACTGCATCTTGGACAGGGGCTGCGGCAGCTGGCTGCCACAGCGCCCGTTGCTCAGCGTGGAGTAGCAGAATCCAGGGCGCACGTCTGCCGAGAGAAGGAAATGGATGGGTGACTGTCAGTTCAACGAGAAACGTGGCTTTCACAAAAGGGAAAGGTCCCATTTTTCTGGAGTGATTTGCATTATCAATGGCATAGCCCTTGCAGCACTACAACAATCAGGAAAACAACATAGACAGTATTTGGGCTGCTTTGGACTCAAGAGTAACCTGTGAGTAAGCTGCAGGGAAATATGGTGCAGCAGTGCATTAACGGAGGCAAAAATGCAATAAAAACATATATTCAGCATATAACAACATATGCTTCCATGGCCCTAAAGAAAAATTGCAGGATCATCTTTATTAAAGATCAAATAAGTCTTGATTTGAAAGCAGCGACACACAGCAATAAATTCACAGCATTGCAATTCACAAAGCATTAGTTCATTTTTCATTAGTCATGGCTTCCCCAGCTGAAGTATGTAGTGATTTGACAAGATATAGGCTTGCAGGCAAGAAAGTGCAACACAGTTTTAACTGCTGTTATCACACTGTTTATGGCTTCCTATCTGAAAAGGATCAGCATGTGTTGTACAAAGAATGTCCTGTACTCAGATTTTATATACCCAGCTCTGTGAAATGTTAGAGATAGCTCAGCTTAGAGAAGGACAAGAAAATGTGGATGGGATTTTAAAAAATATCATCAAAAATAATCTTGTGATACCATCTGAAGCTTTGAGGAATTGTTTCACAATATGCCACATCTTGTCAAACTAAATATAAGTTGTAATGTGATTTGACAGTGCATGATAAACCAGACTAAGTTTGTTTCTATAATATATAAAGAGTTGCTGTCAAAATGTAGTGGAAAAAGTTGCAGATGCAGTCTTATAACAGCAGACATCATTCCCTAAAGAAACAGTACCTCAATTATCCAGGGCATGGTGGATTCATCTGTCTAGTGCCAGTGCTTTCCAGAATTCACTAGCTACACAAGTGGATATTAAAAAAAGCAGGGGAGTTTCTTCCTATTTTGAGGAAATTGACATACAGTGATATGTTGTGAGAATCTGTGATAGTTCTGTCTTTTATTAGCTGGAACCCTGAGCATGGATATTACTGACAATACAGCTGCCCTCTATTTCCAAACTTTGTTTAGACCACTCATACTATCACATAATGGAAACCTGAAACAGAGAACGAAAAACCAGGTTTCAGTTCTACTGCTGGTTCTCTATTTTCTCCTGGTGCCCAGCTAAACTGCCACACATATTTACTCCTTCATCTACCCTTTAAAAACCAAATAGAACTCCTTGGAGTTGAAACTGTTCTCCAGTACCCCTGGAGAGATACTCAGTTGTTTGCTGTGATGGTGGGGTGGATGGGAAGAAGGAAGTAATCTAACAGACCTGATCATCATCTTTTGTAATTCATCCTTCTCCATTTTGGTCAGTACCAAGTTTTGAAACATTTCAGAGCAGTAATGGAAAGTAGAAAAGTAATTTACATGGGATCTGCGCAAGTACACAGTGTGCCATGAAGAGATAAGCACACAGCAAACACCTTTATCTACCTACAGTTATAAGAGAATGTCCAAAAGCCACATCATTTTCACAAAAAAAGCCAGAAAGTTTATAAGAAAAATACAAAATCTTTCTGTATTACTGATCAGAAGGTATTATTCTTACTTTTTCCCCCCTTCCTTTTCTGTTCCAAATGGTAAAAACACACAAACCAGGACAAGAACAGCAGGAAATTACCTTTATCTGTTTCATTTCTTAGAATGTATTGCTTTTACTAAAAATTATAATCTTCTGAAAAGGCAAAAAATCACCACAAGAATAAATTTCAATAAAAACGTGTCTCTCAAAAAGAAAAAAATGTAAAAAGAGGTCATCAAAAAGTAACACAGACCAAACAAATTTATGCCAGTTGGAAGTATGGGCTAGCAACTTTCTTCACTGCACTCTTCATGGACTTGGGATGAGATGCCTTGCTCTTGTTTCTGCTCTTCAGCTCTAGGAGATAATATCTCTGCTTTGTCTCTTCTTATTTTTAAGATTTGTAATAATGGAGCTCCTGGTGCATCCTTTGGATATCTGGCCCCAGTGCTGCTGAGCTGGAGTCCCCTAAGGGATACATTTCTCAGAAGCATTTCCTCCTCCCTAACAGAACAGACACATCCAGCTAACACTTTTCACTTAAGACAGGCATGTTGTAATTAAATCAAGATTACATGTTTTGCCCAGCACTAACACAGATCTGGGCTCTGTCCCTGTGAATATGGCAAGAATGAATCTGCAAATTAGACAAGAATCCAAAATATCTGCAGACAATTGATAGTGCTTCCCATTGAGCACATTTTGCCTTGAAGACAAAGCCAAAATGTCAATGATGGCTCATAGTCTGACATATTATTTATCATACCTTGTCACCATTTAAAACTCCAATTTTTTAGCTGAATTACTTCAGCCTACAAATACAGGGGGTAAAAATGCTGAGAAACTGCCCAAATATGACATGGGTGTGAATGTTGGGTAGCCCTGACAGAGCAGTGACCATAAAAAGTAAAAAGCAATTGCAAGTTGTGCATCTCTAGAATTTTTTTTTATGGAACGGAAAATCAATGATTTAACAATCCATAGCAATTTAGAAGCTATTAATCTGAAGCAGCAAAAGCAACTCCCACTGGTATTTTAAGTGTACAGGATCAAATCTACAGGAAAGCTATTGCTGATAATGGAAGAAAAGCAGTTTATTTCTTACAGCCTGCAGAAATTGAATGGCACCATTCAAAATTAATCATAACCCAAACTACTTGCAGATCTCTTGGGAAAGTTAATATTATCCTCTGTGAACTTTGGGATTCTTTCCAATTTTTTCCAAAATGATCTCCTACCAGAAGTATTAAACAGGATGTTGTCTTGGTTCCTAGTGCTGGCACTGTGTAAGAACCATTAAATAAATATGCTAAAACTGAGGAAATAAACCTTTCATTTGATTTTTGCTCAAAATTCAGCACTGGCACTGAAAAAAAAAATTACTGCACAAAAATGAGAAAAAAAAACCCAATTAATTAACTACTAGACCTGCCTCAGAGTAGGGTGTATGCTTCCCAGAAGCATTAACTGCTAACACTGTTCCTTCAGTGCTTTGGCACTGCAGTGGCAATAATTTCTTTCACAAAGCTCTCTGGTTCCCAGTCCAGCATTTGGAAGATGGGTTCTGCTCTATCGCAGTGGAAGCCAGAGAGAACAGCTCTGCCAAATCATCAACGTCATAAAAGCACATAAATATATCCCATACTCAGTTTATCACATTACTTCCTTTAATGACAAAGGCCTGCATTAGGGTTATAACAGTTGGAATGCAAATTTACTTTTCCAAATGAGTGCTGAATATAAAACAGACTAAATTAAAGACAAGCATGAGAGCAACAATACCAAGGAGGCCTTTAAACAAGAAATATGACATAACAGAAAAGCTGCAGTAGAAAAATAAAAGAGGTCTCAAAGAAAAGCAAAAAAAAGAACTATCCTGCAAATGAAAAACTCATTTCAGACTACATATACAGGCATGTGATGTACTTCTACATAAAAGAAGGGTGTCAAGTTCACAAGTTGAAATATGTTTCTGACACATTGTTACCCATTCTTGATATTAATGACTTTTTATAACACCTACTGTCCTATTGTTCACAGGATTCTACTCACCTATGCATTTTAAGCCATCAGGAGCTGTATAAAACCCTGGAGGACACTTGCAGAAGTAACTGCTAACTGTGTTTGAACACTCTCCTCCATCACAAATTCCAGGAATGGTACTACATTCATCAATATCTTTAAGACAAAAAGAGATGCAGAGGCAGGTTAGCTAAATTAGTTTTGGCACAAGAAAAAGTATTTTATAATTAGTAACAATAATCAAATTCAGGGCATAATCAGTAGTTTTGAATTAGTATCTTCCATTAGGCATCTTATAAACAGAATCTTAAAAAAAATTGCATCTGCAAATTCAAAATACAGTATCTGTTACCTGTGAAAGTTTTACTGCTTAATACAGATGGATGAGCATCTTAAAACTGCAGAAATTGACTAATTCTAACAAAACTGTAACTCATCCAGTCTGAATTCGGCATGAAGAAAACTGTGTTGGGACCGGAGTGTGAACTGTGTAATGACCACAATGACCAGGAGCTTAACCATTATCTCCAGCAGTACAGCCTCTCCTGGTAGCACACTGAGGCACTGGTTCAGTACAGACCCACAGGGACATGACTACCTACTGAACTGCCTGTCCTTCTTACTGCTCTAGGGCTTGTCTTGGAAATATCCCACACAGAAGCACTGAGCAGCTAGGTACTGTTTAACTAATGCTATCTGACAGCATTACAGCTCAGACCAAGATGACTGCAGGCAACAGAAATTATCTTCTCTGCCTTTCTCCACTAAATCAATGTGCAGAAGATTCAACAGGTTTCTAGAGTGTAACCAAAATATCTACTGCAGAAGCCAGACAGCATCCATAATTCTCCCTACATTTTGTCAGTGATTTTAAAATAAAGTTTCCATATCATGATTGTCTCCACTAACAAATCTCAATCCATATACTAAATCATCATCATAGATATAATGTAGAAAAATTTTCAAAGTCTGCAGGAAAAAACCCTAACAAATTCTTACAACTCATCATAGCTGCACAGAGGGAACTTGAAGGGTTTCTTCCACAGCTAGTTCATATAATCTACAGCTATGTGAATAACGACCTATGTCAGCCCCAAGTGTTCCTTAATTACCACCAGTAGCCTGCCTGTGATGTGTAGTTACTTTCCCCTTGGTTTCCAGTGACTGTCTTAACAATGCAGCTGTATCTAATTAGCACCGCCCTCATCTCCTAGGAACCTGGAGTTCTGCTGAGCTTAGAAACAGCTCACTCTTTTCCATGGTACCTACAAGAGGAATCAGCCAAACAGAGCAGAAAAGGAGGTTATTCTCAAGACTGATCAATGACATCTGCTTGTCACAGCCATCTACAATCACCCAGTTGCTCTCCTGACAGGGAGCATCCAGCTAGAAATAATGGCATCAGAGGAGTCTACCCAACCTCTCCTCCAGAGATCTACGAAAACAGACACATGACTGTAATAATGATTTCACCAACCACAAAAATTTCTGAGATGAAATACTGCAACACCACCCAACACACCAAGGCAAGGAGTGAATAATACTGTAGTCATTAAAAAGGACTGGAAGAGTTTAATGTAACACATAAATTGGAATTTGGCCCCAACAGATGGGGGAACACCCAAAGTCCCACAGGACCGTTAATGAGCATTTTAGCAAGTAGAAAGGATCTCAGCCCTACTTCTTCTGTGAAGACAGTAATATAAAACCTAACAACTTCTGGTCTCCTAGGTAAAGCGTGGGATGCTGTAATATTTTTGTGGCCCCTTGTCTTTGTAGGAAAGTACTGGAGGGACTGGGATGGCACACATAACCCAAGTTTGCAGACTCAGCCATCCTAATTGGAGAGGGGCCCTGGGTCCCCTGTGCACACATTCTTCCCCAGCATCTTGCTAGTTGTCCTGATGTGGGTCACATTCCTCACTTGGGTGTGTGAGAGGGGTGTGACCTTTTTTTCACTGCTACTTCGAGGATGTTGCCAAAGACTCAAGTCCGAGTTCCCTGGGAGCACTGCTAAGAGACTTCTGGCTTCTGCTCCAAGATTATACATCACAGGAGTCCCACAAGTCTCAGTGACAAAAAATGTGGAAATTGAGTTTTGGTCTGAATAAAGCCCTTAATTAACAGAGAAAAATGCAATTGTAAATGGATCAGATTCAAGCATTTTCTGACTCAAATTCACCAATGTTTATCTTAAAGTCAGTGTTGCCACTGTTTATATAGAGTCCGACCTTTTTAAAGCAAAAGCATCACTCTTTATTTTAGGGTTGAGCCTAACCCAAACAGTATTTCACTATTTATATTAGTGTTGATATCCATATAATCAACATTGTCGTTGTTAAGTACGCAAGTTTTACAAAGGTAAGTATATTTGATATGCTTGCAGACTTAAATGTCACTCCAGGAAAAACTACTCCCCCAGTAATCACAAAAAGTAGAATTTACCTCAGTTGTAGTGCAAATGGAAAAGAAATGTTATATCAGAAAAAGAAATAATGTAGCAGTTAAAATACAGATTTCCACCAGCTATGCTAACAAAGAGAACCTTGGCCAACCCCTCTCCTTTTCCATCTTGTTGATTCTCTACCTGCCCTTGACGATTGCTATTATAATCTTACTTTAATGGAGACCCCCTGAAAAAAACAGTACTATAATTCAGCAGGTAACTCCCAGTTGAACTAAATCATCACTCTCTATTTTAGGGTTGAGCTCTTTATTTTAGGTTTAGTGGCCAAGGAAATGTTACAACTGCTAGAAGTCCTACTTGCTAAATATGAAGCTAAACCAAGCAAACAATCAGATGTTATTCATTATGCATCAGAATTAAGTACAGGTAATTATTGTAAACCAAACAACTCATACTGACTTATAAAATTCAAAAGATAATTTAGAAAGAACAGGACAGATGCGCTGTTGTTACATGATCATGCTTTTAAATGTTGTGTTTCTATCTTATTTCATGCCACTGGTATAAAGGTGGTGCCTTTAATTATTTGAATTATATTAATACTTACACAGCTTTAACTAAAATTGTTTGGTATATACAATGGATGTACTGAAAGTAACTCTCTGTCTGCAGAGATTCAAAAATCAATACGTATGAATTTGAAGGAAAAATTAATCTGATCTTTGCAGCCAGGTGATCACTGCAAAGGGATTTCACAAAAGGGGGAGGAAATTTGTGGCAGGATTTGGGAACACAGCAACCTACACCAGGTTCTTGAGTCAACTTCCTTAATTGTTAGCAAGTGCAGGCTCTTAGGGTGGTCATTGTTTGGGGGTTTTTGTTATTTGGTTGTTGGTTGGTGTTTGTTTTTAAAATGATTCAGCAATTGAAGAATACCATCAAAATGTTTATGAGATGCAGCCTACAGCTCTCAGCTTTTCATGTACTAATACTTAAAAAGGCTCATGTTCAGTCTCTCCTATTCACCACATTCTTGGTACTTCATCCACAGAAGGAAACATTTGCAATGTTGTTCTATTCTAAATGTAGGTTACATTCTGCCAAAATCATTGGCAGACAATATGTAAACCATGCTGTGTACAAGCTCTTCTGAAATTGCTCTCCCTAACCTGCAAATAAATTATAAAGTTTTGCTTAAAATAGCATTTTTTCTTTTGAAAGAGTAATTCATAATTCTTCTAAAATAACTAAAAAGTTTTGAGTGCTTCTTAAAGAGAACTTTACACAAGAAAGCATGGTGAATGCACACCTTTCTCTCACAAATACTTTTATTGTACTGAAATTTGGCATTCCAAAATCACTAGACACTTATGAAACTTGTCTACTCCAGTTAATTTTAGTCTAATTACTGAAAGTAGAATTAGTTGCAAGAGTTTAAACATCATCTGGACTTCACTGTAAATACAAATCGATAATGTGCAACTAACACATTTTAGTACTATGCTCCTTATCTACTCAAAATTCTCTTCAAGGTGACATCTATGCTTGATTATTATATTAGAAAGAAAAAAAACTCTATCAAATCACAGTAAAACAATAGCACGATTCCATAATCACACACTGCAAATCTCCACACTAATATCTAGCACCTGCTGTACCCCCAGGTTAGGATGACTAGTAAGTGAAGATAAAATGTTTGTCCTTCTGTAACATATGCAACTGTAAGGCTGAGTTTAGACCACAATCCAGCAGCCTTCACACAGCAGTGTCAAGCTCTCACTTATGTTAAATAGAGTTCACCTGAGTAGGTAGGAATGTTTGAATCTTCCAGTCATACACACTTTTTGGTCAAAAGATCCACAAAGAAACATGCACCTCAAGCATTTCTAAAGCAACATATCAGTTAGAAAGTATTTTAATGTTTTAATGTTTAATGGTAGATGTACCTTCAAGTTTGAAATGTTACATGAATAAAAAGGCTATAAAAGTTGCAGGGCCAATATTTAACATTCTCTGGTTTGGGAGAAAGCATCCCTATTTGTATTTGTTGTGAATAATGCCACCTGCACGCTCAAGGCAGAAGAAACACTAAGTTTTTTCCAAACTGCTAAACAAAGTTGGTCCCTCAAAAGAAGACACTCCCCCTTCTACTTTCAAAAGAAAGTTCTAGAAGTTCTTACCATCACATTTTTGTGTTACTTCATTAAATTTGTGTCCAGCTGGGCATTTGCACTCAAAAGATCCAACAGTATTAATGCAATTTCCCCCTTGACAGATCCCAGGGATGGCTTGGCATTCATCCACATCTGTGATATAAAAAAGGAAAAAACACCCACTTTAATTTCATTTCTCAAGAACAGCCATAATAATTTGTCTACACAGAAATGAAATATGCCTAAATCCGTTCTTCACCCATCATAATATTATGATACTGCTTGGGAAGACAGACACTAATTTTGTAATTATTCTATGCAAAGTATGATTAAGTACAGTACTCTAAATATTTTCTGCAAGAAATCACATGGTTATTATTGTTACAGACATTAAATATCTAACTGCTATTGCTTTGTTTTTCCAAAACATCTGGGGAATGGTGTGCAGAAAACACAGCCTGCCAGAACTCAAGTTTCTTTGAAGTGTCTAAAAGCTGGTCACCCAAAATCACTTGCCCGCTTGAAAATCTTGGCAACTCCATCCAGTGCTTAGGCCACCAGCATAGAGGAGCAGTTGCAGTGAGCATGGAGGGGGCCTCATGGAGAGGCACAGCAACTGCAGAGTCATTTCTGATGGAAATTATTAACTTGACACTCCAGCGAGATCAGCACCAATGACATTAGACTGTGGTTAGTATTTGACTCAAAAGGTTTTATAGCCATAATTAATGCTTCAGGAGGAATCATTAATGACCTGCTTAGACATACATAAATTTGAGGGGTTTTCCCTATTATTTTTCTTTCTTTGCTTTTCATTTTTTTACCGAGGAAAATGAAACAACACAGATGATATCACAGGCTAGGTAGTAAGCTCAAGACAAACATTTTCAAGAGGCCCCAGTTTGTGGCCTCACAATTATTTTAGCACAACAACATGTGTCGTCACTTAGCTGCAGAAGTGTTGCTATGGCTTAATAACAGCTACAGAAAAGAGGCTAAAGGAGGTGGAGGAGTGGCATTGCAACAGGACACTGGAGAAGTCTGGCTCACAGTCCCCAGGGGCTGCCCTGTCTCTGCTGCTCAGGAATTCCTTCAGGAGAACAGAGCACTCCACTCTCCAATTCCCCCATCTCCTCAGGAGAACCAGCTGCTGCTGCTAAAAACTGGTTGCTTGGGTTCTTGGGCTTCACAGCGACATAGGTTTCGATGCAGGAACACAAACTGAAGGAGACAATGCCTTCAAATATCTCTTTATAAATCCCAGAGAGACCACTGTAGTGTGTCCTCCAGTCTGAAAAGCGAAGTATTATGTCTGCACAAAAGGCTGAAAGGCAATTTTCCTGGGAGCCACAAGTAGGAAGTCTCAGGAATGCCAAGGAGCATATCTGCACCACATGGCAGAGCTCTGTAAAGGTCCCTGGGTGAAGGGATCCAGGGTGGGGGCAGCAGCAGAGCAGAGCTGGCCCTGGGGCAGCTGTGCTGGGAGGGCACAGAACGAGCACAGCCTCAGCAGCCTCGACCCAGCCACACAGCTGCTGGGACTCGAGCTACAGCAATGGGCTGTGCTTTAGCAACAGCAATCAGCCAGACTTCATGGCACTGCACTGACTTAAAAAACCTCAAAAACTAAAGAAAGTCATGCCTCTGAGTCATGACGTCCGTTTCAAAATCCCACCTTTTGGTTTTATTTTTCTTCTTTGTATCTTTAAAAATCTCAGCTGTGATATTAATTTAACTTTCAGCCAAAGTCAAAATTTGGGCAGCGATATTCTATTTACTTTTGCAAATAACCTTGCCCGCCCTCACTATTTCTTTACTTTTCTTTACTTCCCCACACAAAATAATTATTTCTTTTTCTCTTCAGAGAAGCTGGATCTTATTTAACCTGTTTTCCTTTATTTAGATTGAACATGGATGTGAAATCCTTGAAATGTCTTCAGTCTGAATGGATGTTATCTGATTTCAAAAGTATTTAGTACAATTGCATAAAAGATAAAGCTAATATGTGATTCCATAAAAGATCTGTTGAAATTGCAAATGCAATACTTAAGAAGGGAAAACTGGAAAATACAAGTCAAACATATCAGGCCAAAACTGTGTTGGCACCACATACAGATCAGCATCAATGTAGCTGCTTGCTAAGAAATGTGCAGTAAGCAGAAGTATCCTTATTCCAAACTGCACAAACCCATTGGAGAGTTCACTGCAGCTTTCCCATGACACAAACAAGAGGGATATAACTAGGTGTGGCATAACTTCAGGGGTGTGGGCCACATATTTATGAACATAAGCTTTCTAAAGTGTCCAGAACCTCAGTTCACAGATTCCTGCACAATTTAGTCCTGAACTTTACAGAGAGAGGGGGAACAGAATCACTGAGGTCAAAATATGGGCACATCATGCAGTGCACACAACCATGCTGTCTATCTTGAAGTTCATCGTGTCTGTCTGCAGGCACCAGCCATCACTTGGCCTGTGACACAGCATATCTACATCTTTAATGCAATGGAATGCCTTGAAGTCCCTTCATAGGAATTTCATGATTATATAAAATTACTCATAGATTTATAATCTTTATCTTCCCTATTTTCAAAAATATTGTAACTTATTAGAAAACGTTAGACAGATTGAAATAAAGTGGCCCCAAAGATACGGTGCTGGGAATGCATAATCCACATCAGTTTAATACATAGCTGCCCCTGTTAACTTTCTCCTGTTTCCTGTCAGACATCCAGACAATAAAAGAATTTATACAGCTGGAAGTATTAGAATAAAAGCCAAAAGCAGTGTAAGGACTTTCTACGGTAAGGCATGCTCTGAAAGAAGTAAGCAACATCTGGGTGGATTTTATGATTTGAAACAAATGCAAATGCATTTCCAAAATTGTACAAAATATATAACAAGGCATTACAAATGGCACGACAGGCACTTTTTCCAGGTCAAAGCAGTGGAGCTCAAGAGATAAGACACCCAAGATGAATCCAAGTTACACAACTTTTAGCTAAAAAATCTCACACCGGGTAACTGGGGCATTATTGCCACAGATTGATGTTTGCATGTTCTGAGTGCTCTCTGAAACAGAACAAATTCCTCCACAGAATGACCAAGTGGTACACTCAGAAAAACACCATTACAGAACCAAGGGAAAGCACTGCTGGC
This sequence comes from Passer montanus, assembly GCF_014805655.1. Classification (NCBI taxonomy): domain Eukaryota; kingdom Metazoa; phylum Chordata; class Aves; order Passeriformes; family Passeridae; genus Passer; species Passer montanus. The sequence goes on from NW_024369929.1 coordinate 7,698,681, forward strand.
AGTGAGAAATTCATTAAGATGCTGGCTGCTCTCACATGACCTGAGTTACTAATGTACTCACTTGAACATCAGGCACTCACTGAATCATGAAGTAATGCATCTGACAGTGTTTTTCCATTCTTTACACATATAGCTGAGAATGGCTTAGGACAGGTTATTCACAGCAGTGTAACTCAATTAAGATTAATCCAGTAACGATTTCAGCAGCTTTTGGGGAAGCTTTGCTGGTAACTTACCTTGACAGGCCCCCGTTCGAATGTTTGGAATGAAGCCTCGGCGGCAGGGATGCGGCTGGGCAGGACACATTTCACAGGGATGGCCCCATGCTCTCCCAACAGTCGCACAGCACAGGGTTTTTGTGCACACAATTCCACTGAGCTGGCCCTGGCACATCTGGTTGGTTACCAAAGTGAAGCAAGGGCCGGTCCTGTAATCTGTGCCAAAAACAGGAAACCTGATCAGTAGTGTTTCACAATAGAAACACACAACAAAACTCTTGATAAAGCAAAACAACAGCACATTTAGGCAATTATTTTTCACACAAATTGCCCACCAACCCAACAATTTATGTTTGAAGTGTTCTATAGAGGATTTTTTTCTCTCCCTTTAATACAAGTCCACTGAAAACAAACTGTAACTATTTTACCAGGAATGTTACATCTGTAAGTCCCCTTCGCTGCTTCATTTAATCACTCATAATATTCTTTCAAGGGTCTTTTCATCAGTTTCTTTTAGATATTCAGTACATTATTTAAAAGACTACTGATAATAGAGGTAGGGTATGTTTATTTCCACAAAATGGATGGCTCTTCTCAATGAGGCTCAAGGGAAGCGAATACAGACTACAGGAAGTTTTCTGAGGACAGTTTTCACTGCTATTCAGGCATATGCTGTACCAGATATGTGGGCAAGCTTTGCCTACAGCTGAATGGAGGGCATGTGGAACACATCTGCTTTGATTTGTTTATGGTAGGACAGGCCACAGCCAACAGACAGAATCGAACTAAGATATTAATAAAAAAACATTAGGCTTCATTTTGTTCCATCCTCCAAGGGCAAAAACCAAACAGTGGTAGTGCCAACTCCTGCTGTCCCTGGACATCCAGGGGACACGTTCCAGTTAATTCTTTGCAAGCAACTCTAAAATGCGTTTTTTGTTATGGTGCACCAGGACAGAGTCCAGCATCCTGTAAGCACAGCCACCAAATTATGAACCTGTTGTTTCTTTGTAATGAAGTAGTTACCAGGTCCTGCAGCCAAGGTCACTAAGTAATCCATATTGCCTCAGAGTCATGTCATTATAAATTGCTCCAATTTTCATGCCACATCCAAACTTTGTTAACAGCAATATGTTTTCACTAAACCATTGTTAAAAAGTGTTAAATAGGGCAGAAATGAGAATGGATGTCTTTCCCATCTGCTCCATCTCCCCACATGAGATTTACCCTGAAGCCTATCATTTAATAAGTCTTCATGCCAACCAGAGATGGTGTGTCCATATGCTGTAGTTCTAATTCATCAAGCTATTCTGATTCAATTAATAAAATGGCTTACAGAAATCCTGTAAGGCAAACAATAATGCTATATTGCTGCTGTTATCTTCATCTATTAACATGATGGTATCAGAAAGGATATTGAGTTAGATTGAAGGACTTTGATGAACTCATACTGACACTAAATACCATTTATTCTTCATTAACTATGTATCACTCCAATAAGTGCCATTCTATCTTCTGTCTGTTTAACACACCTATAATCACTCAGATAACCTCTCTTCCTTTTAAAATACTGGATCAACAGAATTTTTCTTTCAGCTTCTAGAAATTTCTTGTATTTCCAGCTCCATGGTGAATTAACCTGTAAGAACCCACTGGCTATTTTCAGGCTCTCTGGTTAGCTGGACCAGCTGTATAAAAATACTTAAATCCAATTCCTGCTATTTAATTTCAGCCTTGAAGTCTATCAGACTTCAAGTATAAAATTCCTGTCCTATCCCCTTCAAACAGTAGAGTTACATTTACCAAACACTCCTCCCACCCTTCTCTAGCAATTCCCTCAGTCTCATCATGAAACGAGTCAGAATCTCTGCTATTTCTCTTGCCCTTGATAAATTAATTCCTTATCATCATCTTAACTTTCTTTGGCTTGCTATTTCTTATTGTGTCCCCTCATTTCCCATATGAATTTTCCACACTACAGCTTCTATTAAGTTTTTCCCTAAGTTAATACAAATAAATCATGATCAATTATACCTAAGAAATAAAAAAATATTTCCCAGATTGATTTTTCATCCTTGACCAAAATAAGAATAAGGGCTTTAACCTGTGCAAAACTCTCAATGTTATAACTCCAAATATTAAAACAAGAGACAACAATTTCTTTAGAAATGCCATAGTTTTGTGTTGGCAGCAGGAAATCTTCCGAGTACCTCCCAGAATGAAATCCCCCATTGTAGATTGTCCCTCTGCCATTTATATATAGATGGGTTAGAAAGGAGTCATTTTGTTCTCCGTCGCAGTGGGAGCACGCGTCAGACAGTAGTGAATAACTCATCTTGTGTTTTATGGTAGGATATGAATGGATCAGCATTTACAATTGTTTGCTTTCAAGCTATAAATGACTTAGCAGCGGCTAATATGCCTTAGAAATATGGTGAACCCAATGAAGTTAACTTCATAATCATGCAAATCGTTCCACAAGGTCTCAGTAACAAGACGTGGGTCGAATATGCACTCAAACCAAGCAAGTCCAGCTCCTATTTGTTATTAATCAAGTCCATAACACTTCATATGTAGAATTACAGACTCAATTTTCACCAAATACTTGGCCTTGATAAATTTTATTTCTGATACTCAGTTTTCTTCCAAATACAGCTTCCCTTCTATTTTCTCAAATACAGTCTCTGACATTTTCATAACTAAAATTTTTTCTTCTCTATTCTTAATGGAAAATTCTAAAAGTCAAAAAATCCATATGAAAAAGATCATTTGAATGTACATGCTGGCCTAAGGCCACAGAGAAATCCACATACCAATTAATTCTTTTTGTGGAGGACAAATTAAAAAAAAAATTAAAATTGAAGTGTTTAAAAATGTGAGTTTAAGATTTTTTTACTTATTACAGGATGAAGGCCTACAAGAAGAAAATGGGATACTACTAACACTGACATAATGAGAAGAGGATATGAGCTTAAAACCCCAATCCTTATTTTGTAGCATCCAAGTTTCTTTATACACTCATGTCATTTGTGATTATTCAAACTACTTCAATAAGTAAAGCTCAAACACAAGGTACCAGCGACCAGTCAGGACCTGGAAAGAGAGAAAGAAGGACAATATATCCAGAAAAGCTATTACACAATTTGTATGTGTTGGGTTTTTTTCCTCAAGGATAACTTCAACTGAAGAATGTTGAGGCTTGTAATGATTTTAGTAAAATGATTTAAGATGTGTGACTGGTAATTCAAATCTTTTGAGTCACTTCTAATGCAGATTTCAGCAGGTGCAAGCAGCCCTCAGTAAGGCAGTAGTCACCATTCTCTAACAATTTTATCCGCTTCTTTACATACTTAGCTATTTTGATAAGGAATAATTCCACAGGGAGCTTCAGACAGCTCAGAAGATGGTAGAAACCACATTAAGTTCATATACTGTCAAGAAGAGCAAGAGGGCAATAGAATGACACTGGTTTATACCACTCAACAATTCAGCTTATTAATTCCAGGAAAGAATCAAGTTGCATTTTGATCTAGAGCTCATTCCTGTTTCTGTCAGAACCATCACATAATTTTAGTTATCTCCTCAAAAGATCCTTCATATTCTTCAAAGCAGCAGAGAGGCTGCTGAAATACGTAGTCCTGGCAGGCTTTGATCAAAATCAAGCACATCAATAAGTAATGATAATTGTTCCAAGTAATTCTGGACAGCACCAAAAAGACTGCGAGCATCAGGATAGTGCAAGACTTCTGCACCAGGCATACACATCTTAAACTCCTAGTTCACAATAACTTCTGCTTAGTTATCGCACAATATATTTTGTAATGTAAAAATAAAGTTAAAAATGTTGTGAACAAAAGGAACCCGGATTAAACAATTATGCTAGTGCAAGGAGGCTGGATAAATATGGTCCCTTTATCCCCTAGGATTCACTATAAATATCCTAAAAGGAGTCTTGATGTTTCAAATTAACAGCCTGATTTTGCAAACTGATAACCACCTGTTAAGGGAGGTTGACAGACTCCTTCACCTCTCTTAAAATAAATGAAAATTGAATGAGTCCAAAGGTCAAAGCATGAGACTGTAGCAAGCCAGCATTTATCTGATAATGATCAAGATCTCATTACAGAACACAGGAAAATGCCACCTCTTGCCATCACAGAAAAATGGCTAATGATAAAATGAGTGGTGTTTTTCCAGCTCTCCACACACAGCACACACCCTTCACACAGTACCTCAGGCTGCAGCGCTGCCTGAGCAGCAAACCCAGCTCCTCTGGGCTGTTAGCACCTCACAGAGGAGAATTCAGCATGAACCCCCAAACACAGCCAAGGGTGCTGGGCAACTGAAACTCCCCTCGGCAACACAAACCAGCACTTCCCTTTCTTGAGGACAGGGAGAAAGGGAAAGGGAAAGAAAGGACTATTCCATTATCATACAAATAATGAAAGGTCAGAAAGGGCTCTAAGGCAAGTGAATTACCTTAAAGCTGATCATTAGTACAACTTATTTTCCTGCCTAGCAGCACTTTTGTTTCTGCTGTTTGAAGCCTTGTTTGGGTTTTTTCACCAGCTGGGGATAAAACAGGGACATTGGAAGAGAGACAGCACAGGGCAGAAACACCATCTCATCTCTGCACAGCAGCTCAGCACTGCCCAGGTGTGACCCACTGCACTTGGCAGCCTGTTCCACTGCTCAGCCACATGTCAGGAAAGGGAGTCACAGTCACTTGTAGCTGAGAATGCTCCTTTGGAACCTGATCCCACACAGCCAAAGAATACACAAACAACTATATTGTCCATGGAAAAATACAGTGTCCATCAATGTACATTTCACCGTACTTCAGTCATTTCACTCTCTTCAGAGAAGGTAGAAAACACTTGAAGATGATGGAGAAAACTATAATGTGCCTCATTTCTGAAGGCAGGATGTGCTGTGTCTGAAATGAGAGCTTTCGCAATAAAATTTGAAGAATAAGAGAGTCTTAGCACTGACAGAAGAAAACAGCATGACCAAGCTGACTGTAGCAGTGAGCATCACCATAGTACAGAGGTACAGAGCACAAAAGTTTAGTACTTCAGGCTTAATTTCAAAATCAAAATGATTCTAGGTATTTGCAGACATACTAAAATCTCCTGATTTTAGAGGACAGAGAGAGAAACTAAAGGCTCTAGATACATGACCCTCATAAAAAATTAATGTAAACCTCTGCGTGTCACGGTACAAAGAAAATAGGGAAGAGCAACAAGCTTGTAATTCACCATCTTCACTTGCAAAATTTTCCTGTCAGTCACTTGTAGACTTGAAATTACATTGATCATGAAATTATATTTTGCATACAAGATCTTACAACTTTTAACTTCTGATCAGAAAAGTGAAGAATGACCATGCTCAGGATGACCATGGGATAACTATCATTTACTTCCATTTTTTCTAATAGGGGACAGCCTCACATCTCAATTCACAGACCAAATCAAGACCAGACCCTGACACATTCCCAAGTTAGTTCAATAAACTGACTTCCAACTATTTAAAAACTCAGACACAATAATGCTCTGTCCACAGGTGACACTGAAAGGCCAGTTGATAAATGCATCCAATCACAACACACTTTTCTTTCCACACAGACCATTTTCTTAAATAATTACTCACTGTTAAGCACTCCCTGTCCTCTCCTCCCCCCAGCCAGACACCATTACTCACCCCAGTCAGATCCCAATGTGTCATCATTGGAAAGTACATGGCAAAGATATCAGAGGGTGTTCAGAAGGAAAGAAAACAAAACTCTGTAAATATTTAAAAACTTATTTCCTATGATGTCTGACACTTCTTACCAATGAGGTTTGGTAGGTTTGGACGTGGTATGTGAAGAAATTATCACCATGCCACTTCTGTCTGCTCCCTTCCAGTGCCAGAGATCGTTTCACATATAAGCAAGACCATTTCCCAGCTGCTTCAGTGCACAGCACAGCACTGAGCTCAAATAGCTGAGATTTAACACTGGCTAAGATGTCACTGGAACTAGGGACTCAGAGTGCAACCATTCAGGCACTGTTTCTGGCAGGGATATAAACCTGGCAGCAGAAATGTCTCAAACTACTACAGCTGTGCTGCGGACAGATCACAGCTCCAAGTTGCTTCTCATTATTTTCACAAGAATAAAAAATATCCAAGGAAGCATATCTAACACTGGTACCATAATTCTTTATTCTGTATTAGGCAGCCAAAAAGTTAGTTACTGCCTCATACAACCCAACCCCAGGAATATTACCCTTTAATTAATGAATCTGATGACCCCATTTCTTCATGTCTTCCTCACCTTTGCTTGCTGCAAATTGTTCTCATATATTGACTTGCTGGCACACTTCAGCTTAAATTTATTTTCCATTCCGTAAGCTGCTTCACAAATCCATTTCTGCACAGACGTGTTTAACACATCTATCTAGCAAATATTATCTAGTCTTCCTAGGATACTGGTTAAAGAACAGGACTTTGAAATAACAGCTTACTAATAATATGAGACTAACATTATCACTTACATTTGATGCAAAGAAAAATTCAGGCTGACTATTTTATAAAGTATGTTGGCAATCTATTTTCCAGAACAAATATACAACTATTTTTATGCCAATTTTGTTCTTGCAACTGACCCAGTTCTCGAAGTCTGTAGCTGAAAAGTAATAACATTTCAGTAATAAAATAAAAAAATAGTGTTCAAAAATTATTATTACAGAATTGGAGTGATTTGTTGCACACATTTTAATCCAACATGCAGACTAAGCATTTCACCAAAATCAAAGCCTTAGCTCTGTTGTTCCCAATTATGTGCAGCAGCAATCCAAATACAGAAAATTGTTACCACATTTTATTCTTTCCATGATGAAGAAAACAGTAAGCAATGCAGCTAAATGTAGAATAACTTCTCATTTCTGAAGTCAGTTACCTGACAAACTCTAGCCTACCCTGCTTTGCTGTATAAGCTGCAAAGGACCATGTCTTTGTAGATTTTAATTTTTTCAATATCTTTCACAGGCTAACAACAATTAAATAAAATTCTGACTTTACTTTCTCTCCCTTTCTGCTAAAACGTAACTAGCTTTGGTGACATATTTATTGTCAAGACCAGATGATTATTAAGGAGAATGGATTCTACTACAGAACTTTGCAAGTTTCACTTAAAAAGAACAAGTTGACTGAAGTTTATCACTATTTCTTCAAAAGTATTCTCAGGAGTGCCACTTTAGAGAAAGTCTCTTTACATACCACTAAGTATAAACCATTAACTAGCATGGTAAAGACAAAGCTAGTAGATGAGCTCTGGGTATTTTTTTTTCTCTTTGGCTTCAAACTGACTAAGGTAACTAAGACTATCCAAACGTAGTGCAAACTGTTTAAGAAAATTAGACCCTAATGACTTACAGAATATTACACAGAGTGGCATCCAAAGAGAGGGAAAATGCTTTCAGACAATGCAATGTACAATTTAAAGAGGAAGTGCTCACATTTACAAAGGAAATAGAGTGGTACAATACACCAGAATTAACCTTTTCTTTTCTAAAATCTAAATGGCCCTCTGCAGTGCCATGAAACAAAATGTAATTACAGAGCACTGGAATAGAACTCAGTCCAGAACTGAAAGCTGGTTATAAATAAAAAGGGGAGACGGGGGAAGAGAGAGAACTGATTTTCAGTGCTCAAGCTGAAACACAGCAGGAGTAAACATACAGCAGGAATGGAGAAAAGTCGACCTGCTTTCAGTGTAGGAAGGCAGTAAGTGTAATTATGATGGTTTGAGTGTTGCAATGATATGGTAACTTAATGATACATACACAAATAGCTTTTTTGGTCCTAACAGAATCCTGAACTTTTGGCAGCTTTTTAACAAGGTGATTAGAACAATCAATATGTTTTACTCCTGTATAACAGGAATCATCAAACTTGTCTGAAGCAAGCTCCCTCTTTCCCATAATCCAAAAAGACCAGCACTCCTGAGAAATTATAATGGTGGAAACCTTCCACTGAATGCAAGGAAGGGGCAAACAGATTGTATCCTTGTAAAGACTCTTCTCCACATGGCAGACAGCTCCCTGGCCAAATTTCTTCAACCAGACATTCACTCAGGTTTTTGTATTCTCATATATATGTATTTTTGTGATATGATCTTAGTGATGACAGACTTGATATGATGTAAATAATTTATTTTTATTTTACTAGCCTAAAGACTTTGGAATAACTTATACTATTCTTCCTGTGTAAGGCTGTAACACAGAGTTTTATATTTTATACAGCCAGCTAAAAAGACCGGAAAAATATTTGGAAAACAGTGACAACACAGAGTATTTGGTTTTTACAGAAATATTTTAACAATTATTTCACTTCATGGTTGCACAATAACCCACAAAAAATCTCAGCATTAAAAATGTAAGTCAATAGCATACAAGAATTGCTTCAGACACTAATACCTCTCCTCTAACTCTATGGTGAAACACATCAACTACCTAATTGAAATAACATGCAACCCTCTGTGTTACAGGATCAGATTCCTTCCTCAATGAAACTGTGGCATCACTCTGTGTATACACCAGTGTAATCATGACCAAAATCTGGATAATTTTGCATAGCCACATATATGGGATTTGCATTAAGACTGTGATCCAAAAATAAACAAAGCAATAACATGCACTATTTAACTCGGAATAATCCTGAGGTGTCTCTGTTGAAATGTTATAGAATACATACCATAACTCTGGAATTATCACATGTATTCACTTTCTATTACTAGAAGTAAAAAACCAGGAAGGTAAATTATCCCGTCTTGATTTACCAGTTTTCAAGTAAGCAAGTGTAATTTTATTAAATATATATTATACCCACCAATATGAAGTACATGAAATGCTAATACATGTGCTTCATTACTCATATTATTGTTTAAGGCTTTCTGTCATTCCTGTCTTCATTGACCACTTGGTTGAAGGAGCCTTCTCTTTGCTTAGTACTAATGGGTGGATGTCCCCCAGCGTCAGTAAAGGACCACCTCAAGTGACTGAGGACCCTAACATCTTTAATCTAAGATTACAGAAAATATTTGTGACAATTGTCAATTAAAGCCTTTGTAAAATCACATCAAAATTCTGATTTTCCCAAGCAGTGAGAGAGTACAGAATAATAGTATCTTAAAATGGGAAGGATGGGGAGGGGAAGGGATATTAATCCACAGACAATTCTCAAACTGAGGGCTGAGCTCTCTTCTTACTTGCATGCAGCAGGAGAGAAGAGCAAAAGGTCTTTACTGACTCCCTGACTCCTGTTAGTGATGTAATGAAGAGCACTTTTTGGTTCTTTAACGTAAGTTAGTAATTAGTTGAGAAGAACTGCAAGTTATTCTAAAAGACTTTTAATTACCATGAATACTCCAGATAATATTGGAAAAGTTTCATACATTTACTGAAAGTGTAAGCAACTCCACATTCTTAGCGTATTGTTTAACAGTTTCTAAGTTTTTAATAGCAGCTGTGCTGATGCCTTTGGCCTTTTCTCACTCATCACACTTGCTCTGTATACACTATTTTAGTCTAACAGATATTGCAAATCTATTTTTACCTCAGCACTGGAAACTGGCATCTCTTCTACTTGTTGAAGGGAATGTCAGGTCCTAAGTTTTCATTTGCCTCCACATGTGGGACAAATCATTAAAACTTGGAAAGAGTCACCAAGTGTCTTCAACAGGAACATTCAAGATCTAGGACTACAATCCTAGCAGTTTTTTCTTTCCTCTCTGTTAGATAGAACTGCTTGGTTTTGTGGGTGCCCAGCCATGACATCCAGCATGAAGCCCAGGTCCCAGTTACAAGGGAAAGGTTAGACTCACTGACTTTGATGAAAGAACAATCATTCAGTGGGGGAATGCCACTGCCTTTGGCTGCATGAACACTCCCTCACACAGAAAACAGCCAGTGTCTGGGGGGTGTTGGGGAAGAGAGACCCACCCAGCTTCAGAGGCCTCTTGTCAATAGCTGGGCCACAGTGGTTCAACCAAAAGCAAAACACCCCAGTTGCATTTTACTAATTACGTACTTAGAAGGAATAGCATGAGAATCCTGGAAACTGCCATGTGTACTGAATGGTCCCTTACACTGATCACCATTTTGAATAATTTCTCATTTATTTTAGAAAACAAGGTTTCTCTCACCTTCATGCTGCATAAATCCCATCAAAGCTGATGGGTTTTTTTCCCATGACAATCACTGAAATTTATCTGTGTAAATGCACACAACATCTGGGATTAATGGTTTCAAATAATGGAGGTCCTGAAGTGGCCCAGAGCATACATGAGAGCCAGTAAGAACTAGGTAACTAATTTTTCTTTGGGGGATGTGGGAGAAAGGAATCAGGGGTTCAGCAAATAAGCCAGGTGTCTGTGAATAACTAAGTAGTGTACTGAGGGGACAAAAAAGGTCTGCCTGTTCTTTGTAGACTACCACACACTAATGCCCAAAATGGGAGATCCCAGTTGAAGAAGAGGGATGGTTACATATGTACATATATTCACCCACACTTGCACTTCTTTTATCCTCCTCCATTCAGGGTACATATTCAAGCCGAAGTTTTGTTACACTCTGACTACACAGAGATGCTCCAAAAGATAAGCAAATACTCAACACAATAGGAATCACTCAGATTTAGGTCAGCAAACTGCAAGCCTCACTAACTCTCAACACAGGAATACTTAACCTTTGCATAACACTGGAGTGCTAGCCTGTCATGCGAGCCCAGGCTCCCTCTCCGTGCTTGCACCGCGCGGTGCAGCTCCCTGCACAGCCTGGCGGAGCTACGCATCACCGCTAACGCGTCGTGATGGATGAGTAGCGCCAGAATCCAAAACACATGACAATCAGAGAGCCACAGACAACACAAGTCCTTTAAACATGTTTTCCATTCTTTAAAATCGTTAAAATGCACTGAACTTAAGTGCAGTCTTTATAAATTTAACTGTGTTATTTATTGATAAAACAATAATTTATGTAAATTTTATAAAGCCCTTACAAGCTTTGCTTCTGTTTACAGATAAAAGTATCCGCAGAAACTGCTGCTGATCCAGATGCCTGTCTAATACATAATACTTCACAGCCTTGCAAAATGCTGTGTATTAAAGGTTGGAAACTGCTTTTTGGCCTACTTTCTACACTGACATACTGAAAAGGAGGGAGAGTCTTGTGGTTGAGACACTTGGCTGGGACTGGGATGACCTGGGTTCAGTTTCAGACTCTGCTGCAGACTCCCAGTACATCCTTACACAAGTGACTTAATCTCCCTGTATATTAGCTCCCCACATGGAACGCGGGGCTGCCAATATTTCTGGATGCTGGTGGGGCTTTTTCCTATTTAGACTACACAGGCTTTGGGATGCAGACTTGTGTGTTTTCTGAATGATAAAGGGAGCCTCAAGCTGAGTTCAGGCCTCTTGGCATTACTCTAATAAAATGAGAAAAGATCTTTCATGTAAAGATTTTTGTGTTATGATTCTTCCAGGTTTTATGTTTGGTTGGGTTTGGGTTTTTTTCTTTTTAGGAGGAGGGATGGTTGTGGTGTTTTATGGGGGTTTTTAATGTTCAATTAATTGTCAGTTTCTAGTAAAAGACAAGAGGAATTTGCTCCTGAGATTTTCTTGTACTGGGTGAGTGCAACAGCAGCAGAACACATTCCACGGAGGAACTCATGCACAATCAATTAGGTCGTCTAATTAATTTTCCAACTCAACAGAAGCTATGAACTTTTTTTCTTCAGAAATGTATCTATACATATGTGTAAAAGCAACCCAAAAACATTTAAAAAGAGAGGAGAAGGACTGATGATATTCAATTGAAGGGAATGGGCTGCTACATGGGAGCAGTGTCCTCTCACATGGAATTCATATTTCTGTCATGAAGGGAAAAAACACGTATGGGGGGCATAAGAGTATTTTTCCATTAACAAGTCAGTCCCTAATGGTAACTACACAACCTTGTCAATCAGTATTTAGAGTAATTTATGATATTAGATTACCCCATAACTAGGGAGAACAAAAACATGTGGAGAGAAAAAAACACATCTTAAAAATAGGTTTGAATCAAATAGGGACAAAAAATATAGATATTTACAGGGGCTTTAACCACATATTACATCAGATGTGTTACAGCATCTAACAACAGGTATCTGTTTCTCTAGTCCTAACACAGACAAAACTTCAATCAGCATCACTGCGTCTGAATAAGGACTCTAGATCAAAGACTGAAAGAAGCAGTGAGAAGGAGAAGAATGGCCAGGCCACTTTTTTGCCTTCTCTCACAGGGTTTTACAGCAGCAAATTTTCAACGGCCATGAATTTTCTCTGCACTTCCTTTCCCATCATTGTGATCACCCACAAGTCCTTATTCCACACTAACATAATGAAGTGTTTGTGGGACCAGAGTTATAATTGTGATGTCTGGATTAAAACAGTGAGTTGTGACATTTCTAAGTGTCCTAAGGGAGATGACAGTGAATTATAGAGAATACACAGACACTTGATAGTCCACAATTATGGGAAAAAAAGGCACAGAAGCACAATAAAGAGCTTCAGTTGGGGTTTTACTATGGATGTTTCTATGGAAGCATAGACTAGATTTATAAAAAACTTATAAAAACATCCAAAGTAAAAAAAAAAAAAAGTGATAAACATTACAGTTTCTCCAACCTGGAACACAAATCAGTCTTCTGTTAGTAACTGTTTCAAACAATGTGGCTGCTAGATCAGATGAACAGACAGGGGTGAGACAGCAGGCTCTGGAAAAGATACATACTGCTTGTAGGTAGGGGAAAGCCAGAGCAAAAAGCCTTCAGGGAACAAGTGCAAAGGAAACAAGGATACAAAGAAGCAAAACAGCAAAAGAGCAGAGGGACGAAAAACAGGAAGGCAGCAAAGACGGGATGGATCAAAGCAAACCTAAGAAACGAGTGGGAGGCACAGAGACAAGGAGAGATAAACAGTGGGAGCCAGCAGACACCATGTGTGAGAAGGGGAGAAAAGGGAAGGGAAGGAAAAGGCTGGCCAGCCTGGGAGCTTCACCAGGAGAGGGAAGTTTGCCAGGACGGGCCAGCCAACGACCTAGGTAAAAATGAGTGCCAGAGAGCCAACCAGGAGAGAGCAGCCAGGCAGCCACAGCCATCCAGGAGAGCAATCCGTGTACGGAGCAGGGGGGCACAATCCCAGCTGCATCCAGGAGCTGGGTGAGCCCAGCAAGCACCGGCATGGCAGGGGAACGGGCAGGAGCAGCACCCAGCCCTGTGCTCCAACAACAGCAGTGAGCAAGAAGCTAAAAGATGCCTGAGAACATCCCAGAGATAGAGTGAACATCTCACTGACACATCTGGCTATGCACTCTGAAATACTATCCAGTAGGATCATTGGGTGGCCAAATATGAATAAACAATGACTACACAAATTGCAGCTATTAACCATCCCTTTTCCCAAAAGGCATTTTCCTCCCATTTGTAGAGCTGATATCCATATTTTTTTTCTACTTTGATACTTTCAAGATGACAAAATACAAATTATGTACCCCGATATCTTTTATACAGTTAAATTACATAATCCTAAATCAAGAAAAACAAAAAACAGGCCAGTGATAAATAAAAATACAAGATAAAAAAGGCCTTACAAAGCACATGAAGAGTGGCCTAATCTAGCAGTGATAACATACTGCTTATCTCTTTAATTAGGCAGGTCCTATCTATCCATCTCAAAGAAATAAAATTAACTATACTGAATAAGAAAAACATTGGAAGCTGTTACTAAAGGATTTCTACTAGATAGTAAAAACTTGTGCTATCTTCTGAAGTATTTTTTACATTAAAAGAACAATAATTAAGCAACTGAGTGGATTGGAATAAACCACTACAAGGTCTGTATTCCTATCTTCAGAGCTAAAATTTATTTTAAAAAAGAAGAGCAGTAAGGTGTGTGCGTATGTGTGTATATATATATATATATAAAAAATATATTTCTGAGAACAAGCTTCATTTCACAGTCAAAACAGACTGTTAAGTGCATCCTGTTCATTTTTTTTCTCCCAACAAGTTTTCCTGGTGTAAATCAGCATCATACAAAGCAAGTACTTAAATTAGTGGGTGATCCTGTCAAGGAATCAGGACTCAGAGAAAGAACAGAAGTGAAGTAATCCAGGTGGAGGCAGTGTCTCAATATTTACCTTACCTTTCTGGATATAGGACCTGCTCCACACTACCAAAACTCCTGAGTATGTTTTTTTTCTTTTAACTTCACTGGGCTTTGAATGAAGTATCAAGCCATCAGGAAGCCAGTGATCCACTAAACTCCCATACCTTCGAACCAAAAGAGATTCACAGCTGAGACAGATGATATCCTAGGTATCAAAAGTCAAATTCTGCTTGGGACCAAGTGCAAGAGAGCAGCACATGCCAGGCAGCACCCTGGGGGTCCCACAGCTGGTAAGAGGAGGGAGGGTAGGGAAGCAGGGGGAAGAGGGAGCACCCTTCTACTGCTGGGGAGCAGTGAGGAGTTATGAGGGGACAGCATACAGAGTGCAGCATAATGCAGTTGAAAGGTCCTCTGTGGGAGCTCTGCTATCTGCCTAAACTGCAAGGTTTAGCAATTGCAGTGCCAGTATAAATTTGTACCTAAAAATACAGGAAATATTTTCTTTTAATTTTTAGTAGAATGGGTACATTTAACAATCCAGGTGGTCATCAATACATATGTGATTCTCTTTCAGCAACGTTAATGGAACAACAGACTGTTCTGTGGGGTGTCTAAGTTTCAGCTGCTTGTAAACCAGCACTGTGGGAAAACTTTTAGGTGGCTTTAAAAAAATTCTTGTAAAACAGTAGAAAGCTCATAATTTAAGACACTTCAGTGGAAGAGAAAACTTCCTCCTGATTGTCAGAAATATTTTGCACTACATCCAAAAGGCAAGTAGGACTTCCTCCAGGAATAATGTCATTTATCCACATCATTCTTGTCAGGAAAGTGTCTGAATATCTGCTTTAATAATTAAGTTTCAGGTTTCAACTACACTTGTGATAAATAACATTCACAGGAGAAAAATGTTTTTAGAGCATCAAATAGTTTAGTCTTATAAAATAAAATAAGCTTGTGGTGGTTAAACTACCCTTACATGAGAACATTTTATTAGTGTGTGAATATAATATAAGCTTAAGTTATAAAGATATTTAGCCCACACGTTTGAAATGAGATAACCACTGGATTGTAACTCTTGCCTGTCAGCATACTGATCTCTTTCTTCCTCCCATTTCATTTAATTAGCAACTTGAAATGGAATCAGCAACTTTTAAACAGCTGATTAAAAGCCCTGTTCACAGAAGTGATCTTGGTTATTTTTCACATGAGCATCAGGCTGCCCCTCTGCAGGGCAGTAATTCTGCTGTGACCTCATTCCACTTTGAAAGAGGTGTGGAGAATCACTGGCACCTTGGGTACTGCATCTGCATCAACATCCCCCACTGCAAACCACACACAGTACTGACTACTGGAATAAAAACAACAAACATAAAAAAAAATAAATAAACTAAAAAGACACAAGGACATCACCTCAGCAAAAAAGGAAAGTCCAAAACTCTTCTACATCTGCACAAATTTGAGCATAACCTAAATCCTACTAAAATGCAAACATCTCCTTTAGATTTAAAAGAGCTACTTATGCTTCATCAGAGGCTATTGGAAGACACATATACAAACTTGTCTAGGTGCTAATCAATGTTCATTAACATACTTGCATTCTAGAAGTGGTTTAGAAATTAAAATATCACATGAAAGACTCTGTATGTGGCATATAAGCACAAAAAGAAAATAACAGTATATTATAAAACTGAAAGAGGCTGTACTGATTTTCTTTGCTATTTACTAGAGTATTTCTCACTCGTCATCTTGAAATCCCTAGTTGCTGTTAAATAAATACCACTCCATATAATGGTATTTTCTATCCACTATAACCACTATATCTTCACTAAAACATATCCATATTTGTGGCTCATGCATTTAAGCACTTTTAGTTTTTATCCAGAAGTACTGATTGATATTATTGTGTGGTAGCACAGCACAGATCTAACTGCTTTCTCAATAACCTTATTGAAGTCTGGCTGAGAAGATTTGATCAGGTCTCTCTGACTCCTGTTTCAAAGCCCACTTAGGTCTTTGGGCATCCTTTTATTTTATGTGAGTAGATTTTGGATCACTTCAAGAGTGACTGTGAAGTTTCGCCCAGGCTTCACCTCTCCGAACAATGTCAAGACTTCTACCTTTAGGTTTAAAGTACTGTCTGAATATAAAACTAATATATAGGCAAAATGTGTGTGTGTGTGTGTGTGTGTGTGTGAAATGCAGGTACAATCTACCCTCTGGACATAGCAAACAGGCTGTAGAATAAACACAAGCCATTCCCTGCAGGCTTTTGGCAATAGTTTACACTAAGTGGCAAATCATTACTGCTTTAGATATTTCTTGAAATGCCAGTCATCTTGAATTCTTCTGGTATTTCCTGGGATGCAATGGGCAGTAGCCTAAAAATTCTGTATGTGGTATTGATGCCAAGTCACTGTGTAACATCTTATGAGATTCCTTAAATATTTATGAACAAAGAATAAAAGTTATATATGCATATGCACAAACCCATCTAACTTGTTTAAATAATGTCAGACACTAAAAAACCCAATTCTCGTATCAAGAATTCCTTCAACAGACAAACATGAAGCAGTCTCTCAGTAGTGGGAGATGTTAAAAGGAGCTCCTGTAAGCTGCACTCCGGACAACTCCCACTGAAGTGTCAAAACTACCCTAAGTCTTCTCAGTAAGTCTCTCCTCTATTATGCTAAATTCAAACGAAGTGTATTTATTCATTTATTCATTCATTTCACTCATTTCAAAGAGTACACCAGGATACCAGTCCTAATATGTTTGGGGGATAGTCGAATCATAGATGCAAAGGCTTGCTGCTGCTGCAGAGTAACAAAGAGAAATTCCTCCCAGCTTGAACTGAAACGGACATCAACAATGCAGGCTGCAGGAAGTTGTTATTTCTACTCAAAATTCTAAACAGCTGTTTTCAAGGCAGATTAAAAGATTTTTCAATGTTTGGATTCAACTCAAGAGCTTTATCTAATGCATACTTTGTATTTGAGTATTTGTTGAATTAGAAATTTAATAGAGCAGCTGAGTATTTTAAAATCTTTTGGAAGATGTGAAAAAGGGATGTGAACTCTAGCACACCCTGTAAAACATAAATTTCTTACCAAAAGAATATGTTATTCATGTGCTCTGTACATTAGGTCAATTATTACTCACTTTCTTTGGAGAACCACCAAGTGCCTCCACCCTTTATAACAGAGCACTGTAATCAACTGTAGTAAGAATAGCAGAATTATTTTAATACACACCAATGGTTCAGGCCTGAGCTCAAGAAGGCTTGAACAGTAAGAGACTAAGAAGGATTTGCCATCATCTTTCCTTTTTAAGAGGGAAATAAATTAATGTTTTCTTGTACACCTCTGTAAATAATTTCAAGTGCACATAAATAGGGAACAATTTTTTAAAAGGAATGCTTTAAATTTGGCCTCCAATTTAAACACTTCTGTTATTTAATGACAAATTCCGTAAACAATCTGATACCAAAACTTCTTCCACAGCACGTCTTTCATTTCCGCTAACCCAATTTAACCTCTCATCTTCCTTGCACTCAGCAGCTGTACAAAGCACTTTTTTTGTACTGACATCAGCAAGTGACTGAAGTGTTAGTGCTAGATTTAAAATGCCTTCTAAAACCACAACATTTTGTATTGAATTTGGAACCAAGTTTGATACAACTTGTACTGTTATTTTAATATAGTATCACCTTTCATTAAACCATATCTTGTTGGGTTCCTGCTGGGACCTGAGAACTGAAATAGCACAAGGTTTAATGCATGGCACTTCATTTTGTCCAGCCTGGCTCAGGCCAAGAGAAGCATTTCAAATTATTTAGATAACCACACAGATTAAATACCCAGCGAGATAGCTTGCTAAGTCATTCATCATTTGCCATTCCTGGCCTGTGCTTGTGTCTAGCCATGTTTTCACTAGAAGAGCCATTCAGATGAATGGAATGCACATCTCCACTGAGTCTCCCCTGCCCAAGCAGCAGTCTAAAAACGTCTCAACCTGCCTCCAATATTCTTTTCCCCAGATATGTAAAAACTGGATAGATCCTCTCTGTCATCATCTTCTTGCCTATCTTCCCTTCTCACTTGTATCTCTTGCTTTTGCTTTATAAGCCCTATAACTCTACCAAATTTTACTGTATTAAAGCATTATCATCTCCTTTCTTCAATCCCTCAAAAAGTTTACCAATCATCCTCTTACTACTCTAACCCCACAACTTAAGAACCAATTAATAGCTGGAATTAGTTCACATCACAGGGTGTAATTCAATTTCAGACATAATATATCTTACCTTAAAGGCTATTGGAGCCGAAGTAACTTAACATCAACTCTCCTTTCACAGAGGTGGGTCACTCACCTCTTTTCTCACTGCAGATCTTTTGGCCTTTGAAGCCTGTGGCTTGGAAGTAATTTTTGACCCTGTGGCTTCTTCTGAAGTCTGTATTAATCCAACTGTAAAGCTGCCATACTTGCATTTTACAAACCTCTCCAAGTTACCACCCATACTGTCCCACCAGGACATGGAGATTCTCATAAAGGCTTTCATCATATCCCAGCAGGACAATTATATTTCACTGCTTGCTGGTTTTACTGTTACTTCTCTTAAACATTTCAAGTCCAAGTAGTGTTCTGTCATTGTACTGCTCAACTGAGCTAAGACATCTGGACCATCCAGATGAGAGACCAGTCCAATGGCCCTTGAACAAATAGTTCAAGGTGTGTCTCACTTTAAGAGTCACCTTAATTGCACTTCAAAGAAAGTGCACAGCATGCTTTTTCCACTGTATGTTTATCACTTTTTTCTTGCTGTAGTTTTCTGAAACATAAGCAAACAGGAGCTGTTGAGGTCCTAAAACCTCCCATCACTGAGGTACCCAGCTGCCTCCTAAATCAAGTGAAATTATCAAGTACCTAATAGGTCTCCCCATCTTTTTGTATTAAGTGACAAGCAGGTAACTACAATTAGTGTCAAGTGCAAACAGGAAAACTCTCCTGACAGTCTGTCTGTAGTTATTAGTATTACTAGGATTTAAAACCATTCCCTATTCCACACCCCATGAACCACTGCAGTTTTGTCAACTTATTCTTCATTTTTAAACTAAGTGTTCCATTTTTAAAATTTTATTAGGCAAGTACATTAGATGTCAAAGGCATAACATGTGCTTTCATTTCACAGCACTTAAGCAATCACTGCCACAGGAGAAAAAAAACACTCTCTGGATAACAGAACACACAAATAAGAAAAAAAACACAGAAGATCCAGAATAATGAACACTTGGACAATGTTAGCAGTGGACCTTCATTAAATAGCTAATAGGTCTGAATGGTACAGCTAGTGGTGTTACAAATCACAGACTAACACATATTTTAGCACATTTTCCACAGTCCTGGACAATGTGCTCCAACTGGTTCTGTCTGAGCAGGGGAGTTGACTATGTGATCTAAAGAGGTCCCTTCCACACTAAGCAATTCTGTAAACTGAAATACAGTTACAAATTACCCTCTCTCCCTGTAAATCTTACAGTTCTATTTTTAAAAGTATGTAAATGCATTGTTTGATAGGCAGGAGTTACCCCACTAACTAGCAGATATGCATTTTGTTGTGCTACCAGTTTTTGCCACAGATAAACTGATTTTCCAAACCTTGCTGAAAATTCAGCTATCAATGGAGAAATTGTAAGTAATGGGACCAAGATAAAAGGACCTAGAGCAAAAGCTGAGGGCTTCATCTTGAGACCAAAGAGTACTATGAAGTCCCTGTGCATACAGAAATAAGGAAAATGGTAAGTCTTGTAAAATATCACTGAACTTATGACCACTGCTGCAATTCCAGCAAAGACATCTCTGGCTTTGTCCCACACTGTATGCAGTGGTGCAGGATGGAAGCATCAGCCATCACCTCCCCAAGGAGGCAACAACTGTGAGCATACAGGTTTCTCATCAGCTCCTGCTTCCCTATGACTATCAGCGCCTCCGTGTCAGACGAAAAAGCCCTAGAGGGTCACAGAAGACCATTCATTCCAAGGAGTAAGGAGCAAATGGGGACAGCACTGAACACCTGGCAATCACTGGGTAAACTTTGCAAAAAACATAAACATTGAGGACAGGATCATTATAAAACATGACTGAGATCACTGGTAAGCCAGGCTTACTCGAGTAAATGCTTTTTTAAAATTGAGGCACACACTAAGTTAAACATTCAGGGACAAGTAAAACAGTGCAAAGACCAGTCTTTCAGAATGGGAGATCTATAATCTGAATCACACCACCATGGAAAGAAACGAAGGCTATGGCACAGCAGACTCAGTTCCATTAACCTACCTGTGCTAGTTTAGCTTAGGTAATGCCTGCAACGGATAAACAGTAAATGTGTAAGACCACAATCCAAACTCAGGTGCATAAAAAGGTTCACATTTCTTAAAATATAAACCCATGTGTATATATGTGTAAACACACATGTATTTTTAATAACTTTCATGCTTTTTTAAAATTAAGTATCCAAAGCCTTTGCACGCCTAGCTACAGGGAAGGGAAATACTGAATCTTGGTTTCTTTATGTAGCAAATTCCACCTTTTTTTTTCAAAAGAAGTTTCTTCTGGATAAAGAGTGCAAAGCCAAGCTCTGTTTTACAGCATAGCAGAATTTGGAGAGTGATATTTCTCTCAGGGCTCCTTTCTTTTCAGACCTTATTTAGGCCTCTTTTCTTCTCCTACAGCATTTCTCTAAAGTGCCAAACTGTACAAGCTATCATAAAAAAAAAAAGTATAAAAACTACTCAGTCATTATTCATGAACCTCTCAAGGGCAACTGGAAGTGAGAATGTGCCTGTCCTTACAGCTGCTCTTAGGCAGTCGTTTCTCAGAATTTTTTGCAGCTTTTATGCTGATAGAGGGTAGATCTCTTTCTAAATCTAACAGTTTACTTTAGAAAAGTCTTGTTTTTACAGAGATTTCAACAGCTCTGTTACAGATACATATAGCAAAAAAACTTACATGTGTCAAAACAGTTACACTGACCACTTTGAGCACCTCTGTTTAAGATGCATTTTCATTAGCATTTTGCAGCTGACCTACATAAAAGAATTGTTTTACTTGGAAATGCCTTCATCAGTTTATCCTTTTGTTAGGTTAGATCTATGTTTTAAAAGAGGTTTCTTTTCTTGGTTAGAACTGGCCATCTAAAAAGTTTTAGATCACTTGTAAAAACAAAGAAAAAAAGTAAGTCAAACTCAACTGAGGCATCATGCATACTGTTACTTGCTTCTGTGGCAACTAACAAAAATTCTCAGCTTACCAGTCCAAGAAGAAAAAAAGCTATGAATGGGTGATTCACAAAGAAAACATTTGTTTTCACTGTAACAAATCAGAGGATTTCAGGTAGCGGTGCTTTCTTATATCAAAATAGATTGCAGCCCAGAGAAGGAGTCATTTTCTCCATTAACAGCTAAATAGGCATTGTTAGGTAAGTTCTCAGCTGCATTTACTCATTCCCTATATTATGTCTGACTCTGGGAGTCACCATTGCAAAGGCACCTTTTCTTTGGAAAGTTGCATGAGAAATCAGTTGTGGCCAGCTATTTTATTTTTTACAAGTTTGGGCTGAAATTAGAAAAATGGGCCTGGTAAAATGGTACTAAGAGGGGAACACAAGCCCTAAGATACACATTCTGAAGGCCTCAAATGTAACACCATGCTGCAATGACAACCAATAGCAATAAAAGCTGATTCAATATTTCAGCACACACACACAAAAAAAAAAAAAAAAAAAAAAAAAAGAAATACCCCCGGGAAACAAGTAACACCATGCTGCAATGACAACCAATATCAATAAAAGCCGATTCAATCTTTCAGCACACACACACACAAAAAAAAAAAAAAAAAAAAAAAAAAAATTACTCTCGTGATACAACACATGAGAGGGATTCTTTCCAGTTCTCCCTGGAACACTGCAGAGCACAGATCTGGCAGTGAAGGCCAGTCAGGGAAGCTACAGCTTTCAACTGTCTGCACTGTGTATATAGAAGTTATAGCTGTATAATCTGCATGTAACATCCCATAATCTCTCTATGTAAGTAACTTTTACAAAGCCTCTGCTGCACTGGCCTCCACCCTTCATTTCTCAAGACACTACAAGGCAGACAGCAAGAACCACATGCAGGCAAAGGCAACACAAGGTCCAGCCTGGCTGCAGTGAGAGCTGAACCCAGTTTTTTGCACAGCAAACAGGAACCTGTCAGGAAAGCTGGAGGTAGGAGTCAGGTTCAACAACAAAGCTGTTTGCTGCACCAGAAGAATGATCTAGTGACTCTCCTGTAAGTCCTTTCATTGTCCTACATACAAGAACCAAATCTTACAGATTAGAACAATGCAGCTATTTCATTCAAATGTCTTTGTGATAATTTATACCAAATATAGACTCCACAATTTGTCATTAAATTTGTATGCATCTCCACTGCTACAACTAAAATCAAAACAAAGCAAAGTCCAAACAATACTTTACTGCACATCTAAAGGTCAGTGTCCTTAGCAGCCAATCAAGAAAGCATGGAAATATAAAAAGGTCTGCCAAATAGCTGAATGAAAACTTTAGATTTGTTTGACTGAAATCAAAACTCAATTTGGAACAAAATGTAAATGTTCAGCTTCGTGTACAAAAGTTGGAGCCCTCACATCTCACAAGAGACCTAAGCCATATGTACTTAATCATTTATGGATCTTGATTAAGCTTATAAGCATATATCTGAAGAAACATTTTTAAATTGGCTATATGATCTTTTAAGATACACAAAGCATAGAGCAAGCAACACAGGACCAGTTATGGGGTGAACATGGAAGGAACAGAACAATGGATGAAAGCCTTCTTATACATAAGATCCCTAAAAATGCTTTTTGGCAACAAATAACAGACTGAGCTGAGTCCTAAGTTCTGATCCAGAGATCTACTGATTATATTGCTAAGTATTACAAACCACCTAAATCACACACAATCATTCTGTAGAGGGTGACTTCTTGACCATAAAGCTGCAGCTTCAATTTTAAAAATTAAAAAACTCATCCAGTTATCTTAACCTCTTTGTTAGAAAAGATAATCCAATGGAGTTTTTATTCTAAAACTGAAAGACATCAAAGGTGACAACATATACTGAAATTATTTTAAAGTCAGTAAAACATCACTCTGTTACTAAATATATTGCTCTTCAGTCTGAAGCCATTTTTCATAACTTTTCAGGGGGGAAAAATGTGTGCAAGAGTCCTTATTGCAGGCTTTCAAGTTTAGCCATCCTTCAGTTTGCTGCTATAACATTGTACATGCATGCATTCATGTTACAGGGCTGCAGAAACTACATGTCTATGTCAACAGATGTGTTTTTTGGAAGAAAGCAACAGAAATCAAGTTTATTCAAATGTTTGCCAGCTACCATATGCTGCAATACTACTTTAAATGCAACATAAGGCTTTGGGAACATACTTTTACTGCTATCTACACTTTGTTATTTACTTTCCATTTAGACTAAATACCAGAGACGGGGCACACTAAGGGGTGCAGTGTCCTCTTTGTAAAAACATTCTACCCGTTGTAGTATTTAGAAAGAAAAAAAAATATACAGAGCCCTACATTACTCTTGACCACTTTCAGCGGCTGCACTTTCATAGGGAGGCTCCAGGAAAGATATTTTTACATATGGCATTAATTCTGGGAACTTTTAATAATGGCCAAATATAATTAAAAATTATGCAAAAATTCCTGCCATGAAGAGAGCAGTACAGAAACGACTCTGTTTGAAGAAAAAGGAATCGTTTGCTCATATTATGAGTCCATAAAAAAACAAAACACACGTGGTACATTTTTAATATTTGAACTACATCAGGCCCAATTCTGCTCCTATGTGAAGCGAGTGGCAAAACTCCAGAATGCAGCAGGATTGAGCCCCTGATGTTGTCACAAGCATTCAAATAAACAAACAGGTCTGTAACACATTCTAAGCTTCCACTATGCTCCTCTAAATGAATCCAGACAGAAAAAGAAAAGCACATTTCATTGCATTTCTGCAATACAAGGAGAACAACAATGTACAATCTTCTATTATATAGAACTCGCCCTCTTAAAGTATTATCACCCAAATGTCTAAAGAGAAACTGTTTCAAAGAGTCAAGAAAACCTTTGTGTACAAATCTGAAGACAGCTCTACCAAATCTGGTTTTTGATCTTCCTGAGCTCCTAACATCAATTTTTCTCTGGACTTTCATAAAGTGCAAGATACAGGGATGTTTTCACATGACCCAAACGTGGGCATCTCCCACAGCCAGCTAAATCCCCTAGGCTCTTTTACAGACAATAGAAAGGGCTGTCAGTGTTCTGAGTCATCCTCAGGGGAACATAAACTAAGTCTCTGCTCTCAGTCTCTTTAGCAACTCTAAAAGAAACTGAAGAATCTGTAACTCACTCAAGTTATTCAGCATTAACAGTAAAATGGCATAAGGATGGCATCCAGTTTTTAACCAGTAGGAGAAGTTTTTCTTTGTCCACATCTTCATTTTCTGCTATCTGTGACTTCATTAATAACATGACTACTGATAAATTAAAAGCTGAGTGCATCTTTCAGATCTTAACTAACTCTGAAAGCTTGGGCCAAAATCCAGCAAGGCCCTTAAGCACTTGCATAATTCTAAGCATATTGACATCTTGGGTTTGAACTTAAAGGCATGTCAAAGCTCCTCACTGGACCACAGCCAGAGAACTCAGCACCTTCTTAAAAGAAGTCCCTGAAGTTCAATTTTTAACTGAGGCAATATCTGTGAAATATTTTCCTTCTTGGGCTATGTATTTTAAATGTGTCTTAAATGGCTGTAGGAAGCATTCCCAACACCGCTACACTTTCACTGTTCAGTTTATGTCAAGTCCACCTTTCTGAACACTATTCCACAGCAAAGCCAGGTCTGTTGTTTTATGACACAGCTGCATATACTTGACAGTACATCCAGGCAGCTTCTCCTGCTCTGGACAGGAGCCAACCACCACACACAACAGCTCAGGAGTTAATGACACATGTGCACCGTGATGAAGTTATTGATCCAGCTCTGGTGAAGCCTGTCTCACCAGTGACATGGCATATACTCCCAGGACATGAAGAGGAACCCCACTGATAAAAGTGAATCTCAGAATTCCTTATGCTCATGTTTACTGTGTTTTACACTAAGATTAACACTTCTAAGACACACAAAAAAGTGATTTGTGTGCCAAAACGGCCCAAGGCCAGCTGCTACCCTCTCAAAGAATGACTGAATAAATACATAGAAATACTCATGCCACAAATTTGATGGTGTTTGTTACACTTTGAAAGCAGTGGGTCTTTCACCAGGTAAAAGCCCTTGACCTACACAGAAGTCTTGCAGATCTTCATCAGCAATCACATGGTCAACACTTGCTGAGGTAATGTATGGAAAAACTATTTAAAACAGTAGACACTGTTTTAGAACAGAACTACACAACTTGTCTCCATAGCTAAGAAACTGGATTTAATTTTTTTCCAACCACCTGCAACATTTTAAATGTTTTCCCTATCGGATTATTAGAATAACCCCACGTGTTTGGTTGCCTCAACATTGTTTTATTCAAGTCAGTTCTAAGTTATGACATATGCAGCAAAGGCTGAAATATTCTTTGGTGTGTGACATATGTGCCACAAACACTCTTTAACTGTTACTGTTAGTTGATGCTTGTAGAGAAAAGCACTGGGTGATACACAGCAGTAAATTACTTCCATAACTGTTAGTTTGTGGGATGGCAGAACCTAGAAGTCAAATCACAGCCAAACAGATGGAGAATGTGTATGCCACAAAACTGTATCACTTCACATTACGTTTATATCCAGAAATGGTGTTTTCAAAACAATCTGCTTCTCCCGCCTCTGCCAGAAATGGCATAGTTTAAGACACCATTTCTCTTGAGTATCTTCCTTCCCTGCACAACCCCCCCAGCTCCATGCAGAGATGCTTCGGTTTTGTTGTTTTGTTTCCTCCCCTCTTTCTTTTCTTTCTAATAAACACACCATTTTACTCTACAAGGCATGAATCTTGTCAATTTACTGGCTAACATCCATTCACATGTATATCAGAAGCCCACCAGGGAGTGTCAAATCCACAGAACTTTCCAAAGCCAGATTCAAAATATGGACCTCTTACTTAGCTGACAGCTGTGTAAAATCATATGCAGCCAGACAACTCCCCAGTGACCACACAGGTGCATGTGCTGAACAAGGCAAGTTATTCTAAGACCAAGATTAGTTTATACTTGAACAGTTATCTTCAGAAAAAGCTTTTCTCATGGCATAATGTGATTCTGAGACCAAAAACCACCACACCCTTTTTAGAGGAGGGGAACATATTAGCTCAGCTAGGTAGAGAGGCTGCAGAAAATCTGTGAAAGCAGCCAAATTTCAGAGGTTTTCTGGGAAGATACGACAATCATTTGGCCTCAACACAGCAAGCAAGCATTAACCAGGAATACTAGAGCTCATTAATGTCTATTTTCTCTTTTATTGATAACTATAAAATCAAACATGTGTTTTAAGTAAAAAACTGCCTATGGACTAGGCATGTAAGTTACAGATTTCTACCTCAATTGTGCTCAATAGCATGCATGTAATTTCAGAACAGCTTGACTTGGCTCAAATGGCTCTGTACCACCAGTTTCTCACTCCACCCACCACCTGAGGGACAGGACTGAAGCTGTTACCAGGATTCAGCCTAGAAACTTGCCCTAATGATGTGGAATCAAACTGGTCTCAGATCAGGCAACACAGAAGTAGCACTCAACAATCTTCTTCTGAACTTAAACTTTACACTCTTTTTATAAAACTCAACAGGATTATACCTAAACATTGTCCACTGTACTGCCCACAAATGAAATGTTAAATTGGTTTAATAACCCTGAAAAAAAATCCACATACCATATAAGGTAGTCAGTATCACTGTGTTTTCATTTGAAGATTATCACTATGGATATGCAACTAAAAAGCTAAATTAAAAACAATAAATCTGAACAAAAAGGAAAAGAGAATTGAATAAACTCTACAAAAGAAAACATAACAATGACAGAGGCAAGATTCTACTTATCATGTATATCAAATTCAAAGACATTTTCTGATGACTTAGAAACTGAATTTTGAGCAAAAGCACACAAACACTTTCATTTGCCACCTCTTCCACTGGAGTGTTTTAATCACAAAAAAAGTAAACAGTTACATCTGTGTTTCATCCTGGCCTCTATCCTTATGAATTTCACATACTTCTAAAAATGCCACTTATAATTTATTTTCTGTCTTGAGACCAACAAAAGCAAACACAACCAATTCAGCTACAGAATACACCAGGTAATGGCCCAACAACCCTACTGCTGGAGGTGTTGGAACATAATTCTTCCCACTGATTTAGGGCACGTACCTCTCTCACACTGGGGCCCAGTAAAGCCATACGTGCAAGCACAGCGGTTCGGAGCGACGCATCTCCCTCCGTTTAGACATCCATTTTCACAGACAGCTGCATCAAAGGGAAGGCAAGAGTAATCTTTACTGAGCTGTTTGCAGAAAGACATGAAGGTATGTACTTGGCCACCTTAGGTAAACTGGTAAAAATGGTAAACATACTAAATTCTTTTCCTAGAATCTACTCCAAGACCTTTTACTACTTCCTGGCCTTATTAGTACTGTGAGCTCATTTTTTCAGGGGAGCATTATACAAATACAGGAACAACCACAGCTCTTCTGACCTCTCAGAGCCTTTCTCTTTGGGATAGCTGGGCAATCCCATAACTTCAAAATAATATCTCTTTCAAATTTGTAACAAGCAAACACTGATAGAGATTGCAGATAGAAGATGGAGAGGAATATTTAATCTCTAAATCCTCAAATGTGGTTTGTTCCTTCTGTAATAATCCAGTATTAACTGAGTAATTGCCGGTGTTAAATAAATAATGCTATTAACTAGGATAGCAAAATTTAATCAATATCTATTCCATGTTAATTCAAGATACTCTTCCTCTGTATCATGCTGTTATTAGCTTCAGAAGTCAATTTTTTCATAATAAACTCCAAAAGCAATTCTTCTCTGAAATAATCAGAAAATACAACATGCACATGAAAAAGGAGATTTTAAATACAATTTCATGTTCATTGAGTAATGTTATTCTTTGTTCCATTTCACAGTCACTTCAGTAGAAAGACGATTTCCATTTATCCTCTTTTATCCACTTGATATTTCACAGTGAAGGCAGAAATACAATTCTTAATCCTTTCACCATGGGATCCTCCTCCAGATTATTAGGGTAAATTCCTAGTCCCACTGAAGTTCATGTAAAGTGTGCCATTGATTTTGACAGAGCACAAAAGGTTTTCATTAAATGAGCTAAACACATTTTCTGTGTCAGACCAATATTTCACTAGATAGCAATGTGACAGCCTTGGTTAAAAGCAGTGTCTATATCCTTATTTGAGTTACTTCACAGCATTCCAGCCAAGAACAAGAGAGCACCAGAGTCAGTTTGGGAGAGATTTCAAGCAGCACATCCAGGATTGCTTTTGACTAAGGACTGATCGAGGAAATAAAAAAAATCTGTCAATCAACTCTAATAAGACAACATCAACATTTCTAAAGCATAATCTAAGTCTTATGCAAACAGTGAAATGAAAACAAGACTTCTATTAAAAATCCTAATTTTAGCTATAAAATGAAAACTGAATCCCATGTAAAATTTAGATGTATGACCCACTGCACTAGTGGGTGAGAAGTCCTGGAGGTCAATGGGAATTATGGCAGTGTGAGAACTACAGGGTCAAGTTATATCCAATTATTATGAAGTCACATGATGTTTATTTTAATAGTCTTGATCAGTAAGAATTCACTCAGCATTCATTACAAAGTCAAGTGTTTTTCTGTAAAATTTCACTATACCTGATCAAAAACAAGCTCAGCAGCAGCTGAAGTTTAGTGCTAAAGAGTGCCCAATCCACACATCACAGAACCACTTAACAGTATCTACATTCCTAGGAGTGTACTTACGCTGTCCACAGTGAGTTCCTGTATATCCCTTCTGACAGAGGCAATGGTCGTCACTGCAGCTACCTCCATTCATGCACCGGATGTTGCAGTGTTGGACTTGAAAGGAAAAAAAGATTTTCCTCAGTTAAATCAAACCAGTCAGAAACACTTAACTGTTTGCTAAAGGTAAACATTTACTTGTACTTCTTTTTTTAGGGATTGATTCTGTGAAGCAGAAAGTTTTAGAAGTCAAGAATGAATGTTTTAGGACAGATATGGAAAATGGCTTTACAGAAGACAATATAGATTCACTGTTCCTAAAGAATATAGGACATGGTCCAAGAATTTGATGCACCCTCTCATTCAAATGAAGTCAAAGGCATTTCATAGGAGCATAAATCCTCAACATTTCTTTCCTAGTCTGCAATTATGAGAAAAAGCCTTCAATAAGGGAAAAGTACTAAACTTCTGGCAGACAGCCTCATTAGAAAGGGAGCCTTATCATCTGCAAAGTGGGGGAGGGAAGCATTGGAGGGGAGCCTGTAAGGAAGCTCCTGAAGACAGCCCTGCTCTGCTAACACATGCAACACCAGAAGCTGACCTGGCCATGCAGGATTTCTTGCATAAAGAGGAGAAATAACAGACTGATTTCTTTCTGTATGCCAGCTGTAGGCTCATCCCACCTGTAGAGCTGCTGAGCTTGGGAGCTGCAGAGCTCACAGAGAGCCCTCCCCCAGAGCCAACAACCTTCCCCTCCCACGGGCAGAGGCAGGGGAGCAGCAGCACTCTCTCCTCAGCTGCAGCCCCACCACTTATAATGGTTAACAGGCAGCTTAAGCCCCATGCCAGTAAAACATAATGTCTCTGAGTAATTTTTCTAGTAATAAGAGCAAATATATTACTTAACTAGATGCTGGGAGCAACTACAAGTATGTCAGGCTCTTCATAAGGCATAGAGGAGTGGGCAGGTCTCCCAATAAAGTGAAGTCCTTACAGGTCCTGCTGTCCAACACAGCTGTGAACTGGGGCCTGCACTCCAGTAAGCAGCTGGGAAATGGTTTTCCTCTTAACAGGAGCCACATGAAAGGCTCCTCCCCACATAGGATTACAGTCTGATCAGCGTTTCAGTAGATTGTGATGGAGCACTGGATACCTACACCATGCTGTCTGAAATGCTCAGGACTGAAAAATGGAAATTGCATGTCCCGTCAGAGCCTGCAGCTGACAGGTGCCATGCCAAACACTGAATTTTTCATCTCACACAAAACCCTTAGGCATCATTTGGCTTTTGACAGTTCAGAAGTATGTGAACAGATTTTTTTTTTTTATTTTCAAGTAGAAATAATAATTTTAACTGTACTGCCTTCTATAACAATATGATTCCACAAAACAGAAGTAAAACACAAAACTGGAGAAAGAAATTAAAGCAATCTAGCATTTTAAATACTAGTAACCTTAATTCTTCAAATATAAAAGCAAAAACTGTATTACATTTCTTATGTGTCTAATAGTTATTATACATCTTTGTTCTGCTTTGGATATACTTCAGTACTTCAAGCAACAAAAATGCACTAACATTCCTCAATAAAAAGTAAAATTGTCTGCAAATACAGAGTGAATATCTGGTGAAGATTTTTGGACAATGTCCTAAGTAGGTCAGAAAAAGGTGTACAGTTACTTTAAAATGTGTAGCTCAACTAGCTTTAGACAATCTTAGAAAAACAGAGGGGATTACAAAAAGCATAGGAAATGATATCATCTGTCAAGCAGGGAAGGAACTTAAAAACCACAAACTGATTTCAATTAGAGAAAGCTATGCCAAGAGCTAATTTCCATTCCCACATGAAGACCAAAGCCATTTAAGTAGTTTGAACTACATTTGAGATTAAAAGGTTAACAGTAGCTTAAATGATGATTTTCATATTATCTGTTCATGTATAAATAAAGAATATTTCCTCATTTTGGAATATACACACAAAATTTCCTTCTCTTACTGCTTCTTAGAATAACTTTTTCAAGGTAAAATACTTCTTACTCCTTTTAAAACTAAAATCATTATGGGAGACTGCTGGGACATCCAGTCATCCTTACTAAAATGAGCCATTTAAATCAGTGAGCTTTCTTGCCTATTACCAGGCAAGAGGATCACTGACATAGTCAGTAAACTAATTACTTATTTTCTGCCCTCTTTTGTGGGAATGTGGGAAAGAGTACTTCCAAAATAATACAGACTATTCTGTAATATTATCCTTCCAAAAGTTTACAGAAACACATTCAAAGGCTGTCTGGAGCTCAGATGATGATTTTAAAAATGCATTTTTGAAAACTAGCATATTAATGCAGGTCCAGGTTCTCTTTTCTCAGCTATATCAACAATTCCATTAATGTCAGTGGAGATATTCCGGTAAATGAAACAACCTGTTCCAAGACACCACACTGACAGAGACTCAAAGAAAAAGCACAGGAATTACCATAAGGCTGGTAAATAAATGCATATAGCTTCGCCTTATCTTGGCATGCAAAGGAAATGTAAACATTAATAAATGGTTGCTTTTAATCAATTATTGTTCTTTTTCACATCCAATTTGTAAACAGTCTGCACTGGAAATGTCTGAAGTCAAAACAGGAATAACTGCAGGAACACAACTTTATAAACCCGCAAAAGAGCCAGCTCTAAGACCATGCATATCCACACAGGCTTCGCGTGTGGGCGAAAGTTGTGTTTTTTATCAAAGCGCTGCCCTCTTAAGCATAACAATTCCTGACTTTTTAAATAAATACCCAGCAAAACTGAGTAAAGACCTCATCACACCCAGAGCACTGCCACAAGCACTCATGAAACAGCTCACCAAGCAGACGGAAGGCAGCACACGTGCTGTCTGCTCTGCGATCCCACACCAGGAAAGGTGAGGTGGGAGGGTCTGCAGCCCTCAGGTGGGAGAGCCGGCCGAGCCCTGGCCCGGCCCCTCGGGCTGAGGGCGGCGGCGCAGCCAGCGGGCACGGCAGGAGAGGCCGGCTGTCCCCCGTGCCACTGCCGAGGAAACGCTCCCAGCCCTGGGATGACGCAGGGCTTTGCCTGCCAGGAGCTGTAAACAAGGAATGACGGCCGCATCGCATCCCAGATGCTCAGCGTGCTTTCTCTGTCAAGTGACTGACTCAGGAGAGAGATGGCGGCTAGCGCCAAGGCGTGACACGAGCCTGCTGCCCCACAAGGCATTGACAAAATCCGCAGTACCCTCAAAAACTCTGGGAACATTCCAAATTCAAGACCTTACCCCACCTCTGACAGTAGCAGAATATAAGACAAGGGGCTGAGCTCCAGGTTTTACTGCCATTGAGCAGATGCCTCCCATAGCACCCGAGGAGTGGGATGCCAGGGCACTGAGCCGAGGCCCAGGCTCAGCCCCACACCAGGCCTCTGAGGAAGACTCCGGGCATGAGGAGGAGCTCAGTCCTCGGCTGTGCCTCTGATGCTGCTGGCAGAGGAGCAGAGCAGGCCCTGCTCTGGACACAGACACTTGTCTCCACAGCCATCACCGCGAGCACCCACCACAGCTGCCTCTGCCACAGCTCCCTTCCTTCAGGGACAGCCCCAACAGCAAATGCCTTCCCTGTTTCAGCCAGCCAAAACCATTCTGACTGCAGAAGCAAAACCAGGGGCTCAGCTCACAGACAGATCTGACCCACAACCCTGGGGGCAGCCTGACACCCTCCTCCTTGTTTGTCCCCTGCTCGCAGAGGGGCAGAGCAGCAGCTCTGAGGTGCGGCAGGATCACGGAGCATGAATGGAGCGCTGAGAAGGGCCGGGCCGGGCTGCAGCAGTGACACGGACACAGCAGGCACAGCCCTTCGCACAGTGAAGCCGCTGCCATTGCAGAGCTGGCAGAGCACGGAGCACGGGACATCTCCCACAGCACGGGGGGTGCACACCCACACAGCTGCACCTGCAGTGTCAGAGCACCCACGCACCACAGCCGGCAGGGAGCCCTCCTCACTTGGCACTCTTATCTCCAAGCCTGCCGCAAGCGCACCCAAAAATTCACTAATTACACAGAAACAACCACTACTCAGCCAGTAAGTTTACTGATGTCACTAAAATCCCTGCTGAGAAAACCACCGGTTGATCTTTTCAACCACAAATCAGATTCCTAAAGCTGACTCTTAACCAGAAAAGTCCCAGCAACTGACCTGCACGAGAACCAAACTTGGAGGCTTTGTTTTGTTCTCGAATCCACATGCTTTCCAATCCGCATTAAATATTTTATTTTGACAGACAACCAGAGTATAAGAGTCACTGCCAATTCAGTTTCTATCTGTGGATGTATCTGCTAGAAAATCCAGGCCCATTACTGATTGTCCAAGTACTAAAGACACACATAGCTTAAAATATCCAAAGGACATCTCATGTATCAGAAGCTATACACTTAATTCTGAGAAATCAAGGCATTTTCACTCATATTTGCTATTTTTATTTTGCATGTGATAAACACATATCATTTACATTTGATTTTTAATTATTTAATTAGATTTTTTCTTATTTTAAAAACATATAATTAAAATACGGTTTAATGAATGCATATTCTGACAAAATATTAACTGTTACCAGAAGTAGTTGACAGTAACCATTTGATGCAAACAGTACTTTTTATGTTTACTTTGTTTCCTAATTGCAGATCTAATTCATTGTGGTCTATTGTGTAAATACATATTCATGGGTTTTGTCTACAGTGCCAACAGTACAAATGATTTACATGAAGCATGTTCTGTAAGTACTAATGATGTGCTAAATCATAAAAAATATTACACATGGGTGCACAGAAGCAGTGGAGTCTCTTTTCTGTGCAACTTACCAGACACTTTTGCTTTTAGAATTGGTATGTTTTAATAAGTATAGGGGATGTAACCACATACACAAAATGTATCTTACGTTACTGCAGAAATTGACCAACTCCCATGAAGGCTAAAACTCTGGACAACAATGGTAGAGTATTTCAGAAGAGCTACAAGGAGAACCAAAAACTTTACCTTATTTTTCTTTTGAGTCTTGACTCATAAAAGACTTCAGTAGAGCCAAAGAAAAACGTGAGGTTAGGCCCACTTGTTCTCTCCAAAGGTGCCAAAGCATGTAACAGATACAGGGATGTATCTCTCCTTCTGTCCCCCAGAGGCTATGGGGAGAAGGTCATACCTTCCTTTACTGCCTTACAGGACTAAGGCATAAGCGCCTGATAAAACAGTAGCTGCAAACCCAGGCAGGAGCACACCAACACACACATTTGTGCAGCATTTTGCACCCTTCCCTCCCTCCAGTACTCTCTGGGAACTCCATAGCTCCACATCTTCCTCATGCTGTCCTCTCCCTAACATACATCACAGGGGCATGAGATGGGTTGAACTACAAAGAACAATATTTACCATTTCAGTACATGCCATTCCATTACATTCTGCAGTTGTTAATGTTTTTCCACTGTTATTGCACAAAAAGGATGCTAAAACCACAAACTGAAATGGTCAGTTATGTGGGAAAACTCTTATCAACCAGGAAAGCAAAAAAATGGCAAAGTAAAAAATACAGAAGCAAAGCAGACCACACACTGAGTCTCAAAAGATATTCAGAACTAAAAGGATAACCACTTTGTATAATATTAGAGACCTCAGCTGAGTGCATCCCCCACTGACTTCTGTTAATATGTTTTTCAGATAGTTAGAGGCATTTGTGGGAACCCCCCCAAAATTCTTTCCAGAAACTTCACATGTCATAAAAAAATCTAAATCTTCTACATTCTGATAGACAAGAACCACGTTCAAACGAGAATACAGAGTACTTTACAGCTGGCATTTCAGATATGAATCCTACTCTATATCAAACACTCAACTCATGTTTAGCTATTGAGTTCTCTGTTCATTGAATTAATTTAATTTTACTTATTTTTCCCTGGCTCTGGGGAACCTTCCTTGAAATACAAACATTTCTAGGAAAAGTCATCTCTCTGAAAAGCTTCATTTTCAAAGAATCTTTGTTTTTCAGATGAAAAGCTGTTCCACTTAAAACCTTGAGCAACTCTGTACCTCTAGTACCTACAGAAGTGTCACCTGAAGAAAGTCAGCAGTATTAGATTCAGAAGATATGTACTGAGCCTGGCAAGGAAATGCTCTAAAGCTTGTAGGCTTTGGTATTAGCATACATAATGTCTGGTTTATAACCCTTGAAATCTGAAGGAAATTCCAAAGCATGTCAAGATCAGCCAATTGTCAAGAGTTCTCTCTCTGTCATTACAACTTTTGTCGTATACATGCTCATGTCTACCAGTGAACAGAAATAAGGTATTTTCCAGAAAACAAGGAGGACTGGAATTAGTGTTACAAAGTGGCAAATGAAAATAGCTTCCAATAAGACTGATTTGGGTTTGATTTGGCAAAAAAAATAAACGTCTCCAAAAGCCCATCTCTGAGTCATTCTTCAGTTTCATCACAGAAAGCTACACTTCCCTTCCTGTGGTAAAAGTACGTCTGGTGACTCAGAGGTTATTTGTCTTAAATACTGGCCACTGAACTATTTTACATACCTTAATAGCTTCACAGACTCAAAAGAGCAATATCAGAGACACAGAAGAAATACTTACTTGATTTTGAACCACAGGAGGGGGCTATCTGACCATTTGGGCATGTGCACATGTTTGGTCTAGAGCAAAATCCATCCCCACAGGAATGTCTGCAGATTGCTATTAAGAAAACAAAAATGCCTTTAAAATATGTCTCAAAAACCTCAAACACATAAAAAAACACCTGACAGAAAAGTCAGTTCCATAACATAAATACCCACAAACTCATTAAACCACATACAACAGATGCCAAAACAGTTCCTCCTGTTCATCTACATCTTTATAGAGGGCAGCTAAGACCTAGACCTTCACCATCTGCTATGAAAAGGTCTGGGAACATGCCACAGGCCATACTAGATATGGGGAGATTTCCTTGGAAAAGTGAAACTGCTGTCCATTTTAGCCTTCTCGAAGGAAGGAAGGAAGGCACTGAGGCAGCAACATAATGCTTCCTTTATTTCTGCACCACACACAGACAAGAGCAGTCATTCCCATCTGACAGCACGCTGCTTCAGGATCTCTGGAGAGAGTCTTATCAGCCTTGGGCAAAGTGCCTTTAGGAATTTTTTCTGGTACACTGCTCTCCTACACATGAATATGCATATAGCACTATGAGGTATGCATATATTTATATCCCTACATATATATTTCAGGGAGATGGTCCAAAGAAGTGGAGAAAATGCATTTGCTGGCCTGATGCTGTTGTGTCCTTCCATTAACCCAAATAGATTAATATATTCCACTCATTCCCAAGAGTTCACACATCCCTTGGAACCCTTTACTAGAGACTTAAACAGAACATGTGGACGAGATTAATCTTTTGTTAAATATTGGTATCACATCACTGTGTTGTAGCCCATGAAACTTTGTATATTAGCTTAATATATTTTAAATGGTAAAGCAGTCATGTACAGCTGCTGTTGAAAACATACAGAAACACATTTCAGTTCTGCTATACAATTAAAACCACCCTGAGACACAGAAGGACAAAGACAAACATCAGTCATAACACATAACTAGATTAACTTACGGACTATGCATTGGTTTCCACCAGGTAACGTTTTCCATCCAGGGCAGCAGTAGGCATTGTAACGTGATCCACACACATTTGGTCTGGAAAAAAATAAAAAGGATAAGGATGAATTCTTATTTTTACTCAGAAATATGTTTTAGAAGTAGAGATGTAAAATGGAAAAGGTAAATCACTGCAATATACATTTCAATAATTAAATTTAGAAGTGTTGTATGTTTTTGGCCTGTAATTGTTGGGTTTTTTTGGTAACATACATTTTTATAAATTAAAGATTA
This sequence comes from Passer montanus, assembly GCF_014805655.1. Classification (NCBI taxonomy): domain Eukaryota; kingdom Metazoa; phylum Chordata; class Aves; order Passeriformes; family Passeridae; genus Passer; species Passer montanus. The sequence goes on from NW_024369929.1 coordinate 7,736,048, forward strand.
CATTACAAGCACAAAATTGAATCAGTAACATTTGAACAACAGGAACAGAATGGGGAAACCTTGTCTTACAACACTCCATACCTGAGGAAGTAGCCCTCCAAGTTTTTTGAGCAAAACTCACACTTAAATAAAAAATTAGCATCCAGCATCATTAATAACCACAAATTAAATCTAGTGCTGTTTGACTGGGAATTTTTAAGCTTCCTGTTGCTTTCCTTTCTTTACTCTAAAGCACTATTACTGTTCCCTGTTTTGTCCATGAACAAAACTATGTATGTGTGAGTGAAACATGCCAGCAAGAACATTAACCAAATTAATGAGTCAAAATATGTTAATTCTTCATTAGGATAAATTACTTACTACCAAAACTAATCAAGGATGTCGGTGTATGTAGTGATGGGATCCTATGAAATGAGTCTGAGGGGCCTATTGCCCTCCTTAAGTGGTGAATCCATTGGAATTTTTCTTTCCAACCCATTTCTGTCATCCACATTTACCCTGTCAAATAACTTTATTTACTAGAGTTTATGACAACTGAAAGCTGACAGGACATGACACTATTCCTATCATGATTTTATTGATAAAAAGACAAAAGTTGAAATTATTCTACGTCCCTCATACATAGAGGGACAATAGACATTTTTTTTATTCTATCTTGTCCTACTTATTTGATGCATCTATCCATGCAAATAAAGCTAGTAAGAATACTTTCAAAAATGGTAACATGTGCCTTCTTTTGTTTTACACTTAATAATCTTAGCAGAGGAAAATGTTACAACCTCTGTTAATATTGTAAGCAATTACTCAATAGATTAATGCAGCTAGAACCAGCTAGAAACTTCCTAGGAACCGCTATATTAAAATACTGTATACAGATTAGAGACAGATTGAAATGTTTACTGTGTTAAGAAGGGTTCTCTATTATTATTTTGTCCTTGGTCTTTCAGAAAGTTCTTCATTGCTAGTATTGCAATGTTTAAGTAAACAATAGTTACTTCATATGCTGAGGCCACTTAAGACAAACAATCTCAATATATACAAACATTTATGCATGTTTTCTAACTAAGTAAAGTTATATACTCTATTTATTTAGAGATATGCAGTACTAAAGCAATTTCAAGTATTCTGATTACACCAATTTCAGTGACACCTATTCTTTCCAACCATGGCCAGAAACTACTTAAGTCAAAGCAAGCACTACCATTACCTTCCACTGGTTCTGGATCATTACAAAGTAGTAACGGAGGTGAATGTGAGCAACACAATTGGACTTGTTGCAGGGTCCTTTTGCCTTCCTGTGACTGGTGTTACAGACTCAAAGTCTTATTCATTTAATTCCAATGTATTCAGTTTTAGTAATGTCAGCTACTTCCCTGCAGGGCTATAACCATGTAACTTTCCTAGAGTTCCCTGCTCATCAATGCCAAATGTTGCTCCACACTCATCTGCCAAGTAAGACTGGCAAGCAGACAAGTGAGATTGCTTTTCACCTTCTCCAGTCAGAAGAAATAATGGAACTTATTAAGGCAGATAGAATGGGTTTGTTGCTACCTGTTATAACCTACACCCATTTCTGCTTCCAGCTGGTGAGGATCTATAGAAGGCTGACCATAAAGCGATGTTTATGTACTCTGCCAAATTTCAGTCTCAGCAAGTATGTGGCTTTGGGGACCATCTGGTCCATGTTAAGAGTCAGAAGTAGATTTCTGTGTCACAGGGAAACCTGGTTTTAAAAATCTTTTCCCAAAATGGGACTCTGGAAAACCTAGATGAGCCAGCAACCATGAAGTCAGAGACCCTGGGAGCCTTGAAGCTGTCCACAGGGTAGGCTAAGCCATACAACCAGGAGCCTCCAACTCCGGTGCTTAGCTTTGAAAGAAAAAAAAAAAGAAAAGTCATCAAACTGTACTTCCATGGAACAGTTTGAGCCTGACAAGTGCATTTTCCAGTGGAACACTTTTTCATCAGAAAGCTGCTGTCTAGCTTATAAAAGAAACCTATATTAAAGTCTGAATATTGCTTCTTTGAGACAGAGGGACTGTTCTAAAATCGTGCATATTTGTAAAATTACTTTGAAAATAATTAATTTTGAAGGTTAAATTAATTGATATTTATGAGGTGATCAGACACTATAGCAATAAATCCCATAAATAAAGTATTCAAGGTAATAATAAATAATTTACCTCATGTAAAATCATGGAATCCATCAATCAAATTGTAAAGGCTCTATCATGGCACTTGCATTGAACAGTTACCCACTGTGTGTTGCATAGAGCGTATTTTCCTGCTGATATTATAAGTTATGAATACTAAAGTAGTGGTTTATATTATTATAAAACTGTTTTCCTGAAGAGCACTAGAAATAGAATGCTGTTATAAAATCTGATATGATAAAAAATTAAGTTATAAAATCTGATCTGATATTTGTAATGATAAAATAAGCAAAAACATACCTATGTACCCTGAAACTATTTACAGAACCTTCCTTTCACTCCAAAGCCCAGAGAACTTCTGTTCAGAGAACAAAGTTGTTACCATTGAAATTTATAAAAAAAAAAGTCTTCTGTTTTATTTTAGAGACACTTAATGAACTTGTAAAGTGTAAAAGGATTTCTCTAATGGTATGGTGCTGAGAGACAGGATGGCTGATGCCCAGAGTTTCATCAAAGATGTCCAATTTAAACAAGATATTATGTCTTTGATTAATGATACTCAAGTAGAAATTCAGTAGCAAAGTGAGCTGAATTATCAAAAGACATTAGACATGAGTCATCAGCTAAAAAGTTCTTGGAACAGCAGATAGAAAAAGGTTCATCTGGAAATTCTGATAACTAACACGTGAGAGTGATAGGTTTGCCTAGATATTGACAACACCTGCATGCACCAAAGTAGAAGAGATTCTTTGCAGAAAAGGGGCCCTACAGCCCATTACCGAGTACAGCCGTGTGGGTCCCTTCCCGGCTCGTGGGGAATGAGCCGGGCAGAGCTGCAGCATCGCTCCTGGAGATGCAGCACCGCCTCCGGCTGGCACAGCCTCTCAAATAAAAGCTCTCCTTTCTCCACAGGGCAACACTGATGTCACCCACGGAAAGGACAGACGGGGGCTGTCCCTGCCGTGCTTCCAGAGCCCTGGCTCGGCAGGGATGTCGGGCTGCCCGGTTCCCCTGACCTGCAGCCGGTACCCAGGCGCTGCGGGTGGATTGGCGGAGCGGGCACACAAAAGGTAAAATAATGAGAACAAACCATGCTAAGCTTGGCAGCCTTCTTATCAGCTATAACTAGGCAGCCAGAGAAGTGAGGGAGACTTTCAAAAGCCCTGTGTGAAGGCGGCAGGAGCAAACACCCAGCGCGGGAATGGCAGGGACGCCTGTGGCAGTGGGACTGTCCTCTCCGGGGTCCCGGCAGAGGCACCGCCGGAGCCCCGTGCTGCAGCCTGCCAGGGGGGAGGGATAATTCTCCACATCCCCACTCTGCCCGGCCTGTGACCCCTCGAGGAAATTGCAACCCTCTCCGGAAGAAAGTATTGCCCATCTGCAACTCCCATGGGAGGAAGAGTTTCTGGCACTGCTGTGAGCGAGGCTTCAGGCAGAAATTTTGTCAGCAGCGCTGCCATGCACCGGCCAAGGCTGGCGTAATCCGCGCTGAATCAAACCCAAAGCACGGGTCTCTAATAAATTACACAGAGACCAGACAGAGAGGGCAGAGAGCAGCTGGGAGAGCAGGAGAAACAGCTGACCACCACTTAGAGAGCTGGAATGCAGGGATACTGGGAAGGGCTTCTCATCGCTCCCTCAACTCCTTTTTCCTCTCCCTAGGAAAACACATGGGGATTCTTCCTTGCAAGAGAACGTTTCATGAACAACTTCTATTAACTATTTGGCTGCAGTGGCTAGCATATGACCCAGTTTTCTGGCAGAAAAATACAATTTAAAGCAATATCATCAGCCAGCAGTTGTTTTTAGAGAAAGTTTTGCCTATTTTCCTTCTTATGTGGGTAACTCTGGTAGCTGCTAAAACTGTACCCAGAACTATTTGCTGATCATTTCCACATAAAATGGAGTGATGTTTCCATGCTTGCACTGGGCAGTTAAAAAGAACTACAAACTGCACCTGAAAAAATGGGAGGCTGGTCTTAAAAATGTCCTTGTAAAGGCTCCAGAATGTGATGAGGAATAGCTTTTAATAGTATGTTTCAAGAGACACAAAATCAGATCTATACTTTTTGCTGTAAACCAGCTTTCTGTACCTACCTAAACTTTTCAGTGTCTCAGAATAAATACTAAATGCACAGACTGGAGCAACTCTGCTGACACCACTGGAGTTTTACTCAGCTTTCCCACAGAATCAAGAACTTCCATCACCACATACAGTCCAAACTTCAGTGGACACAGCAATGAGCAACGTAATTTAAGTTCACCCTCCTCTGAGTGGGGGTTGGACCACATGGCCTTCCAAGATCCCTCCTCACTTAAATGACACAAGCCAAGTATGCATAAATTAGAGGTCTGTATCTAAAGCACCTCCTTTAGCTGTGCTGGCACCTACCCCTCCTCCAAGGAGCAGTGAGCAAAGCAGAACTCAGAAAGGAATATCTGGTTCCTCAAGCTATCTATTTCAATCATATAAAAGGAAACCCTACAAAACTATGCTATACTCTGGAACAAACACAAAATTTAGCTTCTATTGTACTACAAAGAATAAGCATGCACTTTTAAACAAAATATGTATTTTTACATAGAAAGGACTGCATCTGATGTACTCATTTTTACACTGCAATAAGCAAGCCTGTGCCATGCAGAGAGCCTAATATGATAACTATTTCTCACTCTGACAGAAAGGATACTGCTGTCCCAGAATTCTGGCTCAGTTCAACTAAAGAAATAGCACGCTGAGCAGCTCTACGGGTATCTCTGGCTCTGGCCAGAAGTTCAAAATGACATGCAAGTTTCCTGCAGCAACACTGAACACTTTTCTAACCCTAACCTCCATCACAGTGTGACAGCTAAATACAGCAATCCAACAACAGCACTGACATTAAGAGAATTCTTCCGCAATTGCTCTGAAAATCCAGCCCTGTATTTTGCAGGGACACGCTCATCTAACCTGACAGCCAGGCATTGTTCTCATTCATAGCCAGGGACAGACGCGTTTCTGGCATGTATTCCTTCATTGTTCCACTTGAGAATGTCAACGGGTCCAGTTCAAAACCCATCTACATGGCTGTATAGGACACGGAAAGTACAAGTACATCACCACAAGAAACTATCTGCCAGGCAGACAAGTGAGTGGATAAACAGGAAGGATCCCTCAGGTACTTTCTTAAAACAAACACCAAAAAAAACAACTAAAAAGATATATTCAGAGGACAAGTCTTTTCTATCTGGTATAAACTAAAAACATCCCATGGGAAATGGATGTAACTGTGGGCTAAGTCAAAGTTTAGCTGTCCAGACGTCACTTCCAAGAGGGGAACAGGGAGAGATCATTTCACACCTCCAGGTCTGCTCCCCACACTCACCATGTACCCACTGATGGTTGCTGAGGGGGCAAACCTCTAACAGTGTCCTGAGGGAAAGCAGCCAGGGAGCTCAGGATTTCCACCAGCCCGTGCCCAAGCTGAGCAGCAGCACAAGGGCTGGTGTGGGGCACACTGCCCAGACAAACCCAAGGGCAGCCAGCCCCTTGTTGAGGCTCCCCCGAGGGCTGCAGGGGTACCACCCACCATCCCCTCCATGGAGGACACTCAATCCTTTAGGGAGTCTCCTATACTTGACACTTGCATCAATACTGTCAGAGAACGCCCTTAGTGCTAAGCAATGCTATCAATTTGTGTATTAAGTGTTCTACCTTAGGTTACTGAAGATTTATTTTAGGTAAGTCATCAATATTTCTCCTCTCTTCACTACACAATATTCTACCCTTTGTCTCTCTCCTTGCTGGGACAGTGATGCCACATTTTCAAAAGGCTAATCACCTGCACATCTGCCATAAGGAAATAGAAAAACCCTGTTTTAGTTCAACTTGTCCCTAGCAGAACTGGTAATTTACTCTGTACATGGGGAAGAGAAAAAGATGGAATATTAAAGGGAAAAACAAAAAAGAAAATAAACAGGAAAATAATGTTCCTGAAAGGAAACAAATTTTAGTTTGAACCCTCAGCTGAACATCACTGGATATTCTGATGTCCTCCAGCAAAATATGAGAGAGGGAAGCTTGAAAAAGAGGATGAAAATGATTAAGAGTGTAGACAAAAGAACTGTGGCTTTCATTTGGTATTTCTGAGGCTATAATGGTCATGAATCATTTCATAAAATGAGAAGTAGAAAGGAAAACAACAGATTCTCCAGCAAGTCAACATTGAAAATATTTTTCCAGATAAAAGCTAGACCTCCTTCATACTTCAGTGAAGATCTATAAGCAAAACCAGAAGGCAGAGATTTTAATTTAACAGGCTATATTTTACATCCTAATGTACCTTCCAAAGAAGAGCCCGACTTTACTGAACTGTCACAAAAAAACAAATTATTGTCCTCATGCCTCTATCTGCACACCAGCCTTAGCATGAATGAGGCTGTTCAGTAGGTCTGAAATCCTTTTAAAAAGATTAAACAAATAAAACTAGGTGTAAAAGTCAGAATGGATGAGAAAACAACCAAAGGAGAAATGTAAGTTTGAAAAGCTACAAATATATTTCCCAGCACAGTGCAATGGTTAATCAGAAACACTCCAGGCCACAATTGCTCCATTCTACAAAAATATTTACTGAGTCTGATGAGCAAGACCAAAGTGACAGACATGCCTCTATATCCTCTTCATCTTTAGGGTTCAGCAGGGAGATGAAGAAAAAGAATGAGATAGGAGTTATTCTCCTTGCAAAACAAAAAAAGTTATTGATTAATTTCTTACTATTTTCATATGTGCACATTCAAAGATCTAAAGGTCCTAAAATCTTTTTCAAGTAGAGATGATCTCCTGTTATCCAGTGTCTACCACATTTCTACCAAGAGGAAATTTTCCTAGTGATCCATACAGCTAAATATTTGGGGACTTTCATTTTGGGTAATACCATTCTAACAATCACAGGTTGCTCAGTCCATGAACATAATTAAAGTGACCCTTGTCAAAAACTGTATTGAAGTTCATACACTAAACATTCAAATTTGCAGGATGGAAGAGGAATGACAAAGACTGTCCTAAGTGAGCAGCAATACTGAGCAACACACCACAGGAAAGGAAAATAAACAGGGAAACAGAAGCTGTAATCTTATTTGATAAGGACGACTGTAAGTGAAGCTGACAGACGGACTGTTCCTGCCAAGCTCTGACCCAGAGATCCTCCCTTTGCTCCCATATCAACTGAGAGCAGCCCTATGCTTACTTCAAGTCTGCATCCTCGAGCCCAGCACAGCCCCAAAGGTTCCGACACCCGGGTGAAGCTGCACATAGAGCAGAATTTATCCAGTGACCAAGGGTAACAGACCCAGGTGATACAGAATCTGATGAACAACCTGTGGAATCACCACTGAACACAAAATACATCCTGTGCTGGCTCACAACAGGGGAGAAGTCTACTTTTATAAAACTTAAGTAGGCTCTTGACTGAGGAAAGTGCAGCTATGCTTAGCCAGCTTCTGTCTCCTCGAAGCAATTCTCTCAGGAAACCTGCACTGCAAACTGCAAATTACTGCACCCTGCTCCAACAAGACACACTTTCTGCAGGTGCTGTTCTTCCCCCAACTCTTTATGTCTCCAGTTTCTAAACACAGCACACCCCTGTCAATCAAAGTTCAATTAAACACTAACAAACTGAGATCAGAAAGTCTCCAGAAAGTCACCATCACACATAAGATGAGATAACTGTGTACTAAATCCAAAGAAGAAAATTAGTATCTGGAACACAAAGAAAGAAACAAAGTACTATCCATGACATCTCTTGTGTCTGAGTAAGGGCTATGGGATTCATGTGTTTCTAACCTGCCAAGCAATTATGTCATAGCAACAATCAGCCTTAAAGGACCCCTCAGGATGTACCTTGTGCAATAGGACACAAAGTGACAGCCCTGATGTGAAATCCACCAAGCCCACCACAGGCCAGCTGTGACTGCTCCTGCACATCTGGGGCAGTGTGTCAGGCCAGCCGATACAGCCAAGAGCTAAGCACACAAAAATGAATAAATAGATAATTGAGGGGAAGAAAGGAAAAGAATTACATACAGTGTTGCCTTCTTGATGTTCAACATGTCAACTTGGCACAGTGGTGCTGGGCCATAAGAAACCTGCTTCATCTTAGTCTCCCAGGCTGATTTTACAACATTTCCAAAACAATCTTTTTTCATACAGTACATCAAGAATGCTGCTACACTGTTGATTGTAGCCTTTTTCCTCTGCTTGCTCTATTTATGGCCCACTACCATCAAATGGCAAGAAAGTAATTATCTAATGTATTTTAGGAGAGGCACTTCAAAACCACATGTCCTCCTACAATATGAGAAAGACCACAGAGAGGGAGATGCTAAGTTGTCAGAACAAAATCTCAGAGCCTCCCACTGAAAGGGAGACTACAACAGTATTCACCAAGAGTTTTAACCACAGGTTGCACTGGCATGCCCAAAATGAATAAAGTCCTAATTTTGCCCTACAAACTACACAGGCCATCTTCCCCCAAAACTGATAAATCAGAATTTGGATTAAGGCTGTGCCTTCTAAAGAGATGGTGTCCAAATGACACCATTTGGATATCTAAATGGAGACTACAAGGACTACAAAGCCCTGAAGATTATTTATGTTTTACTGTTTTTCTCCTGCTCCACAAAGTCACACCTACATCAAATCACACCATACCAAAAGAGAGGAAACACATATATGAAGCACAGTGCCAATATCTATGAACTCACTTCACTCTAGAACTAGATTTCCAAGGATCATGTAATAACAAAAGAACAGTACCACAACCATTGGCAAATATATTCAGAGAAATGCAGAATATTAATGCTATGTGTAGTTGCCAAAGACTTCAGTTTTCACACTAGGATATGCTGGAATAAAAGTTCTTCATCCTCCATGTAAGCTTTACCCCACAGGCACAGAGGACTGGAAGGAGGCCAGCCATGCCACCTGGAAGCCAGGTGAGTGCTCCAGCACATGGGGTGTTACAGCAACCTGCATGTATTTTTAATTAAGTTTTTTATTTCCAAGTATTCAGGCTGCCTCCCACCTGCAGAGTGGCATTGACAAGGGGTGGCACCAGCAGCTGCCCAGAGGTGTGCAGGCCACAAGTGGCAAGAAAAATCCTTGAGGTTTTTCAGTATAAACAAATATTTACCAGTACAGAAAGTCTGCTTTTCTTCAGCAGGCTTTTAGTGGTAAAGATTGGTTTAAACAAAAACCAGAAGCCCTAATTATATAGCTGAACACTAGAATTAAGTTATAGATTAATAAGATTATTCAATTTCAGGGAGCACTGATGCATAAAAAGGGTCAAATCCAACCAAGTTTACTCAGGGAAGTGGATCAGTAAAGTTGTGGTCTTCATTTGAGGTACCCAAAAGAAATTGGTCCAAAAAGCTCAGTCTCCCGTTGAATACCTTTAATCCAAGACTTTTATGAATCCTTTTGGAGCCAACTATTCCATTCTACAATATTCACTATCATTTCAAACCTAAGAGGCACTTTCAAGTAATTTATAATTATTAAAATTAAAATATGCTTCTAGAATCACGTTGTGCATTTGGACAGCTCAATGCCATAAACATTGAGGCAGAGGTCACACAGATAAAAGCAAACATCTCCTGCAGTCAACAGCTTGCAGTAAAAAATGTTTAGTTGGAAAAATCATGAGAAACTGAAACAGATCTTAAGGTTCTTCATTTAAACATACAAGACCAGTATTCACACACAAACTATTCTCAAATGCTAAAATACTTCCAATAGTCATTATAATCAAACACACAAAATGACTGAAGTGTAAAAGGGTTTTCTTTAAAAACGTATCCCCATGTGCCTTACAGTAAGAGCAGGAGTTCATTTCAAAATGAAAAGAAAGTCTTAGTCAACTGTAATAACATGGAAATAAAGTTTCCCAGCATCTGTTATGACTTGTATTACAATTAACAGATTCCCAAATGTATTTGTACTGATGAACAAGTTAAAAAATACTACATCTTCTTGTAAAGTCATATTTTTAGTGCTTTAGTCCTCCAATTACAATGTATAATCCAGTATATACAGTTCCTATACATTCAAAATATGTTTTCCATCTGTCCTTCCAAATCTGTTCCACCCTTTTCTGTTAGAATGACAATTCTTTTTATTCAAATTGTATAGTGCAGTACCACACCTAAGAAAGTGCTCACAACTTCAAAACTGGAAATATCCAGCAGGATTCACCCAACAATGATCAAAACTGTCCTCCAGGCAATTGGGGAACTCTATATTCAGCCTCAAATCAGGGTTACAAAAGAAGGTCGTACAAAAAACCAAAACTAATAATTTGTTTTGTCTTTTTCTCAGTTCATCTGGCAAATTATTACATCCTTGTTAAGAATCTGCTTCCCAGGGGCACTCATTCATGTTGGTAATATTTAAAAAAACTGACCAAGATATAGGATAACTAAAATCTATGTTGACACTGTCTCTAGATTTGCAGATTACTAAGCAGATATATAACTCATAGATAAGATAAAAGGAAGAATTATTGAAAAGGACATAAAAGATGGCAGATTTCTCTTAAGTGTAAGAATCAACTCATAAGATTAAATACTTACCCTAACCCATTTTAGATTAAAAAAGTAATTAACACATTAAATATCATCCCTGGATGCACTATGTCTAAACAGCAGCTTCGAGTGACAGTTACACACACCAAAGAAATTTTATCCTCAGCTAACATGCCTCTAACTTCCACCAAGCCAGCACAGTGTGCTAAATGGCATATTCTGTGCCACTGAGCACAAAATTCTGTTTATCAGTTTGATACTATCTCAGAATCCTGTAACAACAAAGGTTATTAAAACACCCTAAAGAATACAGGCACTTTCTAATAAATGTTTTTTATTATCATCTTTTATTGCTTGCAATTAGTCCCTCAAACTTTACTGTACATCCTTTTCACCTCCTAGATTTTGTCACATCTACTTTGGATCTACTTTGTCCAACTATTTCTTTTGTGACAAGGTATAAGGAATTTAAATAAGAGTCTGATCCTACAAAATCAGATCCATGAAAAATAATGTTGAGAGCTTTCATCCATTTTTGCAGCATGCAGATCTAAAAACATAAACCCTTTTCAATCAGGCAAGCATTAAAAAAGCCAAATTGTAATCCAAATATAGGTAAAAAGTACTATAGAACTATAGAGGAAGTTAGTAAGAAATTAAAGCACATTCATCAAGGCCTCCAACAATAAAGTTGTAACAGCTTCTGTTTTGAGAAAATGGGGGCAAAATAAGCAATAGCTTGCATCCCTCACAGAAGCCTAAATATTTTAATACAATTTTTGTTACATTTCTCCTCTGTCTGACAACAGAAAAAAATTGGCTATGTGCTGAAAAGGCACATTGGATCACCTGAGAAAGGAAACTTCTTTTTATTACTTTATTAAAAACTTTTCACCTTTAGTGAACTAGATTTTCAACTGCACATGCATGCAATGCCTTTCAGCTGACTTCACAACTATTTTTGCATTGGAAAGGTGTTCCATTAGAATGGGGAAAACTTTGCCTGATGGAGATTTAGCCTTTAAAAAACCCTCTCTGCTAGGCATGTACCACAACGTTTCTTAAGAAATTAAACTCCTGTGTGCTTGGGCTCACCCATACCAGTACTAGACAGTTAGACAGTCCGTAAGAGAAGAAGATGGATATCACAAAAGGCTCAAGGTGGAGAAGAGCGAGGACAGCTGATGGCAAGGGCACGCTGTGGGCTCCAGGCATCACCGTTGTTCTGCTTTCATGCAAAGCAGGAGCGCGGGATGCGGGAGGAATGCACAAACCCGCAGCGTGCCTTCATCTAAGGCCTTCCTAGAAGATAAATTAGCAACCTCCGCGCTGCTGCGGCTCATCCCCACGAAGCATCGCCCCCCCAGAGGTGAAGCACGGCCGCAGCTCGCGGAGGACCTCGCACCCTGTCCGGCGGGGGGCTGGGAGGGCTCCGAGCCCTGGCGCTGCCCGGCCCAAACCGCTCCTCCGTATGGGCAGCCCGAGGGGGCTCGGGGAGCTCCCGCACCCCTGGAGCTCCTGCCGTCAAGGGGTTCTGGCTATGGATACACATGGCTGTGGATGCACACAAACAAACACACACACACACACACACACACACACGCAGGCAGATGCGCGCCGGCTGCCCGGCCGCGCCGCGGCACCCGGGAGGGGCCGGGCCGGCCCGCACCTACCCTTTGAGCGCGTCGTGCCCGCCGCCGTGCCCTCGCCTCTTGGCCCGGCTGGACCGGCTCTCCTTGGCGCTCGCCCCCTCGGCGTGCCCGGCGGCGGCGGCACCAGCCTGGGACGCCCACAGCACGGCAACTCCCAGGGCGATCCCCAGCAGCCGCCCCCGCCACATCGCGTCCCCCGAGCCCCCGGGCTGCGAGCGGCCGCTGCCTCCTCTCCGCCGCCGAAGACCGCCGGTCCCCGCCGCCCTGTCTCCGACCGGCCTCTCCAATGCGAGCTGCGGGGGGAGAAATGAGGAGGAAGGGGAGTTAGGGACGGAGGAAAAGCGGCCGCGGCCACCCCGCGCCCCCCGCCGCCTGCCCCCGCGCCCCGGCGCCGTCGGNNNNCTGCCCGGGGCCGCGCGGGCTCTGCCTCCCCTTCAGCAGCATCCGCGGGGGCTCCCGCACCCGCCGCGGACAGACCGCGGCCGCCGCCACCGCTCCCGACGCCGCTCCGGGGCTGGAAGCGTCCCCCGGGCACGAAGCCTGCCGGCTCCCGAGCCGGGCACCGCTAGAGCCGCAGCGGCCGGAGCCCCGCGCCCAGCCCGCCCGCCCCGGAGAAGCCGCTGCGAGGGGCGCGCACCCGCTGGAGCCGCCGCCGCCGGCTGCCGTTCCCGCTGCTGTTCCAGCTGCGGCCGCTGCACCCGCCGCTAATCCAGCTGCGGTTCCAGCTGCCCCCTCCCTCCTCCTCCTCCTTTTTCCCCTCCTCTCCCCCCCTCCCTCCTCTTCAAGTATCGCCCGCCCAACCCTTTCTCGCGAGAGAGGGGAATAAAAATGTTCCCCCCACCCCCGAGCCGCCGGCCCGGGGGCTCCCGGCGGTGCCCGGCCGCCTCCTGGCCGGCCCCAGGCCAGCCGAGCTGCGGCTCACCTGCGGCCGGCCCGGGGCTGGCGGGATGCTCGGCCCCGGGAGCGCCCCGGGAGCCGCGGGGAGCCCGCGGTGCTGCCCGGAGGACGCGGCGCTGCCGCTCCCTCCGCTCCGGCCAGGCAGCGCTGCCAGCTCGGGTTACCCCGCGGGTCCCCGGCTCACAGAGGCATCAGCGCCTGGGGCAGCCGTACTGCTGAGCCGAGTGTGTCAGACGGGAGAGGGGGAGCAGAAGGTAGTGCACGCCTCTCCTCCATCTAAATGCCTATAGATATGTATATGTAGAGGTATCTACTTCCTAGAGGTGCAGCATTTTGCATCTATAGCCTATGAAAAATAACATAAAGGTGTCTGTTTCCCTTATAAGGAAAAATAGCATCGATGGGGCTCTGCCGGAGAGGCTGCTGCAGAATGAATAATGCACTTTCTAGCAACTAACATGGCACAGACACCACGGCACCAAACTCTTCTGTACCTACTCCTAAATCTCCACAGCTAGCTCCAGAACAAATGCCTGCCTCATCCTTCTCAAGGAAAGAAAGCCCTGCAGTTTTTATTTATGGTTTAAATAAAAAATAGCAAACCACTACCAACACCTTAAAGGTAGAAAGGCTTTATACTGAAATAATTGAGCAGGGCTCACAACACGACACAGTTAACACAACACAGTTAACAGAGTTCAAGCCCATGCTCTATAAGCTCCTATCAAGTAACTCTCTGTACCAGGATTATCCCATTTCAACACAGGAAACACAAAAACAAAACAAACAAACAAAAAAATAGACTGAAAGTGAATGATACTTATGCAGTCTGCTGCTGCTCACATATAAACACTTTGGCAGAAATGTTAGATTACCTAATTTTCAGGTATTTTTCATTTTTGTTAGTTTCAGGTAGGTACTGATGGTCAGTGGTTCTGTATTATTGCATTGATGTTGTGCAGCTGAGCATTTGCAATTTCATAAGCAAGCAGCTGACCAGGCACAGCAGCTGCCAAACCACCCTGCCCAAAGATAAAGGCATGGTGTATTCTGCCACTGCAACAGTATCAGAAAAAAGGAAGTAGTGTGTGAGATTTCCTAGTACCAATCTGTTCACAGCTGAATTGTAATGGTGACACAAGATATGACAGATGCTAGTTGAAATATACAGTTTGAATCACTTCACAGTAGTTTGTATAGTACATATATAAATATGCATTGTCCTTCTAATCATACCTAGAACTATTTAAATTATGTACTAATCACAATAGCAGCTTGCTAATAATTTTTGCTGACTTTTATCATCAAGTGCTAGATTCTGCAAATTACAAAACAGTCATTTGATACTGACCATTTCAATGGCACTGTTTAACAGTGAGTGTTAAGACTTTCAGATAGAGATAAAATGTGAAATACCATGAGATGCTGGCCCAAGAAAGGAATGGGGTACAGAGTATGCCACCTCAGTGTGTCTGAGCAAGACTCAAGACAGTAGCAGCCCACACTTTATACCACTATTTTGTAACTTGTACAAAATGAACTAATTAACTTCAATTCTGCAAGCAAAGTATTACTGATTTGCAGTTTGCACCACAGAAGTAGAAGTTAGGGGCTGTGATTCACAAGAAATGTTGATTTTTCTGTTATAATCTAGTTGGATAACTAGGAATTTGATTTTTCATAGTTTTTGTTTGTCTGACACATAAGCATACAAAAATTAAGATTTTTTTTTTATGGCTATGCTGGTTGAAGAGAAAATATAGCATTGCCTAAAGGATTTTGTATTTCTTTTGCAGTGTCAAATTAAAATTTGCTCAAAACCATAACGAGATGAGGATAAAGGGGTAGTAATTATGCCTTGTATTAAGAAATTTAGGACAAGCATTACATTAATATACAGTTCCTTCACTATCATCTATGCATACAGCAAAATCTAAGCATTTACTTATTTTATAGAGAAGTTAAATTGAACCTGCAAAAATGTCCCTAGATATTTACTAATTCTGTTCATTATGTGAAAATAGAATTTACCAGTAAACAAAAGTGAGTTATGAAAGGAATTCTTGGTTGCTATTTACTCCAACATTCTTTTGGTTTCAACATTTTCTGTTTCAACCACTTTAATTTTGTGGATGAGCTACTAGAAAAATATCTAGTCTGTGTCCCAGGCTAATGGGGTGACTCTCTCATATCTTCTAGCACATTTTATGATGTATTTTTTGGTATCTTGCATGGTTGCAGAAATGTGGATTACACTATATGAAGTAATGCTACATGATATGTGGGCTGGAAGTTCATTAATCTAGTGAAACATGCAGCACATCATCAACTCCTGGTGTGTCATTTCAAAGAATATGCTTATACAATAGAAGTATTTACATTGTTGACAATTTTAAAATGGAGCACACCTGGGTCCTCAAACCACTAGAAAAATACAGTCACAAGGCAAAGACTTAAAACAACAACTGCTCTCTGCTGCTGAACAGAGCAGACCCTACTAATAGGGGTCATCCACACTCTTTCCCACAGCCACTTGAGTTTCTGCAAACATTTGGACTCTGAAGAACATCTAGACAAACAGATTTCTATATGGCCTCCAAAACACTTGTCAGCCACTTGAAGCTTCACTTAAGGGGAAAAAAACCAAGGCAACTAACAAGCAATTCTGATGATCCAGTTGATTGCCATTTCCTGTGACAAACAGAAAGATAAACTCTCAGATTAACCAAGATCCAGAAATTCAGTGATATTTGAGTTCCTTGATCAAACCATGGAATCAAACCCAAAAATAAAAGACACCAAGAACAAGACATCATTGCTACATACACAGCAGAATTTTCTATAACATTTAAGCAACTCTTTTTCCATTGAATGCTCATTCTTCCAGGTGATTTTGAGGATCTTACAGGTGCATTTTGAAGGATGTTGATGGCATGGATTGTTTTGGCAGGGCCCAAAATCAGGGCAGGATAATTACATGTAGGTTGATTCAAAGTAGGAATGATAGAAAAGACAAAAACCACGCTTTACAGCTGGCTATCACCTGGGAAACAGTGACCCTAAATATTTACATAACTTTATACACACTTTAAATCAAGTCCAGTACATTCTGCTAGTAAGACATCCTACTTGCTAACCATGCCTTAGTGTACCTCCCTGTGCTTATCACCATCATGTACATGAATCCTTTTACACAGTGCCCAAATTATTCACATGTAACTGATCCTCAGACACACTTACTTGTCCTGCTGTTTGGTCTACATAAAAAACACTGAACTGAAGTTTTCAGTGCTGGTGATCATCATGCTTAGCAGCAGAGGTGCAAAGTACTGGTCTCCCTCCTTGCTGGCCTTTGGCTGGCCAGTTCTCTTCATTTTACTCCTTCCTCTCCTTCTGCAGGATGGTTAGCAGAATAGTCATCTTTCAGGCAAACTGTTTTGAACTGTTGCATATTAAAAAATCTTATCACTAGAAGTACTATGATAAGTTGGGAGCTCATTTCAAAAAGTTTTTCTTTATTTCAATTTGTATGAACTTTTGCAATAATTGCAATTTTTATCTGTAAATTTACTCTAACCCAAGTGAGCAAAAAAAAAGTATGTCCATCTTACATATTTCTTTATTAAGAGGGCCTTTATTATGCCAATGAAAACAAATAGTGTGGGAAAGTTTTAGTGTGTGTATTTTTTTAAGTACATTAGAAGCACAAACAGTAATTAAATCCAGACAACCAATTAACTGGTTTAAATCTAAAAAAATAAAAAAATTGGGTACCTCAAAATAAAACACATCAATTTTCCTTAATGCTGTTTGGTCAGACAAGCTGTGATAAGTAGCTGTGGAATCCATTATTAGTAGATTTAGGGACATATTTCGCTCCAGACTTTTACTTCATTTTTACAAATGGCTTAATTGAAGTTTTCATCTGTCAGCAGAGTTTACAGTGATGGAGAAGGAAATCCAACCTACATTAACATATAATTCCATAATTTGCAATACAGTGCAAAGTGTTGTTGTAATATTTCTGTAATACAAGAAATATGAGAGGAAATAAAAGAAGTTCTTTCTTGGCTTAGACAATTTCTGCTCCTGCAGAAATTACAATGTTTTATCTCAGTTGTATCCTAAGTGAGCATAAACCTATTACATTTCATTACATTCAGAACACATCTCTCCTATTTATGCCTCTAAGGAACAGTTTGACACAGATCTTATGGTGTCCTAAACAAAATTAACATCTTTAATTTACAAAAAGTCAAATTTTTGTATCACCCCACCAAAACCCATGCATTTCTCTTTACTAAGATCTGAATGAAACAGATGCTCTTTCTCCTCCAAAGCACCTGGGTTCCTCAGTATCAGTGAAAAAGAAAGTACAAGGAAACCCAAGAGAGACTCTAATTCAGACATTCCCTTCTCAGCATTTTTTTAGGAATGTTCTCTACCCCATTCATAGTTGGTTTTGTTTCTAAAGCTGGATCTCATTTTAGATCAACCCTTACCTAGAAAGGGTGAAACCTTTCCTATGTCTCCATTTGCTGAAGGCAAATCCATTGTCAGAGTTATTCTTCAGGAGGTCCTAAAGAAAAGAATTAAACTGGAAGAAATCCAAACTTTCATTTTATCTTCCAGGTAGCACAACCTATTTTTGTAAGACTAGTGTTGAATAATAATATAAATAAAATACATTGGAATTCTATTTTTAATCCAAATCAGTGAAACCTTTCCTATGTCTGAAGGCAAATCCATTGTCAGAGTTATTCTTCAGGAGGTCCTAAAGAAAAGAATTAAACTGGAAGAAATCCAAACTTTCATTTTATCTTCCAGGTAGGGGAAGCACAACCTATTTTTGTAAGACTAGTGTTGAATAATAATATAAATAAAATACATTGGAATTCTATTTTTAATCCAAATCTAATATATATACAGTGATGTATTTAATTCTATGTATACTGCTAGAAAACCTATCTTAGCAATAGCAATTCCTTCTTTGATTCAAAAATAAGAATTTTAATCCACACTTAGTGCAAGAAAAGGAAATATATATACTACTACTTTCTGTCAGCTAATAACTGTCAAATTTAATGGGAATTTTGCCACAGTAACAGTAACACAGCCAAGCTTCCTCAGTCTTACATTTGTCCCCAATGACCTCTTAAAAGTCACCTGTAAACTCAGAAGCAAAGTGAAACAGCTTTCATGGTTTATCATAAAATGCCAACTGTTGGGTGAATTTTCAGGCTAAAACACTGAGCAAAATGGATATAGCTTTTAATCCAAATTAATACATTCCAAGTGGGTGGAAATCAGTAACCAAGAGCCTCTTCTTTAAACTGATTTATGCAGAACTCCCTACTGACTCCAACAAAGACAGCTGAATCAGGCCCTACATTCCTTCAAACACTGTCAGCAAGGGATTGGGTGTCTCTGCCTCTGTTTTCCATCCTAGTGTTCCTCTGGCTATGTGATGTCTCAGTTGATAGGGAGTTGCCCCATGATGCAGTTAAAATAATAAAATAGGTAATAGGAGACCAGGGATTAGACACTGAACCCACCACATTCCATTTGCAAGGCCCTTCCTTTGAGAAATAACACTATGAGAGCATTGCACACAGCTCTGATAGAACCAATGATGAGTTTAAATAGGAAGGGACTGGTGAAAGTCCTTCAGTCCAGTTCCCTGTTCAGAGCAGGACCAACATAAGAATGGGCTGCTCAGGCTCTGTCCAACATGAGTTCTGAATGTCTCCAAGGATGGACACCCCACTTTTCTAGAGTAACCTTCTCCATTGTTTCACAACCCTTGCTGTGACAAATTTTTCTTAACACTTAGTAGGAATTTCCCTTCCCTAGAATTTGTGCCTGCTCTTCATCCCACCACTTCTCACCACACACCTGAGCCAGGCTCTATCTCCTCTATACCCTGAAGACAGCAGGGTGTTTATCTCCTCTCTAAGCTCTGTTAAGTTTGGATGAACTCTCTGCTCAGAGAGCATTGCTTTAGCCCCTCACCACATTGGTGTCCGCTGCCAGGCTTGCTCCAGGCGTCAGTGGCTTTTGGGTTTAGGGGTGAGTGTGGTTATTCTGCGTGAGTGTGGTTATTCTGGATACAGCACTGCAGACACAGTTCCCAGAGCACTGAGAGGTGAAGAATCCCTTCCCTGCAGTCCCTCAGCACAGCCCATGTGCAGTTGGCCACGTCCGCTGCGAGAGTGCCGCTGACTCACGGAGGACAGGGATGAGTCTCTGGCCAGTAAAGAGCTCAGAACAGCTCTGATCTGCACTTTCCTTTATTCACTTACTTTCAAAAGGCTGACTTCATTTCCTCAGGTTTTCTAGATACCAGTAAACTGAGACAACCTCATCTAGAGTCTGTGATTTCTTACTGGGTATCAAATCATTTGGGGATTTCCCTCCCACTTTGTCTGTTGAAAGTATTAAAATTTACTCACTGTGGATCACTGGGTGTTGTTTTATCAGGTTCACAAGTATCAGCAGCCAGCCTTCATTGCCTCAAAATGTCCATCAGATATGGGTCTTTATACACCACACTGGATAGAACATGATCCATTTATTAATACATACATCTTTCATATATTGTATTGTACACTCCAGTAGTTACTTGGATAAATTCAGCCCACAGACATCAACAGAAAACTTCCTATTAACTGAGTATTCTGTTTTATTTTTAGCCCCTTCTCATTTATGCACTGGCTCAACTCATGGCAAACTGATTGATTTGCAGTATATAGATGCTCTATAACTATTTTTTATGATAAAATCAGGTTGCCTTTACTTATAAGGAAAAGGGAAATTAAAATTGCAGTTAATTAAATAATATGTTTATTTTACCAGAAGACAAATTAAGTAAAAGAAGCTCTTTGAGGAGAAAGTTGCAATAGATTCTACATGCTGTGGCTCAAAGTGGGAATGAGAAGGGACAGGAAGAAAACTCTGTATGCTTTTTGGAGGCTGAAAACCTTTTTTACCCTCCAACAGAAAATTAACATACAGGGATAGAGTTAAAATCTATTCCAGAACACTTGAAATGAGAGTAACTTTTACTAGTTTCTAGTACAAATTATTCAGATTATGTTTAAATGAGGGAAGAAATTCCAACAATAAAAAAAAAAAAACTTTTCAGCTTTTTTTTTAAAACACAGAATTACTGCCTCTAGAACGTCCCTAATGGTTTACAAATTACCAACACCAGGTCCACCCAAAATTGCTTTTACTGTGATGAATGGGGTGGAGTTCAGAAGAGACTGAGCTGCTACATTTCTTTTTTAAAGACTCAGGTTTTGACACTTTACAAATTTGAAACAAAGATGTTGAACAATTTTTCTAGCTTCATGAACTCCTTTCAATACCAAGAAAAATACCACATAACTTCAGACAAATAAGAATGAAGGTCAAAAAGGCAGTCAGCAGAGGAAATGTCACTTGAAACACATGAGGGAGAGCCAAGGAAAAATACTTGACAGCAGATGCTTGGGAAAAAGGACATCTATATCTATCTATCTATGGATATATGGATATATATTAAGGCTGGCTTTTCCAACTCCTGTTCATCAGTAAAAGGAAGGAAGTGCAATTTTATGGCTGAAAAGTGGATGATGTCAATAAGGAGATTCATGGTGCCTTTTCAAGATAAGGAAATCTTTCAGAGGCTCCAGTCTGGACACATTTTATGATAAACTATTGGGAAAACAGAGTTTCCCTGCACTGCAATGGTCTGGAGAAGCTTCCCTTGGCACTCCAAGCCTAATCCAAGCCCAAGATATTTTTTTTCCTCTCCACTTCTTTCAGTGGAGTTCAGAGCATGCCTTGACTTCAGTGTGGTGAATGCTATTCCATCAGCTAAGCTAAGCCAGAGCAGTGAAATTTCTGAAAAGAGTCTATTACATGGACTTGAGAGCTTTAAGGAGAACTGGAAACAACTCCTTCCATACAGTTGGCTACAAAGTCTTTCCTCTGTTCAAAGTATGCAATCCTCTGCATTCATTGGTCTGTACATGAGGCTCTTTACCTACCTGGGGTTTTGTCACAAACAGTGACCTAACAACAAAAAGCCTGTGCACTCTTGCTGACTAAATATTCAGAGTCCTGCACGGGGAAAATACAAAGTGAAATTCCAGAAGTGTTCTCTAAACCAAGAAATAACTGCTTTTTGAATTTACTCAAACTTGTAAAAAATAGGTCTTCAGAATTCACATATGTATCATGCTGTAATACACATGTTCAAGAGTGTCAAATTCAGAGCTAAATGTCTTATATAAACAACTGTAGCATTGCATCAGTTCAGCAGATCACTGATATGTATGTGCCAACAACAGTCATTCCCCATGGAACCCCGAAGAAGTTGTTTCTTCTCAGGCAGCTCAGCATTTGAAACCTATTCTTTTCTGTGTTACTTCTCTTTGTCTGATTTCCACCTTTCCCTCTATCACAAACTCCATTTTAAAGGCAGTTGACTTAGACAGCCCTGGTAGCTACTTATCCTGCTTGTTTCACAAGCTGTCCTTCCCCTTCCTGCAGTCAAAAACTATACAATACCATTTGCAAGTAAAAAAATAAAGAAAAGGAAAGAATAAAGTTTAAACATTTTAAATTGAGTATTACCATTTATGCCATTGGCTACACACATAATATGGGAAATGTTACTCCTGTACTTATCCAAGTGCCGTGCTGGATAAGAGAGCTCTTCTAACACATTTGGAACTAAATTCTGTTTAGTGTGATTGAAGGGCCAGAGCAGAAAGAAAACATGAGGAATTTCTTCCATTCACGAAGAATGCAGGTGGGATGTAGCCCAGGAAGATGCTGCAGAGTACAACAGAGTGTTAATCTGCAAATCCCAGCTATAAACCCATTGGAAGCTGCACTGTTCAGCCCTGCTCCTGAGCTACCAGCAGCCAGCTGTGTGTCAAGAACAACATCTGGCAGCTGCCAGGTGTAGAAGCTGCTGTTCTTCAAATGATCAGCAAAATATGTTCCACAGTTACCAGCACTTCTGCAAGAAAGCATTCAGCAGACAGTGTGGTGATTTAATTTATAAGGTTGCTCATACTCCAGGAGCTCTCAGAAAGCCCAAGGAAGACTGGCCTATTGCAGTGTATGAACAGGACAGAAAGCAAGCTCCAGACAACTGGCCACTGCCTTTGACACCAGGGCTAGGCAAGGTGCAGCAGCATTGCAAAGACATTTGGGCAGCAAGGCAGAAACACGTGCAGCAAGCAGCCTATCTCTTGGGTTACTCCAGAAATTCATTTGCCATAACAGTTTTGGATAGGGCCTCTTACACAGTCATTTTATGACCTGTTTTCCTTGTCAACAGCCTCGTTCTTCTCAAACTACAAAAAGAGAAGAGAATAATTATAAGGGTGACAGAACGTGTCTCATTATTAGGGATTTTAGCAAGTATTGATCAGTTAAACTCAGAGATTTGTGGAGGTGACTGAGCACTGGAACAGGTTGTGCCACATGGGACAATCACTCCTCTCTGATACTTCTATGGGGCACAGTGTTTCAATAGATTTTCTGTTTCAGAAACCCACAGTCACTGAGTTTGAATCCATACTGGCCACTTGCCCTGTTCTCCTAAGCACAAGAACCCTGCAGTCCTACTCTGACTCACGTGTTAAGCTCTTAAATAACTACATCTGTTCCTTGGAGGAAGGTGTTGCAGTCCTACTCTGACTCACATGTTAAGCCGTGTTAAGCTCTTAAATAACTACATCTGTTCCTTGGAGGAAGGTGCTGGAGCATATGCCTGGAATTGCAAGGTTATGGGACCACTACACAGACTGGATGCAGAGAGCTAACAAATGGAACCCACAAAGAATAACAGCAATACCACAAAGGAGGCAGGGAAACGTGTGTCAGCTCAGCCCAGTGCCTGCCCTGCAGTGCTGGAGCAGCAGTGCTGGGTTGGGCCCAGCTGCAGAACTGCCAGGTGTCACACAGGGTGCCCAAGCATCAGCACACCCTGCCCTGCTCAGGCTCACAACCCCCAAGGCAGGGCCTGCCAGCTCACTGAGTAAAGCAACTTCTGCACCAGCTGCCTGCCTGTGTGCTTTTTACAGCCATGTAGATGATTTTGTTTCAACATTGCATGTCTTACCTGCTTCCTACATGTGTACATGGGGATGATATTGATTTAGTTCGACTGCTAACACTGCTGTTCAAGAGAAGAGTTAAGAACAAGTTAAACTCCCTGGCTGATGAATTGGTCACAGCTTCCCACAGGGACTGCTCAGACATCCGCAGTGATAAATAGAGTCAAAGCCTCTGCTGGCTCAGCTCATGTTTATTAGAACTATCTGCTAATGACCTAAAGGGAACAATCTTGAGAAGTGTAGGAAATAGTTTCCCCAGCTATTGGTTACTGTAGCATGCATCGCTGACACAGGCAAATAATCTCTTGTAAGAGCACTGCAGGAAGACAGGAGTTACGTTTTATGAAGGATTTTACTTCTCACATTTGGTTTCCTTCCAGTTTGGAAGGAAACTGAGATACTTAAGTTTTCCACAAAAGAAAAATCACGTGGGGAAAAAAGGCCGGATTTGAATCTCCAAACTGTTTAGTTTCAATTTTGACTTTTTAGAGCTGCAAAAGTTTACAAACCAAGACTCATATTAAAACAAAAGGTTCCAGTCAAAGAGTGTTAAAATGTTTTCATTCTTGGAATGTTTCCATTTTTCTCCCATAAGTAAATATGAAGACAAACACAATTCTGTGAAGTATTTTAGAAGAACTGTATTTTTTCAAATGGAAAACTGTCAACATTTTCTTTATTGACCCTATACTCTATACTCTTTATTCCCCTTTGTTTTCTTCAAAATATTAGTCCAAAGCATTCTAGAAGAAAATATAAATGTTTCTAGTGGGAAGATTGAAAAAAGCAACTAACTCCTGAAAAGTGAATCCTCTATCTACATTTTTTTTATACCCTCTGCCTAAGCAGAAACAGATGATAAGTCTCTTATTAGTTACCCTATCTTCTCCAAGGACATTAGCAAGTCAGATTCCAAGAAGCAAAGAAAAAGACCAGAACTTACCCATTACCATCATTGCTAAAAGTAGCTTGTGCTGCACACCTGGATTACAACATCAGTAACTTGAGCAATGAACCAGGGAAATAGAGGAAAATAAAAAGTTTCCATTCTGATCCTGTAGGTTCTTGCCTGTTTTCCACCTCGTGAAAGCTGTATAGTACACAAAATGGCCAACTGGCAAGTTTAAAGGAGGAACCCAGTCATCTGACAGGCTCCTTGTGTCCCACAGCTTCCACAGGCCCAAACACTGTTAGACACGCACCAAAACCTGGCACGTGCCACAGAACACACACAGAGCAGCACTGCTGTTAGGACTGGGTTCTGCTGGTGTTTCTACAGCCCTGGCTGCAGTTTAAGTCACTGACAAAGTCACTGACACCAACACCCCCTGGGAAGAACTTTGCGGGCACAGAAAATAAAGGTTTACTACATAGCTTTGAGATTTTTCTGCACATACGGATTTTAAAGCTGGGGGTACAGTTTGGCCTTCAATTAAAGTCAACATATAAAGAAAAATTCACTTAGAGAGCTTCACTGGCAAGAACCCCAATCCCTGAAGAGGTTTCTCTGTAGAAAGAGAAGAGCAGAAGGAAGGAGAAGTTACAGGAGACGTTTGGTTTTTACAGAATACTAACACTGTCCTTAAACGTATGGTGATGAAGTGTTACATAAACGTACGTGTGGTGTGAGACCACTAGAGGGGAGTAAAGTAACTTACAAGTGAATGTTTCCTCTACTCGGTTTTGCTGTACAAATTGCATTTGCACATGGTAATTAACAGCTATAGTAAAGCCAGAGTATTAAAGAATTGCATTTGCTTAACATTCTAAGCAAAGTTGATTAGATAATTACAGTATTTCTGTACCATTGTCCCCTCTCACTAGGCTGCAGGCTGACAGGGAACATTCGTCATCTGGATGAAGCCAGAACACCAGGGATGGCATTCAGCCAGAACATTTGGCAATAGACTTGTATTTCTTTGCTTGTATTCAGATTTACAAAGAAGCAATGCTGCGTGATGGAAAAAGACTCATTTTACCAAGTGTGAAAAAGGCATTGGGCTCAAAAGCTTGCTTGGTAGGTAAGCATGTACAGGAAGGAAATGAAGAACCTTGGTTCTCACACAGATCACCATCAAAGTCTACACAAGAGTGAAATATTTACCCAAGCAACAAGAACAGAGAGGAGCATGATTAATTTGGAAGTGCAAAGCACTCTGCATCAGAATGCTGGGTGAAATCTCACTACAGCTGCAAGTAATGTGCTCCTGTATTGCTGCCAGGTTGCCATCGTCTCCATTGTAAGCCATCCACACTGTGGGAGACAGGACTGCACAGTGAATCTGCACAAAAGAGAAAAATAAATTTCAATGGGAAATCTTAGCAACTCCCACAGAACAATGGGAAACATGAGAACAGTGTTCCAACAGCAGAAGAATAGCTTTGACAGCAAATTTTAAGGATGAATGACTGAAATATATATATATGTGACTGGGTATCTCAATACTTCTGAGAAGTGTACCCAGCTTGAGATTTTATGGGAAAGGGGACATCATACAGCAGTAAATAGATCTTCAAACCTCAGAAGAAAGTTCCACCTATAAAGTAAAGTAAGAGGTAGGGGGCAAATGAGATATGATATTGCAAAGGTGGTAAGTAAAACCTGGGAATGCAAGCAAGCCAGAGAACTCATTAGCATATCCACAGATTATACTTAGGGAACTTGAATTTAATCATAGCAGTCTTGAAAGGCTTTCACCATCTGATACAGTATTTTGCAAAGATTGCAAAAATTCTGCAGAATGGACAACTGGCTGAACCAGACTAAAAACTCTCAAGCATGGTAGGACCAAGACTGTTGGGTCTAATTTTTTCCTATTTATCAATTGCAAGATAAATCAGCCAAAGAAAATATAGGGAACAAAGATACAGCAAAGAAAAGAATACCACTGCATTCTTTGGGGATGTTGTTAAAAAAACTGTAAGTTAAATAGTGCCAAGCTGCAATGTTAAATGAATAAAACTTGATCTGGCTCCTACAGCATAAACACAGTGTTGAAAAAGAATACAGCAAAGAGAAGAATACCACTGCATTCTGCTACTTTGGGGATGTTGTTAAAGAAACTTTAAGTTAAATAATGCCAAGTTGCAATGTTACTAGAATAAAACTTGATCTGGCTCCTACAGCATAAACACAGTGTTGAAAAAGGAATCATCTGAATCCAAAACATGTAACAGCAGGTAAGCAGTTCTTGAATAAAGTAGTTTCTTTCAGCCATATAACCTAGTGATATGACAGGCTTATTTTAAGAGATTCATTTAGTGACTCTACTACAATCTTGGCTCAGCTACCCAAGTCCAAGCACACATATTGCAACATTACATCCCCCTTGCTGACTGGTGTCAGCTGTCCAATTTCAGGAGTTGCCACCCCCTATGCTATTCTGTTAATTGCTTCATTCTTTCCTACTGACATTGGAAGGAGGAGGGCTGAGGAACACTTTTGACTAGGAGCTGTTGATTCTTGGGCTAAGGATCATCTTGCACCTTAAACTTTACTCACCAGGGAATAATTGCTGCTATTTTGAGGTAGATCTTGCCTCTTGGCCTCTACTGCTGATTTGCATTAAGCATAACTTAAAATCACCTTGGTAGCTCTGGAGATCTCTGGAGTTGTCACTGCAACAAGACACACAGTAAACATTAGGTGGGCAAGGATTTAACCGACTCTTTACCTACCTTTACATTGTCACACACATTTCAGTTTTGGTCCCTGAAGTTGTTCAGTATGACACAACTGAAGCAGCAAGACAAGAGCAGGAAGGTCCCTCCTCATCAGTGTGGCCCCAGCTTCTAAATTTAATATGTAGGACCAGGAAATACTTCACTCTGCATTGAAACCACTGAGCTTTTAAACACAGGGAATTTGTTAAAAGCCGTGGAAATTCACAGTAAGAGTTATATGCACAACACCAAACAAAACAACAGAAACGTGTTACAAAAAGTTAAATCTTAGAACTTTAAAAGCAGTTTGCACATTGTCACTAACGTGGCATTTGGGGGAGCAACTACAGAGAAGCTTTTGAACCCACCTCAGATGGAATATTTGGAAAAGTTCCATTTGGTCCACAGCAATGAGGTGATGGGCCCTCAGCTGCTGTCTGAATGGCCAGGGATGTCCTGGATTGATGGATGTTTACTTGTACAGATCAAATCTGTAAGCTGGGTCGGCTTCTGAACTTGCCCATTGATTGAATCAATCGGATGTATTGGTTTAAACACTCAAACATCTTGCACATAAATATGCTTCTTTTTTACCTTGTGGAACTTGGGAAAATGTTTAAGCTAACCAGAAACAGCCACTCATTGGAAAAAAAAAAAGGAAAAAAGCCTCCACTTGGGGCTTAGAGGACAACTAGTAAAAACTTTCCTCTGCAGACAAGGCCACAGCTATTTCCTCAGCTAAGAGCTCGGAATTTGGCCCTTGAACTTAACCACGGCCCATGTTTGTTTAGGCACCAGTGGTCTCCCATGGCCTCAGTTTGCTCCCACTGATGATGACAAACCCCACATCACTAAAGAGGAAGTGGGGTTGGATTTATGGGCAACATGAAAGCCACCAAGAAATTCAGAAGTCTCTCATACAAGCGCCTGTGAGAGTCTCAAGTCACAGCCCAGGCCCGCGTACCAAGAGCTGAAATGCATTCTGCCTGGCCAGCTGTCCTGGAATATAAACATGCAGGACATTGTTGTAAAGGAAGTTAAGCACATTTGTCTTCAGATTATTCAGTATTATTTTCAGTATTAAAACTCAAAAGATTGTCAAACTGAACTGTGATATTCACATCCAAAAGACCAAATAAGCAACCTTCACAAATAAGCAGTTAAATGTTACACATGAAAGGCACACAGAACATCCTTGAGAGAACAGTCAGGCTTTCTTCTTCAAATGTCACAGAACAATAGCAAGCAAAACCTTTTTGCTTAGAACTCCCATATTACCGTGGCTGTGAATTGCTGGCCCATAACTATTAATTGCAACAAGTGTGATTTAATCACCCCCTGTGCAACCAGCAGCAAAATCCTCTGCTTCTTACAGGAGCACCAGAAATGAAATGCCATCCGAAGGAAAGGAAAAAGTCTAGGAAAAAAAATACATTTTGCAATTTTTTGCAATCTTTAAAAAGTGAGCAGGTCTTTAAAATAGGAGATTTCTAAGCATCAGGAGGGCAAAGTACCACATCTTCAGTTCACCCTGATAACACAGTAATTAAGAAACACCTACAGAATATGGTAATTCTAACTTAAGATACCTTTCTTACACCCAGTATGAGCTATTTTTGCTGTATCAAAGGGAAGAATAATTGAAACATTATTTGTTATGATAATTTAATGAAAAAATGCAAGCATATTTGCTTTTGTTGTGGGAACACAAACAGAGGGTTATAGGAGGTCTTTCAAAATGGAAGTCAATTAAAATACTAACTTCAAACATCTCTCATTACGCTCTGAAGGAATTTTGAAAACCATTTTAAAAATGACCACAAGTTACAGTAGCTTGGTTTTAGATAAACACTGCACGCTATATTGAATATAAAAATAGATTCTATTTAATAAATTTGTATCTAGTACACTATAAACATTTATGAAAGTGTTATTACAAGGGTAAAGAAAATTCTGCAGTAATATTTCAAGTAACTTGATAAAGTTTGTTCATGTAACATTGATCACGAAATGGACACAGTAGAAAGGATTTTCCTGAATCATCACACTTTATTTAAACATCAAGTTAATTTTTTCCTTCAAACAAGGACTGCTGGTATTGGTTCAAGTTAGAGAGTGGGCTAATTAAAAAACACTATCTTGCTGAGACTGGGCATCCCACACCATTATTCTCCAAGCATTTGTTGCAGCATTTTCCTACATTTGAATCTGATGTTGCATTGAGTTGTGGGACAGCTGAATTCGATTTGTCAAGAGTTGAGGAATGAAGTATGCTCTGGGTTTGTTATCTGCTGGCCTCTACTGTAAACTTTTCTGCTGCTTTTTGTACTGAGCGTCTTGCCACTGCCACTAGAAATGTCTCTCTGAGAAGTAACATTTTCATCTGCAGGAGAAAATGACCTGATGTGAGGAAACTCTTCACAGTACACAGTCTGTGCTTGAACATTAGTATTGGCTTTTTGTTGAGGATACAAGAGAGGCATTTCACCACAATCCAGATACATGCTTCCATTCCCAGAACTCCATTCACTACTGCTTCCATCATCTCTTTCTGGAGGGTCTTTAAAATCAAATTTTTGACTTCTCTTAGACTTAGTTTTCCATTTTCCACATGATTTGATACATTTATCCTCTTCCAAGCCTGTTCTTCCATTCTTGCTCTTAATCATATGATGAGTAGGCCCAGAGCTGCTGTGGCCATTTGTAACCCTGGGTATTTGCATATTTTGTAGTGCTCCCTGACCAGCAGAGGGAGGAGCATCACCATTACTCACAGCACACAATGGTCCTTTGTCTACATTTGCAATGGGGCCATATTTTTCTCTTCTTCCATCTTCATTCGGGTAACATTCTGGTAGAACACCTCTAGAGGCACCATCCAGATTTTGAGAATTATTCCTGTTCCGAATATCTGAAGTCACTGTTTCACAAAGCACATGTTGAGTTTTGGTCTGCATTCCATCAAACTGCTGTCTCAAGTCACGTGGAACACGCTTCTGGACAACTTTATCAGTGGCTTTTTCAGTACTGCTTTCACTACATGATTTGCTTTCCATGTGGTGTGACCTAGTCCGAAGCACACAATCTCTCTCGGAGCACTCACCTCCAGGATCAGAATTTAAACGCAGAGCTAGGAGAGGAGGGAAAGAGATAGATAATTAAAGAGAATGTTAATATTGGAAGAAAAGCATTTTCATTACTACATGCATTAAATCAGTATGCTCAAGAAGAGCAGGACCACAGAATCCAGCTCACCTGGGCAGGCAGATTTGCGCTGGGGAATGTGCCGAAGAGGCGTTTCCAGCCCTTTAGCCATCGTAGCAAGTTTACTGGCAGCATCCATTATTTTCTTTTCAGCTCTGACAAGAATTGCAGAGCATGGGGGAAAAAAAAAGAACAAAACCAAAAATAAGTTTAAGGATAATTCAACTGGACATTTTAGTTCAAGGCAATGTTACTGAGAGTCAGAGAATTCTGACAGGACAGTGTGCCAGGCAGCTCAGCAGTGACCTGGCACCAACACGCGCACCCTGGCAAGGCTTCAGGCCAGGCACTGCTTGCTCCAAGGTGAACAAACAGCAGACTGAGATCTACACACCTCTTGCACAGCCAACAGTCATTTCCAAACACACTTGAACTTACCCTTCATGTTTGCCATTATCAGTGAGCAGCTGTTGAAGGCATGTCAAGTAGTATTTGCGCATTTTCCGTGCTGTCTCTTGGCGCTCTCTTAAAACCTCCACTTTAATCATCTCAGCAGCTCGTTCCTTACTTTCACGGATATAACAAAGCATATCACCTACAAACACACTTCATTAGTACCAGTTTTCCCCCAGAGTGGGGAAGAAGCCAACACCACAAACTGGGATTGTCTAGCAGACCTGGCAGCCAAGACATGGATTCACCTGCCAACATTCCACCAAATCCTCGTGCCAGTTGTTGCCTACTGGATGAATGTCAGGGCAAACCACAGCAGGTCTGTATGAAGCATCAGAAAGGAATTCAGTTGTCTCATTCTGCATCTTAAGCAGGCACAGGGATTTGGGAGGAATGTTGGCTGGTAAAAATATGGTCTAGAAACTTTTCAATGGCCATGCAGAAATTTGGGGACGTGCTGCAGTCAGGTAAGACCTGGTGCTACACGTAATTCGTTCTCCTCAAACAGAAGGTTGCTGACTAGGCCAGAAGGCAGGATGCAGCACAAGAGAAAAGCAGATTTTCTCTCAGCACATGCTGCAGACTAGGTAGATTTTTTTTCTGGAGAAGAAAGATCAGTTCTCAAAATACACTTTGCCACTTTAAAAGACATACTACAGTACAACAAAGGAAGGATGGTAAAACAAGGCTTTGCTCATCACAATTGCATGTTGAATTTAGGGTGACAATTCCATTTCTCACAGTCACTCTAGTAAGATGGAAAAATTTATTTCTCATGTGATTTGGTTGTCAGATTCCTGTCCAAGCTGGCTGAATGAAGAAGCAACAAAGTAATTTATTTTCCTCCACTAAATCTTTAACTAAGACTTTAGTACTTACACTTAATCTTGCTCAAAGCTTTGATGTAGTGAGCACGCATTTCTTCCAGACCTTTCACAGAGTCAGAGGGTGCACAAGGTTTTGAGATGCCTTCCCTTGGCAATGACCTGAAATGCATACACATCACACTGCACAAAAAAAGCAACTTATATCTTCCCAAAATAAGAAATCATCTTGTTTAGTTTTGTAAATACCTTGGTGGTGATCCCTGGTCCTTCAGTTTAGTCTTCATCTCAGAATTTTGTGCAATTAGAGCTCCTGGAACCATCTCATTTTCTATTAAAGAAAAAAAAAAGCTGAACCATAATTCACTACATTTCTCTAAATTCAAATTCAAGAGATGCTTATGTAATAACTGCTGCCTCTGGTACAAGACCTCAATGTCACAAAGCATCATTAGCTACAGTACAGCTGTTGCAGTAAAAAGCAGACAGGAATCAATCCCAACACACTTCAATGAAGTCTGAATATAAAAATCATCTCATACAGTAATTAAATAAGCTTAAAGCCTTCATATGCCATTACTAACACTAAACTGAAAAATCAACTGTACTTGGAGAGGAAGGACAGGATAAAATAAGGGTGGTTTTGACAAACATTGAAAAAATAATTATTAATTTGTGGGTTAGCAACTGTGCCTTTGAGATATAAAGACACAAGATAAAACTTGGTAGGTTTTGTCAATTACTTGTGGTGAGGGGTTTTTTTGTTGGTTTTGAGGTTAATAACCGAAACCCCAGTATCCACTGAAAACTGAAAGATCCTACAGATGAGAGAATCAAAGTTGTCTTTAGGTGACTAACAGTCCTAACCTTGGATTTGCTATGACTTAGCTTCATATTCCTTCACAGCAAGCTGAAGATGTTTGTGGGCCATCTCCAGCTCTCTTTTCAAGTCCTGGCACACAGCCTCTCTTTTTTCAAGCTCCTGGCAGCAGCATTTGCAGCACAAATCTTCCTGAGACCCAAAGTTCCTTTTTGTACATTTCTGACTTGCAACAGTAATTGCTAAAAGTTATACATCAACATGGAACCAAAAAAAACCAATCAAGCCCAACCTATTTTCAGTGTTCTACTTAGTCCTCTTCTCACAGGAAAGTGTGTAATATTTTAGCCCAATTAAACTAATCACAAGAGGCTGGTACCCTGCTCCAGAAGGTGCAGCAGCATCTATCAACTCATACAGCCCTCACAGCCTCCATGCACTTCCATCAGTGATGATCTGAGTTCTTCAGTCAGCAAAAAGTCTTGCAGGTTAAATGCTTTTAGTATTTTTTTTTTTAAATAACAACATTCAAGCAGGGTCTTTTGAAGTCAGCTGAAGGAAACTGTCCCAGCTGGAAAGCCTCACTCATGTCTGAGCCTGGTTAAGGGATACACAAAGACTGGGCTCCTTCCAGGCCAGCGCTGGCTGCTCCCCACAGCCAGGCCAGGGCGCTCTAGAGACAGGAGCACTGCAGTGCTGGTATTGTTCTGTCTTAATAGACCTCCTCGTGTTGGTGTTGAAGGAATTCAAGCCACACTACAGGCACAGAGCCAAAAACTCTCTTGGGTTTTGGTGCTTTATACTTTTCAGTTGCGTAAGAACTCAAACTAAACAGAAAGCCCCAGGGACATGTGTCCCTCCCATGAAGCTTTTCCCATCTACACTGTCTCCAGTTTTGCCATAGTACACGTGACAGCCTTGGGAAGGGCTACAATGCCAAAGAACATACTAGGCACAGGAAGTGGGGGGAAAGGGAAGAAGGGGAAAAACAAAAAAAGAGAGAAACACCACCCAGGGATTCACACTTTTTTTAGCCACATTCTTGACCAAAAGAATCAGAGAAGATTACCATGCCAGGTCAAGCAAGTTCTCAACACAATAGTATCTTTTACATGAATGCAGAATTCCTTGTCTTGTGTAATGCCAAGAGCAAGCAGTACAATTCAATTTTTGAAGCTCCAATCTAGTGTTACCCATTTACAAATATAGTTTAGACCATACCCTGCATATCATGGCCAACACTGCCTTGCATGTGAACTGTCAGATACTCCAAAGGTTTTGCTGCTAACAACCCCCAAAGAATGCACACACCTCTAGCAGATGAGACAGCTATTTCTTCCCTCCTGAAGAATGGCTTTAAAAAGCAGCAAACTACTAGCACTAGATAAAATGAAACCTCAAAGCCTAGCATTAAATCAGTAAACTGGAGACCAGTACCATTTGTTGCAGTTTGTGACTTTAACTTAGCTTTTGCAGTATTAAACAATGTTACAAGTCAGAAGAACTGACATCTTCCTGTATCTAATTTACTAATTAACTAACTTTGCATTGGGGTCATCAATAGGACATTGAACATTAAAGACTGCTACTAACAAGCTCAATTTGATGATATACAATCTGCCACATTAAGATCAAACCCAATACCTTTTTCTGTTCCAGCTTCCTGCAAGGGTGTCTGTCTTCCCAGCCTCCTTTGTGCCTCTGCTTGGTGTCCAACACTGCACACAGGGGGTCTTGCCACATCCCCAGTGTTTCCTGCACCATGTTGTAGGTAAGGGTACGATTCTTTATTTGCATTACTCACTAGCTCTTCATATTTCTGCAATTGAAACACACTTCCTGAAAACACAACACAGCAAAAAAAGTGTTCTATACCACAACCAATGCTGGTCACCAAGTAGCTTTAGAAATTTTAACACAGGTACTTTAAACCTGCAGTAGAACCACAGATTACAAGTCCAATAGTGAAGAAAACATCTATTCTATGATATAGAAGTTGTATTTAGCATAACTCATTGCAACAGCAGTGCCTGAATGTCTTGAGTATTATTTGGAAATGTCAGTAGCCCTTAACATTGCAGAACTACACCCTGTCTTTGAACTGCAGAGGATAACTTACCTTTTAAATAGAAAAGACATTACTAGGAAATTAAAAAGACTTCACTAGATAAGGTGGTCCAAGCCAACCAATGTTTTGAAATTCAAAGGCATATTAAGCAGTTTACCAAAAGACATTTCATTTCCACTGCAGAAGGTGCATAAGGCACAGGAAAAAATTATTCTCTTTATCATTGTGGATATGACTTGTGACATGAAAACCTTTAAGACCCATTTACTGAAGAAAAATACATTAACCTTAAAGACATGGTAACATGCCATCTTCTCTTGAAAAACAAGAATTTTCTCTGTCCTATTCTCAGATAATTCCCCAGCTACAACTGCTGGGTAGCAATGGCATTTCCGGTGGGATGCTCCCCACAATAAAAAACTTATTACAAGCCTAAGCACTGCAAGAAGAGGAATCTGCTAAAACAACAGAAACAAGGGCTTTGGGACACAATTTGACTCAGCCCCAAACTCCTCTAGAAGAGGGTAAGACATTTTCCTCATTTGGGCAGGCACACAGAAAAAGATTTCCTAGAGGCACAATAAAATAGGCAAGACTTTTATTCCCAAAACAGAGCTGACTGACAAACTGACCTACTGCAGGCAATTTGCAAAAAGGATTTTTAGTTCTGCAAGGTTTTCATCTTTGAATGTATAAAGATGAAATATTTTCATCTTTATTTGTATAAAGAGGATGGAAAAAAAGCGTAATATGATCCATAATCACTACTGCAAACTGGATTTTACAGCTATGCAAAAATCTGAGGTGGGTTCTGTCATTACAGCCCATCAAAGACATTACAAAGAGCCTTTAACAGGTTCCCAACCTCAAGCAGGTGAATTAATCTCCTTAATTTACAAGCCTTTGCATAAATGACATTCCTAATCTGACCTTCTCTTCTTTAAAGACTGAAGATGTCAAAACTGCATCCTTTTCCTTCTCACTTGTTAATGGTAGATTTAGCCTCCTTTAAGCTTTAGAATATACCTATCAATAACACAAATGTTGAATTTCCTATTTTTCATAATTACATGGGTATTTCATGGGAAAAAAACAGGCCTGAGTGACTTCTCAAATCCCTTTTCTGATTGGCAGTTATAACTTACAGAAATATTACCTCTTTCCATTCTCCAATTACATGGG
Organism: Passer montanus; assembly: GCF_014805655.1. Taxonomy (NCBI): domain Eukaryota; kingdom Metazoa; phylum Chordata; class Aves; order Passeriformes; family Passeridae; genus Passer; species Passer montanus. The sequence continues at coordinate 7,771,644 of NW_024369929.1, forward strand.
TATTTCATGGGAAAAAACCAGGCCTTTTTCTGATTGGCAGTTATAACTTACAGAAATATTACCTCTTTCCATTCTCGCTCTTTCTTTTCCAGAATTGTGCACACCGTGTTTCTATAGGCCTTTTGTAAACAAGCCTTCAGTTTGTCTTTGCCTTGACTGGTTAATTGAACATGAGAGCCAAAACACTTGTCCTTCCAAGAATGTTTACTCTGTGTGCACTTGACCAGTTCTTCATGAATTTCACTCAACAAATACTCCAGCTCAACCAGAGTCTTCTCCTCATACCGACTCATTTCATCCTGCAGTCTCTTGGCTTCCTGAGCCTCCCATTCTCGCTGCTTTTGGCTTAGTAACATCTTGATTTCTGCCTCTTTCTGCATGGAGAGATCGTTCTTCTGCTTTGCAAGGTCCTCCTTTGCTGTTGCAAGGACCTCTTTAATTCTGTTTCTATGATCATCTAAGAATGATTGGTAGTCTCTCTCATTTTGCTCTTGTATCTGCAGAATTTCTTCTTGTTTTTCTTTGTTCCACTGCACACGGGCTTTTGCTACTTCTGCTTTGACAGCTGCAGGGATTTCCTCATTCTTTAGCTCCAATTCCCTCCTCAAAGAAATTATCTTTTCTTCAAGTTCTTTAACTCTTAGTGCAGGTGTCTCTGTACTTTCATATTCTTTCTTCCATTTCTCCTCAGCAGCTGAGAGAACCAGGGCTAACTGGCAAATAAACAACACAGTCATTAGAAATATATACTCACATTCATAGATACACAAAATGTAACTCTGAGTCATTAAAAATCCATTGGGGATATTTTCAATTTATTTAATAAAAATTAAACCTATATAGGCAAAAAACCAGTGTGGAGCAGAGTACCCAACAAACATCTTTCCTTAGTGACTCCCTGTGCCTATGTCTACATTCATCCCTCAGTAATAAATGGGATTTGAAGACTTCACTGTTTATCAACTCACATATAGCAGTATTTTGGGCTACCTGCTCTGCTGTAGTCTTTTGGTGTTCCTTTTCCCATTTTTCTTGTTCTGTCTTTAGTTTTAGTTTGTACTCTTGCAGCCACTTGGCACGAGCTTGGGCTAAAGCTGCATCTACCTTTAAACAGATAAAAAACCTGCTTCAGTAGGTAGGTAGGTACACTGAATACATTTTTATTATTACTTTCATGTAACAGTGCAAGAACAGATTTCAGTTTGGATTGCCCATGTTTATAGAAATTAAAAGAATCAGACCAGCAGCACTTCATGCATTTGATGCAAAAATTATGCCAAAATTAAAAATACTAAATTTATTTTTAACAAAATTATATAAAATCTAAGGCAGTGTTGCTCAGTTCTGTTCAAAACTCCTACAAAACTTGTTTAACAGTGTGAAAAACAAATCATATGCTACAGTTTTTTAGAACTTTTTTAAGAACTCTATTTCTAATACAGCAAATATCAATACTAAACTTAATAGGAAGTTAGTGAAGGAGTCCACTTTCTTTTTTTTTTAGGTGACTTAAGTGGACACAGCAGTTTCACAGACTCCAGGCAGACAGAACAATTATTTGTTACCTGGCTGGCAAGATTTTTACAGTATTTATTTTCCAGTTCTAATTCAAATTCTTTTAAGGCCTCTTCAGAGGCTGCATTTTCTTTCAGAGCCTTCTGGATCTGCACCCTCTGGTCTTCAGCAGCCCCTTCTAACTCTTTTGCTGAAGCTTCATCCACAACTTGGTCAGTTTGGCAACTGCAGTCATTATATTCAGCTACAGTTCTTCTCACTTCTTCCAGCCTACTTTGCCATTCTCTTTCTAATTTGGCAAAGACTTGTTCTTTATTCTAAGAAAAAAAAAAATTTTTTAAGAAAATCTCCCCAGTGTCTAAATAAACAGATTTCACTGGTGTTTAGCAAATGAAACACTGTTTACATCGATGATCCTCCTTAACAGGAGAAGGACAGAACCATGTACAGAGAGGAGAGGTTTGGGGACTCAGAGCTTTCTCCTATGGGATAGGTTACACAAAGGATTTCTACATGATACCTGAGTGAACCAACAGAAAGCATAACTTTCACTCAAGCACCACAGTGGAAAACTCCAGCATACTACCAGCTGTGACATCCAGGGTATTCTGTTTGATACTTTGCAAGATCTAGGTTTTGGGTTTCTTTAAAAATATGAAATGTGTAATACCTAATGACTCCTTCAGAGGCTTTTAAAATGACAAATCCTTAAAAAGGAAGCCAATTCCAATGACAGAATAACAGTACATAAATCTAAAGTTCTGTTTCTGAAAATAAACAGCAAAACAACAATAACATTGAAATTCCCTGATCTAAGTTCCACACCTCCTTTTCTTCCTTTTCCCAGCGAACTTTGGCTAATGCAACTTCTTCTTGAACTTGCTGGTTTTTCTCTTCCAGCCACTGCTTCTTTGCTGCTCTCATGGACCTGATGTGTTCCTCTTCAAGCTCAGTCCTCAGAAGTTTAAGGGAGAGTTCCTTTTCTTCTAGTAGCTGTTTCTTGAGCTAGACCAAAAATAAATAAATGAAATATTCTCCAAGGCACAACGGCTTTGGTACAAAACTATAAGAATGCACGACAGACGTGATTAACTCTCTAGAGGCTGTGCACTGATCTTACAGATGACACCTAGACAAGAGATTTAACTGTCAAAAAAGGTGTTTTAAGATATTATATCAGAGGTTATTATAGGCTATTGTTGTAAAGTAAGTTTTTGTATCAAGCATCTTTACTCCCATCATACTTTGAGCTGCACCTCTTGCTTACCTAGACAGTTGATCTACTTCAGTCATTGCACACTAATATCTTCAGAAAAGCAAAGATTTAAATCAAATCAGTCTGAATTCATTACTACTTTAAAAAAACACAGTATTTTTTAGATCAGTTTTATATAGGGAGAAGTAAACTTGTATCCTCATTCAGGGTTTTTTGAAAGTGTCTTATGAATGTAAAAGCTCATACTGCTGACTAAGCATCCTCAGAAGTCACAATTATGGAAGTTCACTACATGAAAACAAACAGTTATTGGAAAGAGTTACTTGTACTTGTATTTCAAAGCCCAGAACACAACACCAGCTTAATTTAAAAACCACTAAGTCCTGTGTATGAGCTTTCTGATTCAGCTGTATCTCTTCCAAGTAGGTTCTACTAATATTTACAAAATTAATACACTTATTAATATTACATCTTGAAAACAGAGTTGAATTATATGGTTTATAGGCAATTCCATTTGTACCTTCTCTTCCTTCAGCTGCTGCTCTTGTTGAAACTTCTGTCTTAAAGTAGTTTCCAAGGTGTCCTTCTCCTGACAAACTCCAATGTAACATTCCTTCACTGCCGTAATCTCTTTGTTCAGCTCCTCTATGTTATCCCTTCAAATGACAGATTACTTATTATCAATTAGCCTCGGAGAACAGCAAGCAGCTTTAAAATAAATGTAACTAGCAGTGAAGGTTAGACAGGAAACGTGAAAGTTTCAGTAGAAATGGAAATAATGCTAAGTCTTACTTTAACTGCGAGACTGTCTCTTCAGAAGTTTGAAGAAGCAGCTGCTTTTCTACAGCAAACCTCTCCATCAGCTCCTTCTCAAAATGTGCTTTGGTGTCCTTATGATGTTGCTGGTAAGTTCTTTCACACCTACAATTCCAAGAAAGGAAAAATAACTACCTGATTTCAACAACCTAGGTTCAAGTTTTCTGTAAGAAAATACCTTTAAACATTGACCTCCTCTTGTACCTGATAGCTGGAACAAGATTATGTGTGCAGGGTGAAAATCCACAAATTAAACTAAACTAAGTTAACAGATTACCTGTCAATGGCTTCTTGCTTATCATGATCAAACTCCTGAACCATCTTTCTCATCTCACAACAGAGGTCTTGATTTAAGCTTTTCAGTTTTTCCTCATTTTCCTTCAGTTCTTTAATAGTTGAAGTATGGGCCTGGACAAAGAAGGGTCAAGTAATATGGAGTTGTAAGAACCTTTTCTAATCATGACTTTTAGCATGGGGTGGGGGTTTTTTGTGACTTTTTTTTTTTCTGTAGTGGTAAGCAGCATCTCTGTCCTACCTCAACTTCCTGCAGCAAAGCTTCATTAGCCTTTTTGAGTCTCAGAATTTCTTCCTTTAGATTATCAGAAGCATCCTTCAAATTTGTAACAGGCTATGAATAAATAAAACTAATATTATATCTTTCAATACATAAATGATTTAGCAGTTAATGCTTTAAAAAGTTCAGAGTTGTCGAATAAAAATTGTACTTAAAAAATAAAAAACACGGGAAATTATTGCACTGCAAGATCACAGAATCACTGCTATTCTAGATGAATTCTTAAAACTCAGTATCATGAAGCTTTGCAGAAGCACACACTCAGTGCTGTGTTTGCAAGCTGAATGACAACAGTCATCCAACAGAGAGCACACTTCCCACATACATTGTACTCTATGCCACATCCAGGTCTCCATGCACAGATGATACAATCTGATCAATCCACACAGGGAAGGCAATAATGGAGTGAAGAGAGATGCAATATCAAGGAGATTCCTTATGGATCAAATTACCTGTCAAGGCCCTCTGAAGGCAATCTGTTAAATGTTCTGAATGTATAACCTAATGGTAGTATCAGCTCTCTTGCAGAAATTACAAGGTCCTTTTGGCTAAAGAAAACCATCTTTTTCCAATGAAACTTACTTCTAACACAAGCAGGGCAGACACAGGCACTCTCAAGCATCTAAGTCATCATTTTAGGACTCACTTAATAATGCATAGGCTGCCCAGGTTCTGCTTCAGTTGTTTTCTTTTCAAACAAAGATACAAAACCAGAGTTGCTATGAATACTCAACTATGCATAATTTTTTTATCTATTCTCATAAGAAGTTTTGGTTTTCTTCACCAAAAACCAGGAATACTTTACTTTTAAAGAAATGTAAAAGAACAAACCTCTGAATCTCTTGATGCTTTTTCTGCTTTCAACTGCTTGTATTCCTCTAGTGTCTTCTGGCAATCCTTAAGATTATTTTGTAGTTGAGTAATCTGGTTTCTCTTCATTTTATTACTGCTCAATAAACGTTCCAGCTCAGCTTTTAATTCTACAATAATTTCATCTTTAGAGAGTTCTTTTTCCATGTCTCTGTTCTGTATTGCACTATCAGGAAAGACATAACCATTCAGTATTTAAAAAACAAAAATTATGTAGCTCAAAGTCTGTGGCAGCAAAGAGAAGAGTAACTAATGCTACCAGAAATACCAGGATGTCTAAGATGTAATAGTAAAAAGCATAAGAGGATATGAATATCAAAGCTTTTCCATTAAGTTGCAATTAATTTACAGAGAACTTGTTAATTCAGCTGTTTCCTCAAAAGATTCATTCTCACCCTATGTGGAGGGTTTTGAAGCAACTCAACTGGTTGATGTAAAAGACAGCTTTAGCTTTAAGCAACTATGTGGAGCTTTGAGCAAGAAAAGTATCCATGAATATAATTCAACAATTAAAGGAACAGCAACATAGTCCCTACAAATCTGAAGACTTATTAATTAGCAACCAATATTTATTAATTAGGCAACAAATTTATGGTATTAGTACAGTTTCTGTTTCTCAGACTACCTGGCAATACAAGCAGTATTTCAAATATCTATCAAAAACTTATGTGTTGATCCAGTAGAACCCTCTTTGCAAATAATTTGCATAATTGCTTGAGGATTTAGAATTTTTCTTTCAACAAGAATCACTCAATACCTGCAGAATTTTGGCTTCTTCCCTGTGATTTTTTTAATTCCCAGTTCTACATAGGAATCACCCAGGCTCATAGGTTGCTCTCCACCTGCATCATTCAAAAACACTCCAAGCTTGGCAGCAGATTCATACAAAGCTATTTCTTCTTTCAGTTCCATTAATTCTTCCTGAAAGGAAGAGACAGAAAAAAAATTACACTGACCAGAGAGACTCCAAGCCAACATATCAGGCCATGATAACTCTACCAAAGAAAATAAACACATGGAGCTCTTCCTTCTAAATATAGTTATATTTATCTGCATTTAGGTGAATTGTCTAGCATTAACTTACTTATACTTTCATCTTTCATTTCTGATACCTCTAGCAAAGCATATATTAAAACTAAAAATTTGTTAGAATACAGAAGCAATATTCCGTATTGTTCTTGTAACAGTCCATCTATGAAGTATTATTTCTTTTGCTCTTCTGCATTCCTGCTGTCCTTGTATAGCAAAATGGATGACAACAGAAAAGCACATACCTGGAGAAACAGCTATTACTCTAGGACTTAATAGGATTCACAGTTTCCAAGACAACAGATTTAAATCAAATATATGAATTGGAAACACAGACTTCCACTGATGCTTTACAGAGGACTTTGTAGCATTCCATTTTGCTGACAAAAGATAAATTTCATAACATGGTATCTCCTCATTAAATTACAAGACTCCAAGCACACAGAATTTACATTCAATTTTTTTTCCAAAAGCAGGTTGGACAGAAGTATGAGATCAGATTTGTGCCAATACAATTGCCCAACTGTGTTTTAATTGGTGGGGAGGGAGGACGACCAACATGCAACACTGGGAGAGGAAGCAGTCAAAGATGATGTATTTGTTTCCTCCAAAAATTTAAAGTGTTTCAAGCACCAACTTCTTAGTTACAATGCCTCTCCCCACCCCCATCTAATGAAAACATTTTATTCAAACACAAAATATTCAATAAAATGAACCTGCAAAGCCTTGTTCATGTTGTTGCTTATAATCTGTGCAGACTGAGCTTGCTGCAACTGAAACCGTAACTGATTTGTCTCCTGCATTGAGCCTGTTGTAGGAAAGAGAAGGGAGAAAAAGAGCAGTGATAAATATGCAAGAAAGTCTATGCAATCTGAAGAAAAAATCTCTGTTAAAAATAGCAGTGTTGATTCTGGCAATAGACATCACTGTTTCTATTTTCTTGAGCTCACTAACAGCTACTAAATACATTACTATCAAAGGACTTCAATGTGTGAAGGTAGGCAAAAGTCAAACACACAAACTGCAAAACATTTCACAATCTATTTCTATGATACAGGTTTCCAAGAATCAGCCTCCAGCTCCTAAAACAATTCTTCTCACTAGGACTTGAATTTAGAATGACAATTCAAGTCAAGCACCTCAATACAAAATTAAGTAACTTGCATCCAAACCCTGTTTACTATGAAACAAGGTTTACACATATGCAACACAAAATACATATGAAAACATGTTAATCACTGTTGTTTGGGGTTCGGAGATGATGTTTACTTTTATTTCTATTTGGTTTTTACATCTTAGTCTAGAATGAACTTTCAGTCTGACTAATCCACTGCATAGGAAACAGTCTAGAACACAATTAGCCTGATGTTGATCCCACTTCCATAGAAACATCAATATGCAATTTAATATTTAGAAAAAATGAAGATATGCAAGGAAAGGGAATAATATGAGTAAAAGGCTGACCTGTTTGCAGTAAATTTGCACATTGCTTTTGGCTTTCTTCTAGGCTTCTTGTCAGTCGATTTATTATTTCAGTTTTCTCACATTTGGTTTCTTCCAGCATTTTTTCAAGTTGCTTAACGTGCTCTCCTAGATTTTTGCAAAGCTCTTTCTAGGAAGAAAGTATTCTTACTCATTTTACATCTAGAACTGTTTCAGATACAGAAAAATTCAATATATACAGGATAAAGGAGAAAAATAATCAATCAGATACCTAAAGGGGTAGAGGAGAGCTAAATCAAACACAGATCAAACACTATCCTTGGCTAACAAGTGACCTCCTACAGCATCAAAGTTCAGTTTCACTGGGAGGCAGTAATTGTACTCATATATAAACATACATGGATGAGAATCATTTCATATTTCCTAGAGCTGTTACTTTTCAGCACATCAGATTATCTCCTGTAATTAATCACATACACTTAGTCTACTGCAGAAAAAAATCAAGCCTTCACATGATATCAAGCCAGTCAGTTTATTTTAACTGAGCTTAAGCCAAGCAAGTGCCAATACTGTGTAACAGAGGAACTGTAGTTTCTTTTTCACAGGATGTACAAAGTAGACATTGATATGGCATTACTTAGTTAACTACACAGACCTGGGAGGCACAGTGCTGCATATCTACACCTTTTGACTTTTCTATCTTCTCTCAAAAAACAGATCTCCCTCTTTAAACACCCCAGAAATGCTACCATATATTTTACAATAGAGACAAAGTTTTATAAGCTTTGTTGTGGTACTAACAGACAAAAATTCAGGAGTGCATTTTGTTTAGAAGCAAGCACCAGTTACCTTTCCAAGTATACAACCCATCTATTTCTATATGTTGAGACAAGACTTAGAGAAATTTAATTTTATTTCCTTTATGTGAAATAAAAGGAAAATTTATTAAGACCTGGCTGGAATACACTGCTTGAATATTTCTAATAGTGGAATGGATTCTTATGACATATCAAGTGGAATAATTTCAGTAAGCTCTGAAACCATGTAATACAATCTATATCAAACTCCATCTTAAAGACAGCCTTTTACACCTCCTCTACTCTCAAATCCTTACTTCTAAAATAAAGTCACTGTTGAGGGGTTAGTCATCCTTCAGCATTTTGAGACCAAATCTTGGCAACAGACTATTCAATAAAAAGTTTCTCCTGTTTTTTTTTCTTGCAAGAATATCACATTATTTCTTAATGAGTCCTTTTCTTTCCCAGAGTTATTTGCAGAACTCCTTCAAAAAAAGATTGCACACAGAAGGAAAGCTCAGGAGAGCAACTAAGCCAATGAATTCCTGCCTCCTCTACATCTGCTGTTTACAAACTCACATTTTGAACTTACAACTGCCTGCAGATGTTTATAAAAACATACCACATAGGCCTCAATGTTGAGACTTTCCATTTTCTTAGCAGCTTCCAGAAGGGATTATTAGAACTGTAGGTCAAGAAATGCAGTTTGGGAAACATGGGGAGCTCTACAGTGTCCCCAGTACAGTACTCAGCATCCTAAAATAATTTCTCACCTGCTCTCGGAGTGCAGATTGTGCAGTATCAAGTTTCTGCTCTAATGACAATACTTGCTGTTCATACTTCTGCTTGAGTGCAGAAATAATGGCCTCGTGTTGCTCTCTGGCTCGCTGGAGGGCATCTGATCTCTGAAGTTCTAACAGCTGCTTTTGCATGCTCTCCATGGCCACCTCTGCCACTTTGGATTGCTTCAGAATCTGTAGGAACAGTAGGACAGTAGCTCCTAGTTACATACATTTCACTGTTGCTCCAGTATTCTGTACATCAGTTCATTTCTTTTGTGCAAAAGTTGCCACAAGTCCTCAGATGATGCCTGTGTATTCATACACAGTATTTTCAACCAATGAATCCTATCCATCCATCATGTATTTAGCTTTTGTAATAATCATGACCAGCATTTCAAGAGACTAGCACTTCTGTTTAATGCACCACACATTGAACTGTAGAGGTCTTCCACAATAAACAATCTAAAAATATTTACAATACCTGCTCCTCATTGGTAGTAAGAGTCTGAATTTGAGTTTCAAGGGCCTTGATTTGGCCTTCAAGATGCATTTCCCGTTCCTTTCCATTCTGATAGAGTTTCTGAGACTCATGAAGACTAAGAGCCAAACCATCCTTTTCATCTGAAGAAAGAGACATCATTGTGTGAGCACCATGGCCAGCCACCCAAGAGCTTCATGCAACACGACTGTTCAGTCCCTGCTCTACAGAACCATTCACTCTGCCTTGTACTGTGGAAAACAACAGAAGACTGAACAAAACCATTCAGTCTCCATCCAGCAACCCCTGTGTCCTCCTGGCAGCAGGGAGCACCTTACCTTTGACCATTGAAAGCTGATGATTCAAATACCTAATCTGCTGTGCACTCTTTTCTAGCTTTTCATTAAGTTCTTCCAGTTGTCTTTCCCTTGCTTTATTTAGAACTTGAAGTTGAAGAATCTGCATATTTTCTGAAGACTCTGCCAAATTTCAAACAGCATGCAGACAAGTGAGCACAGATACCAAGAAATCATCATTGTAATTCCTGCTCCAAAACTTTTTTTTTAATAGTGCTAAGTTCATTGATGGTGCACAAAATCTTTTTTTTATCCACATTTGATTTGCATCACACAAATTGCTCTGGCAGCAATGGCTGAAGGATTGTGTGCAAAGTACAATTCCAACCTTACAGCAAGCTCAGATAAAAGTTTCCTGCTGTGAACTCTCAGACTTGTGGCCACTACAAGTTTACAACAAGTCTCACAAAGTAGTTCTGTCATTTGAAGTGTATCTAACAGAAAAGCCCGATGTGGCATCACTCAGAGTGCACTTCCTAAGGTACAGTGAGTCATTCTTTTCCAATATTATGAAGGACAGAAAATGTCAACAAGGCTTGACATCAAGCCATCAGAAATACTTTTTCAGTTTCATCAATCAAAACTACATTTTCAGTGCCCAAAACTCATATACCCCCAGCAAAAAGAGATCATTTCTAGATATAAAAGATTCTATACTTCAAAATCATTTTATTGTCCTCTTACTGAAAAACTATTGAAATCAACATGTTTGCTGATTTCCAGTGAACATTTTACATCAGTTTATTTTAAATCTAAGCACCAAACACTTACTTTCATCATTGCCCAAGAATTCATGTTGCAAACCTTCAAACACTTCATTTCTTCTATTTCCTTCTTGGATTCCTGGAATATTTTGATGAATGCCATTTTGGTAGGGTTTATAAGTCACTTTGTAAGATTCTGGTGACTGGCCATTGACAACATCAGATGGAACAAACTGCTGTAGAGATGACAATACATACATAAGAGGAAATACATTAAAACTAAACTGTACTCTTGCTCAGTGAAAATATCTTTCATTTTACAGGTTGACATTAAGAAGAGCTCTAGTAGCCCTTCACTTTCAGACTCCAATCCAGAACACCATTTAAGCATGATAAAATTCTTCATGAAAGCTTCCACCTTAGAAAAGTAGTGAAGTATTAACTTAAACAGAGTAAGCACGCAATTAAGTGAATCACATTCATTCTACCTCATGGAATTCTACCAAGGCAACAGGAGAAAGAACAAAAATGATAACATGAACATATGAAAATTTAGTTACTAATGTCTCATTTTTTTAAACAGGCTACAGAAGCCTCCCATCACTGTTTGAAATTATTGGAAGAGACTGAAGACATTTACAAATATTACTATCAATAGCTAAAGTCTTGTGAAAATTTTCCAAGAGATAGAAAAATGTGTCAGCTTCTAAAATACCTTAATATGTTCCTTTGGATCATCTGAAAAATTTAATATTTTATTTTGCTGATTGTTAAATTCTGGTTTATGGCCATTTGTATAAGGCCTGAAGTTTTCAGGAAGATGATACATATTGTTCTCTTGGTAGCAACTTGGAGAGTTAAACCCATCTCTACCAAGATACACATTATCTGGAGCACCTTGGCCATCCTGGCCACAGTAATCTTCTTTAACATCATATAAATGTTTCTTCTCTTCATCATTATGTAGGCCATTCCAATTCTTCCCATGTTTTTCAACATGATCAGTTTGCTGGTCACACAAGAATTGTTCAGGGTACAGATTTTGTCCTTGTTCATAGCCCTATGAATGGATATGAGGTTTAGAATCCTAAAACTCAGATTTCACCCCACCCTCTTTTTCCTGAGGTTACCAGCCCTCAAATTAGAAATACTTCAAATGAACACCAAAACACGTCACCTACACTGATTTCTCTAATGAATTTAAACAACATTCAGCATGTTATTATGAACAAGCAGCAAATGCATTCCTGCTCATACAAGCTTACATTTGGAGGATCACTGATCAGTGGATGATCATTCCACCTTCCATCAAGCTTCCCAGGCTCGTGTGACCTAGAGAGACACAAGCAGCTTAACCATGTACTAATAACTTCAGGGAAAAAACAAACCTTCTTTTGTTAAATTGAGGCACATTACTGCAAATTGCACTACAGCTCCCCTTTTACTTGGATTACTTTTACACTCCTCATCAACTCAGACTTTGCTCTATTCTTGAAAGCACAACACAAATAATAAAAAGATGGTGCCAAATGCCTTACTGCTCCTCAGTCTCCTGAATGCTACAGTCTGAGTAACTGGAGAGTTGGTCTCCACTGTCCTCCAGCATATCATGGGGAAGATCTGTCAACAACTGTTGCAACTGAAATAGAACAAACAACATTCATTACATGCTCTGCAGGAAAATTCATACAAGTTCAGACCATAAACACTGGCAAAGTGGGCCATTTGCACAAAATCCTGGTTTTCTTCCTCCAAGGAAGAATTCACAAGACTGGAATTCACAAAGAGACTTTTACCACAGAATGCTTACCAGACTAGACTACCAACCAAAGCACTTTTCTGCCAAACTCTTGTTAAGAGAAGAGCTGCACCAGAAAGAGGTAAGGGAAATGCCATCAAATAGACATGTCCCAGGACAGACTAATGTCAAAGAATCAGCTGCAAATTGAAGATGCCAGGATTTCTCCTCTCTAAACTCCAGGCTAGAGAGGCAGTAGACACCCATAGCATGCTCTTTCTCAGAAGTCTGGATGGAAATCCAGATAAGAACTTGGCAGTCAGTATCACCACATTCAAGAAGTCATCACTGCAATGATTGGTGCTCTGCTCTGGGCCAAGCAACTGGACAAACAAACAACTAAAACCCACCCCAACTTCACTTCTCATGCTTTTCACGAGTGGCACAGTCTGCACCCTCTTTGCTCCTACCAGACTACATAAACCTTTTTCTTTTTTTTTTGTGCTTAAAAGATAGGAAGAAGCTAAACTCACAAGCCTTCAGATTAAATTACTTAATTATTTTTCACCTCTTGCTCTCTTGCATAATCTTCTTGGTCATAGTCTTCATCTTCGTGCTGAGTTTGTAGAGCTCCACTATCAAAGTCAAGGGACATTGTTTTCTAATATTGATTTGGCGTATCCAGCAAAACCTGCAGCAGGACAGGAAAACATCACACCTGAGCAAAACACATGAGGAATCAAAAAGCACCACCCTCATCATCTGAATTACTTAGCATGAAAACACATTATTTGTTTCTCATATATCCAAGCCTACTCACTTCCAAAAATTTAGCACTTAAAACCAGTATTTGGGTTTTTCATGGGCTGACTTAAGATAATTTCTGAAGTTCACTTACAATCAGACATTATTTTCTGCAAGTTCTAGTACTGTATAGTACACATATGATGTGCTACATGATGATAGTTATGTCCTCTTTTGTATCTTGCTCAGCAGTCTTCTAGAGAATGACTACATTTTGTATGAAAAACTGAAAGTATGCTATATAACAGCTCTAAAAGGAAAAATAGGGAAAGTATCACGGAAATCTGAAAAGGATCACAGGAGTTGCAGATTTCACGGCTTAAGAAGAGAGCCTTGACTCCCAGGAGCCTGTGTGCACTGAGCAGTGTGCTCGCAGAAAGCTGCTGTGTGTGAGTGCTGCTCCACGCTTGGTTACAGCATAACTTACTCCCTGTCGAAGGGACACAGGTGTAGCACATACTGAAGTCCTCACTTGGTATAATGTAACATTACAAGAGCATTAATTCCACGTTTAAAGTCACTTCATCACGTTTAAAGGACCTTCTTGCACACTGCTGTTCAGAGCGGGCAGGAGGCCTCACAACGCAGCCCCGTCTGTGTGCACCCCGTGACCCCTCACACGAGGCTCCCGCTTCCCCCACACCGACCACCGGCCCTGTCCCCGTTCCTCAGGGCCCTCCCCAGCCCCGGCTGTAGAGCGCACAGCCCCCAGAGCCGCGACCGGCCCGGAGCCGCACCTGGGCGGGCCGGGGCAGCTCCGGGGGCACCTGAGCTCGGCGCCGCCTCCTCAGCCCGCTGCGACGGCGGCGCGGGGCGATGCTGCCGTTGCTCAGCGGGGCCCCAGGGCCGCGGACGGCGGCGAAGCGCGGCCCGAGCAGCGGAACCCACCTGAGGCGCCGCGGCCACCCGCCCTCACAGCGCCCGCCGCGCTTCCGCATGGCACAGCGGCGCTGATTGACAGCCCCGGGCACCAACCCGCGGCCAGAACCGCCCTGAGCGGCGCTGACTGACAGCCCCGGAGACCAATCAGCCCCAGAGCCCGCCCAGCCGCGCGGGAGGGCGGACCCGCCCCCACTGATTGTTTGAAAGCAGGCGCGCATGGTCGCGGGAACGCGCCTGGCGAGCTGATTGGCTGAGCTGGCCACCAATGGCAGCGTGAGTTTGGTGGAGGGGCGGGGTCTCCGCGGGCGGGCAGCGGCGCCATCTCGCAGCGGGACGTGGCGGTCGCCGGGCAACGCGCGGCCGCGGGGTGACGTCAGGGGCCGCCATGGCGCTGAGGGGGCGCGGGGACCGCGGCCGGCCCAGCCCTTCCCGGGCAGCCTGCGCCCGGCTGCTCGGGATCCGCTCCGCTCCCCCACCTCGTTCTCTTTAAAAAGTTAAAACCTCCTCAGAAGGAGCAGATTGATTGCGCGGAGTCGCGGGCAGGAAGCCATTCTGACGGAGAGGTGGTTCCGTTTGTAACAGCCCCACCTGGTGCCTCGCCCTCAGCCCCGACAGCGGGAAAGGACCCCCGGGCAGAGACGTCTGGGTCATTTGTTAGAGGATTTTTATTGATGGGAGCCAACAGTTCATGTGTTTCAGTGAAATTTATGGAAGTTTGAGAAGGAACGAGCATGATGTGTCTAGTAAATGTGCGACATTATAGGCAAAATCAGCCAATTTTCCCAGAGGATTCTAGTAACCATTCAAACAGAGATTAATAAAGTCTCATAATTATTACAGGCATTAAATGATTCAAACAAGAACAAAAAGGGTTTAAATGTGTCTGACAATTCACATTGAGTTTCTCAAGAAAAATATTTACAAAACTTTCCAAAATTCAGACAACTTACTTTTCTTTTTAGCATGATTATTCCTCAGATCTCCACAGAGGAGCTGACATTGTATTTTACATGAGACAGCTGGGCCACAGAGCAGCATTAACAGCTTAAATGAAGGCATGTAAATGCTAGAAACCAAAAACTGAGAATGAATGTAGTTGATTCTAGGAAAATGCATGGATGTGTTGTGTTTGATTTTTATCTGTAATTAGTTGGATTATCTGCTTTCTCCCACATCAAAAGATTTTGATATACCTCTTTATTCCTCTAGCACCCAGTTATCTCTCTTTCCTTTCTTTTTACTTCACAGTTCTGCTTCAGACACATAAAAATATGCAGGAGCATCAGAACAAAGATCCAGGTCTTTTAAACGTTTTACATTGGTGATATTCAGAGAGAGAGACACTGCATTATACTGTGATATACATCACACACTGGCTCTGGCTGATCTTCTTCACTGGTGAAGTGAAAACTGATGAAGTGAAAAAAGTCCCTGAGTCAGCATCTTGACTGGCAAAGTCAAGAAACTTTGATCTCATACTAGCACAGCTCCCAATGTTTTTATTTAAGTCCTGAGTAACTTTGATTTGTACTAAAAATAGAGGTGGAGTTCTGCACATTTCCCTTCTATGACCTGTCATAAAACTCAGCTTTGATGCAAAAATCAGAACGGATCTTTCTCTCCACTTGACATGCCACAGAAGTAGCTGGGTTTGCTTCATTGCTTGCTCCGTAGTCATATCAAACACATTCTGAAGTTTGACAAGGTGTGAGAATAGAAAGGATATTCTGCAGGGGCTGATATCCCAGTTACAGTTTCTTGCCATGGCACAAAGCTCCAGCATGAGCTCTTGCTGGAGGCCTTCACAGGTGAGCAGCTTGCTTAGGATAGAATGGGCATGAGTTTGGGCTGCTAGCCCTGGAGGCTCAGGGTATCAAAAATACCAGACTATTAGCAAGGAAATCAACTACTAATGCTTTAAACCTTCTCACTGCTTTAGTGTATGTAATTGAATAGTTTAATCATATTATTATCAAAGAATGAAGTGTATTTTTGTGGCTATTAGCTGCGGATAAAAAAAAATGAAGTTGTTTTCTTGTAGGCTCTAAGTGTGGCTCTTTACATTACATTTTCCCCTCCAAGGAAGCTTGTCTTCCATAATTTTATAAGACCTCTCCTCTTGTTTTCTAGAGGAAAGAGCTCATACTACAGTGCTCCATTTACCATGAACACTGGCAAACAACCAGAATGTATTCTTTTATGTTGAAGGTTTCCAGCAACTGCTGAACTCCACAACAATTGTCTGCCTTAGGAACTGAGCCGGCAGGCTGGGAGACAGAGAGAATTATGTCTGTTCATGCCAGAGGACATTGCTTGACTGAAATGCACCATTTCCCTCAGGCCATCACCTGGACTACCAGTTCATTCCCCAAATCTCCCCTGCCTTCCTCCAGTCACTTATTAAATCACTGTTTCTTCAACAGGAAGCCAAATAAATCACTGTTCACTCTGAATATAAGATTGTTCATGTTTAGAGTATTTATTGTGGCAAAACAATTAATAGATTTCTTTTAAAAGATTTTTCCATGTTTAGGAACAAATGGACTCTATGTGAAGAGGGGAAAACTATCTTGTTTTGGAAAGAACACTGATAAGGAGACATGCAAAGTTCAAACATCTTTTAAATAGTTTTCTCCCAAAATGTATTAGTTTTGTTCAGCTTTTCTAGTTTGTAAACAACTATGTAATCAATGAAAATATATTTAGCCTACCTTTAAAAAGATGTTTCCAGTATTAAGTGATAATAATAGTAAAATCATATGCAAGACAAAAATATTAAGATCTAGCATGCTTGTCCCTTAACAAGTTCTATTCCAAAATTATATTACATATATTAATTTCAACTTTGTAAATGTTCATAATCTCAAATCTTTGAGTAGTCAGACAGTGACAAAAAATTATTAAGAAACTGGACAACCTTTCTGTATTGTGAATGCCATTCATTTCAAACATTACTTGCTAGTAAAGTGCTGTTACAAGCAAAATGAAATTGTTAGTGTCTATCGAAAGAAGATGACAGTTTAGTAATATTCAAATTGTACTTGTTTTTGGCAAATAGTTAAAAGCATAGACATGTTTGTTTAACCACCCAAAACTAATTCAGTATAAATAATATTGGTTTCAATAATTCTATGCTAAAAGGCACATACTAATGTTCCAGCAGTTCTTTCAAGTGAGCTTTTGTATGTAGAGTTTTAATTGTGCTTTTAAATAGTTACTGATTCAGTATGACCTTGAAAGTGACATTTGTGCATGTCTAAAATACCTTCTCACAAATGAATCTCACACTCTGAAGGTGTAATTTTGTTAAGATTAAGATTATATGTATCTATATAACTATGCTTGTTGATCTCTATAGATCTACATAGATATACACATATACATATATTCATACACACACAAAAGAGCTTCTTCTGGAACAGCAGCAGAAAGTGCAGTCTATACTTTTTTGACTTGTCTTCATAATAGAAAGTTCAGGTATGAATTGTCTTGGGATTTGTGAGATCCAAAGGATTATTTGTGATACTGTGTATGTCCTGTATTACTCTCTTTCCTTACAGGCTGCTTCAAGCTCACTTCACTTCCAGAAGAGATGATTGGCAAATTATTTTCCATGTGATACTGAATAAGATGACCCACACTATCAAATATATGATCTTTGGTTCTCACCTAGTGGAAGGAGCAAAAGAATATATTTAAGGTTAGATTGTTCTTATAACCAGTTGGACATGAGGCTAACATATTAAAATCAAAAGTCACTTAAACCACTGAACTCACTTGAGCAGGATTGTTAGGCAATTCAGATCTATCCTTTGGACCACCATTAGCTCACAAGAAAAGTAGTGGTAAAGTAAAAAGATTGTATGTCAAACTGGGCTGATTATGCACAGGGGAAAGAAATAACCTTTTATTTTTCTCCACAGAAGAGAGATATTTTTCCCTAAATCCCATTGAGGATTACTTTTTTGATTTACTCTCTCCTCAGAAATGTCACTCAAGACTGCTCTTCTGAGCAGAAGAAAGTAAAATTGAAGTAACAACAAACCTTTTTTGTATCCAGAAATTAATAATTAAAGATAGGGTTATTTTTTTCTAGCACTAACTGTTCTCAGGATGTGTTAAGTGTATACACTAATTATCAGCACCTGGACTAACAGTATTTAAGTTCCTCACTGCTACTTCCACAGTACTTCAGTGTTTATGAGTTTTTGAACTTTCAAACCTACTGTAGCCACTGGCTATATTTAAATTAACCCGGATAGAAACAAATCACTTCCACTTCATGGAATGCACCCATGCATTTTGATTGAAATATCTAAGCAGCACTGAAATGTCATTACATGAAATATTCATACCTTGCCCTCAGGATCCACCAAGAGCAGATGCTTTGCCTGCCCTCCCTGAAGTCCACTGAGGACATACTGCCCAGGTGACGTTGTGCTTTCCCGTACCAGAAAATCCCCGTCATTGACTAAGAGGCTCTCTGCTGCTTTCCTGTTCAATTTGCCATGGTAACAATCTTCATTCTTTAGCTGTTGCTTTATTTGTGGCAGAACACAGAGACCAGCTGTGTTGCTTGTGGCACTCTGCTGAACAGGTTCCGGTAATTCTAAAATTAAATGAAAGGGAATGTATTGGACACTTCACCTGAAACTTCATCCTAAAAGGATGCAAGCCAATATCTTTAATAGCTTTTAAAAAATTCAAACAATTCAGTCTTGAAGCAAACCAGCCTTACAGACTGTAAGAATATGCACACATGAATGCTCATGACCCTCCAGTGCATTAGGCAAAATTATCACACCACCTCTTCCCCTACCTTAGATGGGAAAGCCTTTGGTCGCTAGGCAACAGGGATTAGAAAGAGGATTTTTTCTGATGCTGTACTAGTTTGGGGTTACATTTCTTTGTATGAAAAAGTCAAATCTTCCCTGTAAAAACAAGATTTTTGTTGGCTTTTTAGCTTTTTTTTTCCCCTCAAGATTTTGTTTTTCCTTCTTCCTTAACAAGCTCTGAAGAGATTGTCACAGATCATTGGGAGAGTCATGTTGAGTGGCTCCAGCTATGTGCAGGAATGTAAGACAACATAGCCAACGTAGCCAGAAGGGAAGGATTACAGCATGATGCATTTGCTGTTAAAAAACGAACAATTACCAAATGTACTAAAAAAACCGGGTGGTTTGGGATATAGCCAGTCAGACTGCAAATGATTCACAGGCAGGATTCTTCTAAGGAAAATATGAGGATACCACTTCTTCAATGGAATTGTGCAACCTAAGGCTCCTCAGGATATAGGCAGTTCCTTTTAGAGCATGATGCAGTCCCAAGCTGGAAATGTCTCAATGGCCACAGATTTCTTTATTGTATTTCCTTTATTGTCCAGTCCTTTTTCCACTTTCTTGTGTGGAGCCAACTCTGACAGAGAAAACACTGAGTGGGAAACCATAAAAGGCAAAGCTAATAAAGTATATTCAATAATAAGGACAATCAGTAGCAACTATATAATCATTTAATGGATATCCACCACTTTCAGTCCATAAATCAAGTTTGGACATACATTTAATTGATACCACAAATCAAACTGTTTGATTTAGAAATTATTGGATGAGATTCAATGGTCACTTATGGAAGAGCTGAGAAAAGACAGTCACAATAATTCCACTTTAGCCTTGCATGCTACTGCCTGTGAAGCAAAGGCATCTGAGGTCATCTCCACCTTAGAGTGGTTAAGACCTTGAACATGCAGGAGAAGCTTCTTCCTTGAGGCAATGTGCAGTCGCTCCTACCATCCTAAAGACTTGCTTTCCAATACCTGTGGCACTCCATTCATTGTCTTCAATGAACTACAGAAGATGAAAGGTTACTCTGCTGTTTTACCCTCACAATTTCTGCTCTTTTATCCCTTTTCTCTTGAATCTAACAAGAAAAAAGAACAAGCAGGACAGATTTCTTCCCCCCCATCTTTTCTGTATTTCTTATGGGAAACCCAAATCTTTCAGCATGCAGAGAAACGAGAAGCCCCCCTCCCAGCAGTGCTTGGACAGGTGTGGCGTGGCAAGGGGAACCTACTGGCCTGGCGCAGAGGGCTCCCAGGGCTCTGTGCTGCTGCTGGACCTCGGGCTGCAGAATGCAGGGGCTGGGTGTTGATGTAACATGGATCATCAAAGAGATCTGCTTTGTAGGCAGGTTTCAATGAGGATGCCTCTTTTATTGTCTTCTGTGATCTCTCATCACAATTACCTGTAATTAGCATATAGTATACAGTATGCACAGATTTCTTTTTTTTTTTTAACTCAGCTTTAAGTAACTGTAAAAGCTGAAATAGGAATGATGTTCTTTTTTATAGCCCACTAAAGTAATTCAGAAGGAAAATAAAAATGCAAATGAACTTATTGTTTCATATGTCTAGAAGGTACCAGGTCCAAAAGTAATTAGAATGAAGTTTTCAGAAATGTTCTGCACTGGTCCAGTTCTGCTTCAATCAATGTCAGCAGTGCACCCCCCACAGACTGGAAAGAAATTAATACATATCCTTCTACAGAAACACAAACCATACATGTTATTTGTTTCAAAACCCTTTCCTTCCCCTCTGCACCACAAAAAGAGCTTGTGGGAAGCTGAGCAATTCTCTCTCTTGCTATTCTGGTGGAGAAGGGAGAGATGGAGGAGATTGGTGCTTTGAGGCTCTGCCTGGAGAGCCCAAGCCACATCTGTCAGGTTAGGATCCAAGCCTAGGAACAGGATAACAGAATATCCCCTGCAGGGTATGAAAATAATAGCACTTCAGCTAGCCAAATAGCAGGCATATTTTTGCTCTTCAACAAACGTTTTATTCATAGATCTATTCATTCATTCTTTTATTTGTTCACCCTCTCTTTGTAGAAACCATTTGATTATCCTTTCCTTGAACTGGAAATAACACAAGAAACTGAAGTATCCCCTACAGACAGTGTAATGGATCACTTCAGAGCTGGGCAGGTGGGAATTCAGAAAGGACCTCATTGTGCAGTGAAAGAGAAAGCTGAGGAAATGTGCTCAGGGCATCAGCTGTGGCAAAGGAAGTCCAGAAAGGGATGGAGGCTGATATCTCCTGGGGTCCCTGAGAGCAGACTTTGCTAAAGGCAAATTGATCCTGGGTACAAAGCTGCCTAAGGCAGGGGAAGGGCACAGTCCCACTGAGAAGCCAGGGAAGCTGGAACCCAGGGGCCAGGCTCTGTTGGAAAAAAACAGTGCTGATACTTTGGATCTCATTGAGCATTTGTAGGAGAAGGGATATATTCAGAGACTGATAAGTAATGAAGTATCTTCCTTTTTCAAATGGTATGAAGAAAGGGAATAAAACAACAAAGAGTATGAAAGAGAATTAAAAAAACAAAGAGCTACTGTACAGTATCATGAGAAGTAAAATGAGTAAGTCTGCCAGCAGACATGAAGATAGATTAGTGGCCTTTAGAAAAGCTGTAAGGCTTTTTTGTCTGCCCTCCATGTAGGGAACTAAAAATGACCCACTAAGTAGAACACTTTTCACCATTGTATTGAAAGCCAAGGGACAGCTCTTCCAGGCAGCCTGCCCTGGTTAATTCTGCATATGCATGAGAAGGAAAAGAGAGTACATACCCACAGTTTTGTTTTCTTCTGGACAATTTTCATATATATTGATGAAGGTTGGACTGCCTGTCTGCAGAAAAATTTTTTAATCAGTCACATAAAGTAGTCCCCTAGAAAAACTCAGGTAACTTCAAAACATCCATGCATTAGTTAATAGACCTACAGGTAATTAAACATGTTCTTCACCAAAAAATTCCCATCTCCTCAAACAACATTTCACACTGATACTCTCATTTCTTTAGATGTCACATCTGGACTCCAATATGAGTGTCATAACTGCCCAGTAATGTATCTAATGTTTAGTATATATACAGTATAACTCCTAGGTAAGAAAGCTCAGATTTTCTAGTAAGTGTTCCTCATCATAAAATCAACTACAGTATCATGGTTTGAAAGTGAAATGGTTACTATATTGTCTGAGCAGCACTGAAAGAGAAAGGAAAACCAAAAAGTAACACCCCATGGGAAAAGGGCATTAGCGTTTACATGCAGGATAACTCCGTGCAACAACATTGGTGAGCATCAGGTGCAAACTCTGGATACAGTAAAACATTTTTAGAATTAGAGAACTGTCGGGGAGGTGGGGACCTGATATGCAGAGTATGGTTCATGTCAGCAAAAAATGGATGGAGCAGTAGCACAGGAACACACAGCAGCCCAGGAGCAGTTGCCACCAAACATAAATAACACCTGGGAGCAGCAAGTTTTTAGACAGAACCAATTGGATTCCAGCAGGCACATCTGAGTGTGCTCCCTCTGAGCAAAGTGGTGGTGCCTTCTTTCCTGTGTGGGGAAATAATGGTGCTCCCAAGGCCTCACACAGCAGACTCTGAAATCTGTGCAGCCAGTCTGAGCTTGGCTTGTTTTACTCCCTGATTGGTTTTCATTTCCCACTATGCCAGACAAGAGCCACAGATATCTTTTGCTGATTTAACAGAGTTTCTTGAAACAATCCAAGAGTAATGAATATTGCATATATATTGCAATCAGTCAACGTTGTATGTATAAGTTGTAGAGCATAATGGACAGGATGAAATATTTATTAGATCACAGAATAGGGAGCCAGGAGGTCCCAGATTTTGCAGATGTTCTCTCCAACAAGCCATTTAAATTGGTATCTATTTTCTTCTCAGAGCTAATGAGTGAACAAGGGAATATTACTTGATCTCCTGAAAGTACTCTAAGGACAAACCAGTTAATATTCAGAAAGTGCTTTGGGATTCAATTATGTACTAAGCATCATTAAATCTAGCCTAAAAAAACCTTTTCCCAGGATAATCAGGACCTGGTTCTGATGTTAATGCCATGCTTTAACACCACAGAAACATTTTAATATTCATTCCCATAATAGGCAGCGAATATTTATCCCAGCAGATGCTGTACTTACTGAGCAGTGCTGCTTTTTGCACTGGGCAGGACACTTAGCCCTGGGGTCTGTCTGCGCTTTCATTCGCATGTCTAACACTCCGCCGGTGGGAGGCTCCTTCCCTGGAATTTCGTTGTAATATTCATGATGATCCTCCCTCTCCTGTGAATTCCCAGCTGATCCATTAGCATTTGCTGCCTCACTGAAAAAAATATGGGGGAAAAAAATAAAAGAAGCATCTGATGTAATCAATTGCTTTCTAGTGTAGGCAAGCATCCGCAGTGTCTGCACAACACACAATACACAGATCCACCATATGGAGGCTGTAAAGGGCTTTGGGCTGGAACTTTCAGAGCTGTTTATTCTTCCTGAATTAAAAATAGTCATGACAGTTTGGGATAAAGGGAGGTACAGCCATTTCATTAGCACCAGGCAGCCTAGATATATTTTCAAGTCAAAGAAAAGGTAAGAGGAATCTACTGAAACTTTAAGAATTCCAACACATTGTTCATTAAGGTATCAAAATGCTGACCATAAAAATAATTCTTATGGCTTCTTGACTGAACTCTGTAAACCTAGAGATTACTGGGGGGTGGTCAGACTTAAAGAGAAAAATTAAAACATCACAGCATTTAGTCAGACAAGCCTGCAACTGTTCTAGAAAATCGAATATTACTACCAAAAAAAAAAAAAAACCCAAAAAACCAAAAGGTAGCTGTCCTCAGAGACATTTACCCTGATTTTAATAGCCACAATCAATATTCTGGCTCAGCTTGAAGGGAACACTGAATGACATGAAGAAGAGCACACAATGTTTTTTTTGAGCTAAACCAGAATGATGATAGTTTAAATGTACAGCTGATACACTGCAAAACAACTAGGTGCTTCCTGTACTGTCTCCGGTCCCAAAATAAAAAAACTCATCTCAAATCTTACTTCTCTGATTAACAAGAGTATAATTGGATAAAAGGCCATGAGCAGGAAAGAGATAAAGTTCAAGTAGTTGATTATGTGATATGCAGTGCAAGTATTTGATTATGTGATTCATAGTTGTTTGGAAGGGAGTGACTCATTCACACAGCAATATCCGACTCCTCTGCCCAAGGACCATTCTCAGAGGCTGGCTGTGGGTTATGCTCAAGGAGGAAATCTAATTACACTGTTCCATTTCTCCCTGCTCCTATGCTGCTTGTGACATAACCTAGCAGGATTTCTTAGGAATAAAAGGCTTTTCCTCTGGTTATTTTCCCCAGGAAAAACAGCCCAGTTTTAGCAGTGGAATGGCAAGAACCACCATATACATTGAAATAAATATAAATTGAAGTTGTATTTATGCAATAAAACCAGCTCTGCTGTGATGCAGAGGCCCTGTTCCAGTGACACTGCCTGCCCAGGACTCCTGTGCTCAGGGTGCAGGTAAGCAGTGCCACAGCTTTACCTACTCATGAGAAGTAGCAGGCAATCAAATTTGGTGTTACAGTAAAAAGAAGCCTGAGAAAAATAGACATGGCTAATCTGTGAGGAGAGCCACAAATTAGAGCAAGAATTGTGTCCCCAGTGCAATGGAAGAAGGGTAATTGAAATGGGGAATTGTGGTCCAGAAATTAATCTAGGCCTTGTATTTCAGGCAATGTGCAGAGGACAGGGCTTCACACTTTAAAATGCCAGGTGGTGGCTGTGTTTATTTCAGTTCATGAGGGTGATGTAAGTTATGCCAGGTGAAAACTGAGGCTGCTGCCAGAACATGAGCAGAATAGCAGAAAGGTGAATTAAAATGGCTTATTTCCCCACCACACACTTTCCAGAGCTGAAGCAAGCTTAAACTTGGCACAGGTCAGGATGGAGCTCAGTCTCTGTATGTGTGTGTGTCTGTCTGCTATTTATAGAGCTGAACTTACTTGGGCAGAGTAATTTGAACATTTGTTCAACTTGCATGACTTAAAATAAGGCTGCTTTCTCTAAGGAACAATACAGCTTAATTCTATGTTCTGCACCTGTACAAATGTCACAAAAATCAGTGGAGTTCACTGGAGTAAGCTAATTTTAGTGTCTTATACACTGCACATACAGGCATACATTTGAATCATCCTATGTCCTGAAAGCATATTCAAAGCATCCTACTTATGGATCACTCTTTGTAGTGTATTGTTTTCCTGAAAAGTACGAAAGAGAAGGAAACTGCCAGTTAAGTGACTGAGAATGTGCTGACCTTTCATTAGATGTAACCAGGCTAGATGGGTTCTTCAGGTACTGTCTGAACCGGAGCTCAAAAGCCTGCCCTATGGTGTTGATCACCTCCTGTGCCATCCCATTGGGACACTCCAGGATGTGGCATGCTGAAAAGAGACACCTCACTTTAATTAAGTAAATGCAGTTCATACCAGACAGTAGAGACTCAAGCTATACTGCTTATAGCAAGGCTCCTACCCCTCCATGGAGGCAGCAGCTAGTACAGCTTTAGTCTGACCTGCAGATTCCCACTTCATTGCACAAAGAACATGACATTTAAAGCCACAGCCTGCATATTATTACCCCTAAAAATACAGCAAAGCCATAAATTGTGCAGAGTATTGAGCTGAGTTCAGTAGCTTCCTTATTTAGCAACTCAAACAACTCCTTGTTACATACAAATAAAGCAATCATATAAGCACATATAACAATTGGAAGCTTGTTTCAATACCTCTCTGATTAACAGGGTCTTTTGCTACATATGCCACGTAGTCTGTTGTATCCTACAGGAAAGAAGACAACAAATGTCTTTAATATTTTAATTATGAACAATCCTACCACCACAGCACAGCAATTGCATATAAATAGATACATTTTTAGCTTTAAAATGCATGTTTCTTTCAGGGAAAAACAACCAGAGGTACAAGCAAAGTAAGCCAAGGAAAATATCAATGACACACTGGTGGCTATCAACACAGCAATTGTCCCATATTCTTTTTCTTCTAAAAAATGCACTAGACAATTTGTCATTCTTTGGGTCTTGAATAAACCATGTATTCAATTCCAGCTCTGCAACAGGAGTAGAAACACAACGGGTGCCTCATCAGCAGGCAGTGCTGCTCCTTCCAGTGCTCCCATGGAGCTCAGAGCCTTTCCCATGTAACACATCAGGGCTGTGTGACTGCTGCTCACAGCTTTTGGCTGGGACAGTCCCTACCAGAATCACTGGAAGATAAAATAGAGCTAGCAACCTGCAAAGGACGAGGTTCCAGTGTTCCCAATTGGTAGCAATAAGATTGAGTTTTGAAGGCATCTTAGAGAAAAGTTAAACTTTAAAATTACGCAGAATAAAATGGGTATCTGATCTCAATTGCTGCTGCCCAATTTTAGTCTAGCTACAATCAGGTTAAATTACTCTGGATCTCAAAGCTGCTGCTGAGATCAGACAACCTCAGTATAATCAGTTTTCTGTTTCTGATTCTCTTTCTAGCCAGCACTGAAATAATCCTCTTTTTCTAGTCAAATTGAAAAGGGAAGTGGAATAGAAAAATTAACATTTCTAATGATACCACAAAAGCAAAGAGTGGCTTGATAATTCAGTGTTACAGTCAAATTGGTGAGGTAATGAATAACATTCTTTTAATTATTAAAGATGCATTTTGTTATTTTGGATCTTTAAGGTGGGACAGGGAAAATGCAATTCACAGCTTAAAGGCATGGTTCTCTTGAGAGAAGATGCAATCAGCTGGCAGGAAACAAGGCCCCATTTGCAATATGCACAAAAACAATCATTTAATAATTCACAATGAATGACACAAGAGGCAGGTCTTAGGGCTAGCAGAACTTGTCCTAGATATTTTTTTTTTAATCACTAAAGCAAAACAAGCTAAATATTTCTTATGTGTCTAGTGAACTCAATTTCCTTCCTTTTCCTTTCAAGTTTTTCTCAAAGTTCATAAATATTTCAGGATAGATATTTTAAAATAAATCAGATCTAGGGAGTGACTAGAAACTCAAGTAACTGGAGCAGCACCTGC
The DNA here is from genome assembly GCF_014805655.1 of Passer montanus. NCBI lineage: Eukaryota > Metazoa > Chordata > Aves > Passeriformes > Passeridae > Passer > Passer montanus. Next base: position 7,798,608 of record NW_024369929.1, read on the forward strand.
TATTTTTTATGTCTTTTTAATGTTTATGTAGATGCCTGGAAGATTTTGCTTTAAAATAAAGCCAGAATAGGCTTAATTATCAGGCAGAATACTGCTACTCCTTCACAGCCCAGAACAACACTGAACTTCACTTAGACCCTGAATATGGGGCAGGTGGAAAGACAGGTCCTGTGGAAACTGTATCCCATTTTAAATGAAAGGGGAATTTTGAAAAAATTAACTGAACAAGACAACAAAATTGCCCCTTATGTGAAGGGCCATTAGATTTATAGTTACCACTGATGAGCAAGGCCTCTATTTTACATTATCCTCCCAGTAGGAAGTGTCAGCAGCTGCTCCACCAAGCCCATTTCCTGCAGCACATCTGTGTGCACACACATCTCCTGCTGGCCCTGCCATTAAGCACTGACCAAACCCAGCCCTGTGTAGCCTCTGAAATCTGAAGTCACTGTGCAAGACCAGTGCAGGATAATAATATAAAAAACACTAAAAAAGGTAAACAAGCCCTGAGGAATTACTTATCCAATGCAGATAGATGCAATCTGGGTTGCTGCTTACAATCATTATAGTACAGACTCTGGAATAGAATAAAAACCCTCTGACTTGAAAACATCCATGACTGCATGGCAGTGGCACTAGGAAGAACAGCTCTATCTGCAGGAAGAAGGTGGTTATGCTACATCTGTCTCACAGGAGCTGTTTGCTTGAGTCAAAATTAATCTAAAAATTTAGAGGTGCCAGTGCTGACAGCTTTTATGACAGGTATTGGATCACAGGGACCACTGAACTGATCAGTTCCTATGTTCACATGCTTATTTTCAGATCCCCAAGTCAGAGGGCTTTTGAATGGACTGACACTCACTGATGGGCAACAGGAAAGTTAACTATGTATCTATTAAATAAGCACTGAGTCACTATTCCACCTTTCCTTTTCAATGTCAGTCCCCCAGTTTTCTTTTATTACTGCTCATGATCCAGAAGGGCAGTGTACTCTGTTAGTGCTTGTGGAAGGAAAGGATGAAGCAAAGCATTTGCAGGTAACAATTATTACATGAGTTTACTATACCTGCAGAAGTATATTTTATAAATCAATACTTACTGGGTCACCTCCAGAAGCAAATGAGATGGACTGCATGTGATGGTTGGCAATAATCTGAAAAGCACAACAGGCTAATTAAACATGCTCTTGGGCCACACATTGGAAGACATCAGAACATATGTCTTTAAAGAACAAGCAAGTAAATTCACAACAATCCCATTTATTAATTTATGCATGTGTTGTTTAGGAAGGAAAGAGATAAAAATAGGAATATTTTTTACACTACCTATTCATGTTTAGCAATGTCTAGATCCCTGAGAAATCTTCCTTAAAGGGTCTTCAGAATTAATTCAACCCCCGACTTCTAATTGTACCCAAAAGGAAGGAAAACCTGGTGTCCTAATCCCCTCCTGGAACAGATGTGCAATGGACAGGAGACCTCTGCACCACAGACAAATCCCTAGGAGCCCCTTGATGCTCAGCATGGCACCAGCTCAGTGCAGCATTCCTCAGAGCCAGTGAGCCAAAATGACCTCCCTGATGTTCCCCTGCTCCAGCCTGGAGCCAAACCTGCTGCTGGCCCAGGGTGAGATCATCCAGGGAGTGATACCAACAGCTGAGGGAGGAATTAGGTGGGCAGGACAAAGATCCTTATCATATCTGCCAAGAAGGAAGGGAGCACAGCCCAGCTCCAAGCGAACCCAGGCTCTCAGGAACACACCTCAATGGAGCCTAAAGCCTTTACACAGTGTAATTGATTGTACACATGTATGATCCAGCTGTAAAGTAGCTTTGAATGACACCAAAGCCAAGCTCTGACTTAATACCTATATAATTTTTTTTCCTCCTAAGATTTGTCAGAAACTACAGTCAGGACTAGTGCCTTGTTTATTAGGCACTTTACAGGCAAACACATCCAGAGAAACAATTTGCCAAGTGCTCAAGGATCCCACCCCACGGAACACACCATCATGAACAAAAAGGACCTGTGCTGTATGTCAATTCCTCCAAAGTGTTTTTAAATTCAGAGACAACATGTAATTCAGCTTCACCAGGCATGCACAGGTCTGCTGAAGGGTGCTGCATTCCCTTTGAAGGGCACAGCCTTCCCTCAGAAGCCACAAATGAGGACAAAACTGTAGCATGGAGGAAAGGACACTGATTACATGTATCCTACCTGCTGTGTGTCAGCATTAATCAAAGTGAGGCTGCTTGTTGAAATGGTCAGCTTTATGTTCACGCCAGAAAACTGAAGGTTACTTTTGCCAAGTACAGAAGACAGAAACTTCACTGGAGGCTTTGAACAAAGAAAGAAAAGAAAGAAGCTGTCAGCTCAGTCTGTGAGGGGCAGAAACATATGAAAGTCAAGGAGGTTTTATGGTATCTTGTTGAGACTTTCAATGGAGCAAGGATAATGGCTTGATCAAATGCAAATAGATCTTCTAACAAACATCAGCTCTGAATGCAATACTGGAAGGCATAGGTTTTATGTCAATAATGAGGAAAAAAATCCCAGTGAGCTAAATGTTATAGCTGGCTCAGTAATTCAGAATGTGCAGTTTTCTTTCTGAACTCTTCTTTGTTTCCAGAGGATGAAGTGTTTCTGAGTAAAGCAAGAAATTCTCTCATGTATTCCTCTTTCAGGAGCAAGTTCATTCCTCCTGAGCTCCAGAGTTACAGAAGGAAATCAGTAAGTTCTGCTGGACACCACCCAACAGTAACCACTGATGTTGCCCCTCACTGCATCCCAGTTAGTTAATAAAATCCATTACACACTGCCATTTTAGTTTAATGTGTTTAATATATAAATAAGCAGCAGATAATCTTCCAGTGAATTAGCTCCCTCTTGCAAACCAAAAACAAAGCCAACCCAATTCCAATAGTTTAGCAGCCAAAGCCTAAAACTTGTAAAGCACCATGCACTGCAAGGGCTGGTAGAAGCAAGAACTCTGGGCAAAGCCTTAATCCTGAGAAAAATAAAGTAGGGCAGAGCCTCAGCCCCAAACCAAAGAGGCTAAACACCCTACTACCAGCACTTCCATGTTATCCAGGCTGCGTTCAGATGGATTAAAATGCACTAATTCCAGCATGGGCTGAAGCCTGTTAGAGAATCATGTATCCAGCTTATCAAAAGCAGATATAGAAAAATAATTGCTGAGCTAAAACAGGATTTACCTTCCGCTTCTTTATAGCTCCATTTGTACCCGACACAGCTTCACACAGTCGGCTTATTGCTTCCCTGCAAATAAAAAATACAGCACAAACCATTGGATCATTTCACATGCACCATCTGTAGCAGAGCCAGCAACTCTGCAATTTATTGTTATCGGCCCATTTATAAACTCTTAAATCTTCTGGAAGGTCTCTCGCAGTTGTTTTTCCTTCTTCTTTCCTCCCACTGTTAAAAAAAAAATAAAACAAAAAACAAAACCACCAAACAAGCAAAAGAACTATTTAACAAAATACAGTGATTCAGCAGCCTGGTTTGGATTCTTTTTCTTCATCAAACCTATCCATTTCACCTTATGAAAATTTATTTCATAAAAAAACTTCAACCAGAAGACAAGCAACCTAATACCTCCAAAGTCCTTTTTTCAGAATGGTTTATAGGTCCCTTGCATGGCAGGAGGGGCTCCTCCCAGCTTAATCCTTCCTATTTAGCACAGCAGGTGCATGCTGAGTGAGCCCAGCTGGGTTCTCTGATTGACTTTCTGGGGTTTGGGATTTCTTTAAAAAAAAAAAAAACCACAACAGAAGAAAACCCAAAACAATACCCCCCTCAAAAAAAAAAACAAAACAAAAAACCAGAAAAACAAAAACAACAACCACACAACAACCCAAACAACAGTGGAGGGGTATAATCAGCTTCTCCAGTTCTGTTTCAGAGCTATCAATCCATATCTATCTCTGGTAGGAACTTCCAAACTAGACCTCTCTAGCCACCCATTCTCCTCTGCAGGCTCCTCTCAGTTCAGGCAGCAGAAGGGTAAGGCTTAATGCACACATAGTGCTCATTTCTAGATGAAAGATAAATCCACACAGGATTACAGAGTGCTGTGCCTGTTTTCCACACTTGAACAGGGCACATTCTGGCCTTTGTTCAGGCAAGTGACTGGTTTGGACACACAGCACTGATGGCCATGGCCAAGGTCAGCACAGCAGCTGGGACAAAACCTTTCTGCTGGCAGCTACAGCCTTTCCCTCACTGATAGCTACTGCTCTGAAGCCAACAGGAAAATGGGCTGGGGTGTGCTCAGCACGTTTCCATACTGGATATCCCAGTTGGAGCCACAGCCCCGGCGCCTCCAGCTGCCCTGGCCCTGTCCCACAGGGGCTGTGGTGTCCTCAGGGTGAGGGTCCCCTATGGGGCACCTCCAGCCTCAGCCTCTCTCTTGTAGCTGAATTCAGATTTACCTTCCAAGGATGGGATTTGGTTTGGTTCTAAAGGGGAAGGGAGTTTGTTTAATTGTTTGTTTGTATTATTGAATTATTATCCAAAGAGGTAATTAGGAAACGAGCTGGTCGGGAAAGCTTGGCTGTTTCCAGATCCCAGCGTGTGTGTGGGAGGAAAACACCACTGGCCTTCACCTCCTGAGTAATATTTAGTCCAGAAGGGCTGAAAAGTATCAGGAGAGCACACAATGACAAGAGGCTCCAGCCAGGTATGTCCCATGAAGGAGTGCCCAGTGAGGAGTGTGGGCCCCAGGACCCTGCAGGTGAGAGAGGAAGTAAAGCCAGCCCAGCACAGGTGAACCCCAGAGTCACTGCTCAGTGCCCCTCAGCTGCCACACCAGTGGGCTGTGTGATTGTGATATACACTGAGGGAACACACTGAGAAATTCAACCTTGATGCTGTCAAATGAATGGAGACCTCACCCACAGCAAGATATAATTGATATTTTCTGAGTGAAAACAGCAGGGAAGAAAAGGGGCCTCATTGTGGGTTACACAAGATCAGAAACCCAGCCTTTTAAACACTGACCCTTCTTAGCATTTAAAAGCAAAGTACTTCCCCTACACAACTGAAAATATATTTTATTAAGCAAATTTCTGATACCCTTCTTGGTTAGCTCCTGTTTTATTTAGCTGTTACCAGGAGGAAAGCCAAACATGACAAAAAAAAAAAAAAAAAGAGGAAGACATCCTGCAGGATGATCTTGCAGATTCCAATAATCAGCTTGGAAAATGAGAACTCATCTTCTCATTCAATATTAAAGGAAATTAAAATCAGAGCCAAGACATTAAGGCTACTTGGAGCCTTCAAGTCTAGCCTTACCTAGAAAGAAAACCAGATACAGAACAAATTGGGAAAACAGGGAAGTTGTCTCTTTTGGTGACAAATGAGTTATTGCACATGTCAGGCAGCCCATGTGAAACCAAGAGTTGTAGGCAGAGTTGCCAGCCACAGAGCCTGTTCTTGTACAAGCCAGTGTGGTGGCTGCCCACTTCACCATGCTCTGAAGCAACTGTCCAGTAAAAAGAAACCAAAAAGTAGCAAACCATTTCCATGTAGTAGTTTCTATTACCTGTCTTTGGTAGGGGAAATAGCTGTACAGACATTTCTTGCTGCACACCTCTGGGTGATTTTCTAAGTGATCTAACAAAACTTTACAAATATTATTTGAAAGGTGTGAAAAGCAGGAGTTTGGTAACACCTGCTGCTAAAACTGAACACTTTTTACATGCAGTCATTTCCACAAACTAGAACCTGCACCTCACACTAGGAAGAAAAGAAACTCTGGATGCACCCACGATAAACCAAAATGAGTGCCCCATTTTTGGCATCCATAAGCCTTTAAACCAGCTTTTTGGGATTTTTTCCAGGCCCACTCAGAAGTCCGGTCCGCAGGTTTTCCCTGGGTCTGCAGCCTGGAGTGAGACCTGTGGCAGACACAGCTCCTGCAGCTCCCAGAGCGTGCCCCTGAGGGAGGGCGCCTGTGGGCAGCAACACTGAGCCACTTTGTTTATTGTTCCCCCAAAACCAGAATAAAAGACGAAAGATGGGCTGATGTAAGCAAGCAAGCATGCTGTTGAGGATTTGCTTTTAAGCATCTAGGGCCCTGCCTACACCATGTAACAGAAAGGGATTATGTGGCTCAACAAAGTTGAAATTAATCTTCCAAACAAAGTCAGCCTTCTTCCAGCAGCCCTCCCTGGCTGCACATTTCAGACACCCTTCACCCCTCACTGCCTGACCATTTTTGAGTTTGCAAGTCAATGCCCCAATCCACAACCTCTTTTCCCAGAAATGCCCAAATTTGATGACTAATAACCAGCTTGATTTAACAGAAATGGCAAATGTGTAAGAGGAAAAGAGCTGAATGGCTGGACAAGAGAAGCACACATTAGGGTCAGCAAAGGCAGGACCTGCCACAGCACAAGGGTGACAACCCAAACATATCTTGTATCCAGAGCAGCAAGCACAGGCTAACCATTACAAAAAAATTACAAACACCCTCAAGCAGAAGAACCTGTTAGACTTAGTGTTATTTTTTGGTGTTACTTTGGTCATCTACATGGAGTTCGAGATCACAGATTTCTGCATTATCTACATGTTATCTACACGTTATGTTATCTACATGGAGTTCGAGATCACAGATTTCTGCAAAATGGGAGGGATGTCCCTAAGAAAAGTCAGGTCATGGGCGGGCAACAGCAGAGCTGGAAAACTTGCAGTGGGATCTCCTCTGCCAACCTCCTCTCCCCACAGCCAATTTTAGATACCATGAGGTAACTAAGCATGTACATACACATAGAGCAGGGCAGGGTGCAGACATAATTAGAGACCCTTTCTACATCACTTTAAAACAGAAGATGCCTCTTTGTTTAATGAAATGCCATCAAAGTAAAAATATTTTTTACCCCAATTCAAATAACAGGCATGGTTAAAGTGGGGTAATTTCCAGCAGCTCCTTGGTTGGTGCATTGTGCGTGTGTCTATAAACTCACTCCCCCGAGAGAACAATAGGGGAATAATCAATGTTATCTTTGCTCCAGTCAGCTTGTCATCGATCGAACTTTAAAGTCTGCATGTGTGAGCTCAGCACTTCAGCATTTGGTTTGCAAACAGTTTAAGTTTTGAATTTCTCATGCACAAAAGAGCCCGTTAAGGTCAGCAGTGGCATTTTTTTTAGGTGATGGAAACATTTCCATTGTTAAGTTTTGACACAGTTCTGCTTAACAAAACCTTACTATCTAGCCCAAATTTAAGTTGGCGTGCTCTTGTCACGCAGTAATTCATATTCATTATTTTCCTGACAAACCAGCCAAAGCTTTGTTCTGTTAGCACAGCAGCACACACACCTCTTGCAAGCAGGAGATAACCTCGCCCTCTGGCTGAGCTGTGAAGAACATAGTGGCCTGGGCTGGGTGTACTACGTGGCTCTTCTTGGTGTGTGAAGGACCTGCCTGAGGGAAGTATATTGGTATCTCAGGCACTTCTTCATTCACACATGCAGGAACTGGACAAGTGTGTGCTTATACCAGTTGTACATGTCCATAACTGCTGGTTTTGAATATAAAACAAAGGGGACAGCTTTCAGGTGAAGTCTATAGGCATTGAAGGATTCGTGTTTTTCAGTTCCTTTCAGCTAGTAAGTCTGAGAGCCAACAGGTATAAATGTAACACTATTCCCTCCACATTGCTTTCCTTTCTCCATGAATTTTTGGATACAAACCTGAGGAAGCAAAACAGCATTTGAAAATCTCCCTCCAGCAGGAAGAAAGAGCTGGGCAGGCACAGAAAGCCTCAGGCACACTCCTGGCATCCTGAGCATGAACTATGCTAGAAAAGCAGCTGAGAGGACAAGGGAACATGTCTAAGTCCAGGTGAAGATAACCTGCAGCCACCCACCTCTCCAAAAAGCTGTTGGGTGCCTGCTGGGGCTGCCTGGCACTTGTCCTGACTGGTGGACCATGAGGACTCAGAGCTGGAGAGAAGGTGATTGTTTTGAAAATTCAAACACTCCCGTACTGCCAGACTTACAAGAATAAATGTAAAAAGAAAATTGTGCTTTTCTATTTCTGGCAGGACATTTCAGCCACCCCACAGGTGTAAGGATACTAACAATCTACACTCAGAAACTGACAATAACCTGCAATAGAAGTTGCAAAGTTCTCAAAAGACCACAAAATATTTCACATTTTAACCACATCCCCAGCTGTATCTGAGAACAAAACATTAATCCTTTTCTGATTTGCAGCCTAAAAACTTAGGCTTGCAGTACAGATGGAAACAGCTGTATTTCAACATGTTTTCCTTGTGACTCCACTTCCAGCTGAGGCTGGTCTTGGTGCAGATGGGGTCAAGCGATGTCATACATCTGATAAAAACTCCTTAGGTGACCTTGCTGGATTGAGGGACTGATGGCACTTTCTGCACCAGGTGGGAAGAGGCATGACAGAGACATCCATGGTGTCCTGGCTCTCCAGCCTGGCCCAGCAGCACCAGTGGATTCCCAGTGCCCTGGGAGAGCCGTGCGGGCAGCGCTGAGCCACGTGCACAGCCCAGCTGCTGCTGGGCCCCAGCTGCTGGGGATGTCTGCTCTGTGCTGCCTCTGCAGGGGGAGGCTCTCTGAGCAAGGACTGGGAGAGAAATTACACCTGTGCCTGAAACAATTCATTTTCCAATGCAAATAGCCTATTGTAATGATCAAATAATTCAAATCGTCACTTAGGAAAAGACAAAACAAAACATGCAAACTCCTATTCAGAATTGTCTCAGAGCTTGGCACGCACCCTCAGCTTTATACAAAAATTAGCACTTGGGCTTTTCATTCTTGGTCTGAATCTCAGTTTTACACCACCTACCTGGTGACTTGTGTTCGTGTGCCAAAGTCCAGGGATCTCATTGACTGCAGCACTTCAATACAGCCCATGTACTAAGGAAAACAGACAGAGAAAAGGGAGGACTGTTAATATCTGGTACACAAGTAAGAGGAGGATCACAGGAGGAAGCAAATGTGATTATTGTCCACTAAGTTTATGCAGAACCACAGTCTAAATGGAAAATCAAATCAGCCATCCTAAAGCTGCTTCCTAAATAGATCTTGTTTTACTAAAAGTGTAGAGAAGAGCAATAAAGATACCAACGACTTAAACACCATAGCACAAAAAAAAAAAAAAAAAAAGGCAAAGCACTCTGGGGATACAGAATCCAATTATTCCTTTTTTTTCCATTTCTGCTTACTCTCAGTTATTAGGCTGTGACACTGAGCTGGGAGGAATACATGAGGAAATACTGGAGAGAACAGAATCCTCAGGAGCAGAGAGGCTCTGGAAGCCCCTCGAGACCAATGCACTCAGAGCCCCCTGCAGAAGGGCTGAGTGTCCCTCCAGAGAGGAGGAGGCATTACAGGCCACAAGGAAAACCACTGGCTCCACACTGCTACATGTCTGATGACAAATAACCTCTGCAGAAGATGAAGGATGTGAAGTTGCAATTCCAGCTTATAGCAACAGCTCTTAAGAGCCTACACTATAAACTGACCTGCTTTAAATTAAAGGCTGACTGCCACACTTCTGTTGTATGGGACAGAGCTGGGGCCTTTTCTACACTCATTTGGGATTTGTATAATACTATTTCTCAGAAATATCAAGGATGTGATGGAATATTCCCAACCATATCTTACTAATCCTTCAGCATGTCTATGGATGTCAATCTCTCTGTTGTTGAAGCAGTCTGATCTCTTCATTTCAACAGGCTGGCACAGGTCTGGGTCTCTCATTTTTCCTCTTGGGACCATCCTGCAGTGCTCACACAGTGCCCCAGGGCTGCAGTCACAGCATGCCTGTGCAGACCTCTCCTGCAGGAAGTCAAAGCCTCTGGGACACAGGGACAACTTGGAAAACCCAGGCAGGGCCAGGCATACTCTGTCCCTGGTCTGAACGGATGGAGGGGGCATTCTGTGTCAGAGAGAGGTACCATATTTAGTTCCTCTGCCTCACTTTGCCTGTAAATCAATTTTTCTGCTGGGCCATTCAGAGAGGGTTGGATTTAGGTATCTGTTTCAGCTTTGGAGACTTTCAGAAATAAGTGTGTGAAAAAGAGAATGTTATATGTGCAGTCAGGGATTCCACAACAATTGTATTATCCCTATTTTGCTTTTTTTCCAGATAGCAATATAACCCTTGGGAGAACTCCAGAATTAGGTCAGAGACCTGGAAGGACATCAATAAGAATCTGAAAGGTTGGCAGAACTGCTTCCCTAATGAACATTTAATGACTTTGAGAGCTATCTGCCTTGTTAAAGATATTCCTGCTTAACAGGAACAAAGCAAATGTGGAAAATATGTCTAGAGCCTCAGCTTGTAGCACAGCAACGACCTCTGATCCTACAGTATAAGGTCAAGCATCCTGTAAGCTGGTTGGCTGCTCCTCTATCCTTGAAAAAAGAAAAATTTAGAGAAGTAGGTGAGTCATATGCTGACAAGTGAGTCCCCATTGCATCCTGAACAGATGCGTGGGAAGCTACTCTAAGCAAAGATGAAAAATCAATATTAGGTTTTTGCATAAGTGACCCTGAGTGAAGCTGAACTTATCAATGATTCACAAAAGACCTTTTTTTTTTTCCCTTTAAAAGCCTGAGTAGGGAAGTGCATTAACATGGCACCTCACTGCATCTCTCATTTATTTTAGCTGTCGTTGGTTATCTGAACTGGCACAGTTGGAAATGGCTGAACCTTCACATGGCAGTATGAGGGCACAGAGAACCAGCAGAGCCTTGGGCAGGGGGAAGTGTGGGGCTGGGGCAGAGCAAGTCAGGGTCACAGAGCCTGGGAGAAGCTTATGGAGCACACAAAAGGACAATGGGATACCAGAAGCCCATTCAAGAAAACAAAAGATGCTCTCCAAGGAGGAAAAAAAAAAAAATAAACAAAAATATTAACCCTTCCATAGCAAAATATGAGAAGCAGCACAACCAATGCATGACAAGAAGGGGAAGGCAGCAGAGAAGAACAATGTTTGTCTCAGACTTCTGCACCCAAACTCCAGTCCAGGTGATGCCCCCACTCCCCGTCCTGTACACCCCAAACAGCACATGCCAGGAAAACATAAATGGGCTTTGGTGATGCAGGGTCAAGGCCAGCTCCATCTTTCCTGCTGCAGGGAAGGTTAAAGCAAAGCATGAGCAGGGCAGCAACCACAGGTGCCTGGGAGAGGAAGCCACAGCAGCCCACAGCTCTTGCTCCAGTGCAAGCTATTCACCAGGTGCTTTTGTGAAAACTGGGTCCAAAGGTGGTGTACAGGGAGGGGTGTTCATCTTCTGAAGCCCACAGAGAGGGGCAAGGCCCAGTTCACTGAGCTGCTAGGCAAGCTGGGGGAAGCTGGACACTGGCCCAAGGGTGCACTAACCAGCCTGGGACAACAAGCACAGATGTCACTGCAGAATTCAGCTACCTACAGAGAAATAGAACAGCAACAGTGAAACAAGCCAAGTGCTGAAGACCTGACATCACTAATGAAAGAGGATGCTGAACCCACTGTTCTGTCAGCAGCAGGATGGAGAGCTCTTGCCAAGACAAGCAGCAGCTCTTAGGAAGGAAAGGAAAGGAAATACTCACTGGCCCCTGCTGGAAAGGGAGCGGCCCCACCAATGTGCAGAGATATCCCATCTGCCTGCAAAGGGCTGTGAGAGCACTGGCACCAGGGACTGCTTTGTCCCTTGGTGTTTGAGCACAGAGGGTGATCTGGTGCTGGCTTGCGTTTCCCCACACCACCAGGAGAGAACAGCAGCTATTGAAGATGCACACACCTTTCCACATCTATTTAGTGAGATGACAGAAAGTGACTGCAAACAGGATGAGGGACTGTGTGGGAGGAGATGAGCAGGCACCAGGCAGGGCCCATGTGAATAAGCAGCACATGGCAGGACAATGCAGAGGGCCAGGCTCAGGAACCTGTTGTGAGATTTCCCTGCTTTCACCCTCGCAGGAAGGTAAAGTGCTGTCTGCCCTCCATGGACAGCACTAGAAGCTAGCCAGGGATGTGGGGAAGGAGCAGAGCATGATTACTGTAGTTTTGGTAGGGAAGTTTTCCCAGCCCTTCCTTAGATGCTGCCTGAGGTAGCCTTGGGCTGAGAAAGTCACTGTGTCCACTGGGAAGCAGGGACCACCAGAGCTCCCCTGGCAGTGGCACTGCTCCTGCCAGCACACAGACTGCACTGTGCCTGTTAGCTCAGCTCATCCTGCCTCACACAGCAGGGCTTACGGGCTGGGGTAAGTGCTCTGTAACTCCGTGAGCAGCCACTAGTCAGGCAGCTAATGAAGATCTTTGGCCCAGGTTTGCGTCCTGCCAGACATTCAACTGGCTCATTGCTCAGCCTGAACCACACTGGTTTCCTCCAGCAAACACCAACCCCATCCAGATCCAAAAGCAAAGCCAGCAGAAGCTCTGCCATCCCCACCACAGGAAGCAGAGAGGCCAAGGCAGCCCAGAGCAGCAGTGCACACCAGTGCAGATGTGGGTGGTAGCCCCAGGGCACCTGTGAGACAGCTCAGGCAGAACCAGCTGGAAAACAGACTAGCTACCTTCAAGGACTAAAAGAGCCCATTAAAGATCATTAAGCACAAAAAGCACACTCTCCCAACAGTTTGTCAGTGCTAGCCTAACTCTCCTCATGTTCTTGCCCTGCTCTCATCTCCCCCCTGCAGCAGCAGTAGCGGTGCAGACAGACAGACAGACAGGCCCTTGGTCTGTTCCACTCCTCATGCCCACGCAGCACAGCCTCTTCCCTGAGGGCAGCAAGCCAGGGCTTTTTGTGAAGACGAACAGCTTTTGATAAATGAATTTTTTTTCTGGGAAAGTCTGACCCTTTCATTCACAGGTTTTCAATTTTTAAATATATCCTGACGGGGGAAAAAAAACCCAAGGAAAAATCATAAATACAGACATGTAGAAATATTTGGGTTTGTTTTCTGAAAAAAACACTTTCTGCAGCACTGCACTCAAGCCAGGTCTCTAACAGAATGGTTCCAATCCTCCCCGTCCCTGCTCCCCGGCTGTGATAAAGCGAATGGCCTGAACACATTCCCGAGGGATCGGTTCCCAGAGGCGCGAGTGCCCCAAAGCCCAAACCCCGAACCCCAGACCCGGCAGAGCCAGCACCGCCCCGGCCCCCCCGGCTCGTGATTCACGGCTGCGGCTCCGAGCCGTGAATCACCGGAGCGCTTCTCCTTCCTGCCCGAGCGCCTGGCTGTTTATTCACCACGGGCCATGCAGAGCAGCTCACGGAACGGCTGCAGCTGAAACACCACAATATTTCCCTGCCCTGAACATGGAAGAGCCGCTGGTGGCACCCAGGACCAGGAAAGGGCTGCGCTGGACCCCCTTCCCCACAGAGGCAAGGAGAAGTGCCCCAGGCTGACCTGTCGCATCCTCCAGGGACACTGCAGGGCACTGGTGCCCACGTGTGCTTTCGGGGTGCAGTTCATGCAATTGTGATCTACCGTGCTGGAAATGGTCAGGCTCCTTTTAATCTAGAGACAGGAGACTGATTTGAGACATACATGGTGGCATATCATTCATATCTGTATGCATTCACCACCAAACCACTAGCACAGGTTTATATCCACCTGCACATTGCTAAAAGCCCTTTAAGACAAAGGATGCTGCAAACAACCTCTACCATATTATTTTAAAGTATAATTGTATTGTAATGAAATATCTGGCAATAGTATTTCCTTTTCATATTTTAGTTAAATATTTTTTTAAAACAAATCATCTTTCAAAGACTCATGCTTTGATTTAAGCTCAGGTACAGAGCCTTACTCCATGTTAGGTCCAGTAAACATCATCCTTGCTGTTCTCAGAGAAACCACTGATGCAGGACAGTGCTGAGAGACAGATCTTATCCTCCTTCTCAGCAGCAGCCACTTCCCTGGCACTCCCCAACAAGCAGGAGAGAGGATAGCAAGTGCCCCTTGGAATACTCCTCAGGCTCATCACAGCCATCACAAACACCAGCAGGAAAGAGAAGTGCCATGGCCACTGTGGGTACCATTCAGAGACAACCTCAGCTCCAGATGGGCAGCACTGTGGGAAGGTTTTTAACAGGTAGAAGGTTTTTAATGGGTAGAAGGTTTTTAACGGGTAGAACAAGGACATGGTAAATATCCCCCTTGTAACGGCTGCAGCAATCCCATACAAAGGATGTTTTGAAACACAACAGCATGAGAATCAGAGTTGTCCAGGCTTCTCTTAAAAATATTAGTATTTGGGCTCTTTGTCACTTATCCTTTGGGAGCATTTTGGGGGACCAGGTGCTATTATGGGTCTCAGCTTCCTCAGCAGGCCCGGGTGACACGTGGCTGTGACACAGGTGCCCTGTCACCACCAGTCATGCCTGGCCACAGCTGCCTCCCCAGGGGATGCAATGAGCCCAGCATGGCCCCTTTTTAAAATAACACCAAGAACATTTCTGCCTCACTCCAGTCTGCAGGGGACAGCTTCTCCCCTACGACATTTCTTTGATTCACCTCATTATTGCCTTTCTAAAATAACTGTAGATCCTCTCCATGTAATTGCTGAATCCTCCTCATACTCTGATTAAGCTGCTAAGGCCAAAGATCTCTGGCAGCAGCAGTCCCAATAACGTAGACCTGACCTGCCTCCTAACAGGGTCTCTGTGGAGATCCTAACAGGGTCTCTGTGGAGATCCCAGCAATCCCAAACCCCAGCAGGGCACAAGAAGCTGCATGGGGAGAGTGAGTGCCTCCAAACACACGGGAGGGAGGGCAAGGGCCAGGGCTAGAGGGTCAAGCAGCTCGCCCAGCCCTTGGTCTCTTGGCCCCACTTTGCCTTCAGGTGAGACCATCCCCCTGCACTGTGGTCCTGCCATGCTGCAGTCCTGGCCACTTCCCAGCCCTTCTGAGGCTTCAACACCAAATCCTGAAGAAGCCTGGTGGTCTGTGGGGAAATGAGTACCTTGCTCATCTTCTCACCTTGCACATCCTCTTTTGCTGAAACACCCAAACCTCCATGTTACTTATTTACCAATTTGCTGTGCTATTGAAAGGGCTAGTTGAAAAAACCATCAAGATTTTGGCTGGGACATGTCCGCAATGTTCTTGCAGCTCTCCTTGGGCTGGTTCCTGCAGGCCCAGAGCCATGGGAGCAACGTATCAGGAAGCTGAAGGGAAAAAACGTCTCCCTGTTGCATTGTGAGGCTCCTGCCAGTGAGATAATGCCCACAAAAGGGAGACCAGCAGAAAACCATACTGGAAATACAACCTGGGCAGCGCCTGCCCCACAGCCTCCCTGACAAATATGTCAGCAGCATGGGCCAGAACGCACCTAATGCCTGGAGCTGCTCTCTGTGAGGGATGGGAGGCCCTTGCATGGGCCTCCTTTTCCCTCCAACATGCAGAGTAACCTGTTTTAGCTGCAGCTCGGCAGCACTCCTCACAGTCTACAGACAGTCCTTCGGAATGGGATGTTGTGTTACCTCTGGAAGCAGCTGGGGTGCTTTTAGCTCCCTCATCTCAATGCCACAGCCCTGTGTACACCAGCAGACAGGAAATACATGGGAGAACTCAGTGGTTTGGGGCATGGACTCTAGAGGCAGGAAAATGGAGGCCACCCAGCAGCCAGCTGAGCTGTTTGCCCTGTCAGAGAATGGGAGCCCAGTACTCACCCGCACGCTGTAGGTGGTTCCTGGCTCCTGGCTGCACGTGCTGTCAGTGCCCTGGGCCAGGCCCCTGTCCTGCCTGCCCACAGCCGCGGCCTCCTCGGCGCAGTCCCCCGCTGCCTTCGGCGCTGGGAGCAGCCTGTCCAGCTCGGGCTGGGGGTACGAGGCCGACAGGCAGCTGACCTCCGGCGAGGCCGGGCTGCTCGGGATGGTGACGCACTCCGTGAGCTTAATTCGTGGCACCTCTTTGGCTCCCAGGCAGAAACTCTTCAGGCCCGGCAGACTGGACGGGTTGGCAAGTTTGATGTTGGCCATCCGGGGGATCAGCGTGCACAGCGTGGTGCAGGTGTCCTGTGGCCCCAAGGAGACATCTTCCGTCAGCAAACTGGGTGTTGAAGGATGGGAAGAGGAGGAAGAACCTTTGATATTTAAAGACGTATTTTGTGTACCTTCATCTAGGGAGGTTATGGAATCATTCCTGAACCGGCTGTACTTAGCCCTGTGCAGCATTCCTGGATGTCTGAACAACCCTACATACAGGACGTGTCCACCGAGGCTCTGCTGGCTGCGTTCTCTCATAGCCTTGGCAGGTCTGCAACTGGATATTCTTGCATAAATTAGCTCTTGTAGATAAATTATGTGGAAATCAAGCAAGTCAAAATTTTCAAAACAGAAACCTATTGGATATTTTTGCTGACTCCCTCTTGAATGGTTTATTTTCCTCAAAGAACAAGGCTCAAAACTGCATGGACATCTGGCATTTTGTAAGCAGAAATAAAAGCAGCATACAGGAAAGAAGAAGAGCCACTATCCAAACCTGCCTTCATTGCTGCCTCAAGCCAGGCACTAAATCTCACCTAGCTCTGAAGATTCACAGCTGTAGCATCAATAATTGCAGAGTCCTGGCTGCAGCGAAAGCTCAAGCATATTCCACACAAAGCAGAGCAAGACAGCTACCAGCCCAAAGGTATTTTCAGACCGGCATGAACCCCGTAAGGTGCCCGGCTCTCTGCACTTCCACCGCCGCTGCCCCAGAGGCGAAGAGCATCCCTGCGCTGCAGCTCCTGCCCCGCCGTCAGGCACAAACCCAGGATTCTTTCGAAAGACACTGAGCAGCGTCGGTCTCGCTAATTCCTGCTGGCAAGTCCATCAGCACCATGATAATCCCGAAGCAGCGGAATATTGCTGCGGCTCCGGGGCCGTTTCCCGCAGCGCCCGGGCCGCCCCCGCCGCCGCCGCCGCCGCCGCTTTTATGAATGAAGTTTTTGTGAATGGGCTCGGCGCGTGCGGGCGGGCAGCGCCGTGAATGGCGCTCGGCGCGCGGCCGCGGCCCGGCGGCCCCCGGGGG